>NC_055665.1:6918568-7234974 GCF_017976325.1 Chelmon rostratus
TCCGTCCACGCCGACGGCGAAGGAGGGGACCTCAGTGAGTTTGGAGTGCTCTGCTCCAGCTCCCTGTCCGTCCCGTCCGCCAACACTGAAATGGACGCCCACCCTGGCCGACAGTCAGGAGACACTGCAGGACAATCGGGACAAAACCAAAGTCAAGTCCTCTGTTCTGACCTTCACTGCTTCTCACCTCCATCACAAACAGGAAATCTTCTGTACTGCCATCTACAGCAAACAAGATGGCAGCAATGAGTCATCTGTTAGCATTAGCTATACAGCCAATATTTCATGTGAGTTGATGTGTTCTGCTGATATTCATCACAATTAGTAACATTAGAATTGATCTCTTGACTGAATTGACTTTAATCAGGCTTGAAACAATTAATTAATGCATTAGTCAGTGAACTGTCATAAAGGGTGAGCTTATAGGACCCAAAAGCAGAGCGATTGACAGAAATCAATGCAAGCGGGTTATTAGTACAATATCAATGTTTAAAATGTGCAGTTTGCTGGAGCTCGATCTGGCGGGCGATTGGGAATGGCAGACGAAGGAAGATCACGGAGACTGTGAGGCTGCTCAGAGAGACGAGGGGGGGAGAGTTTGGTTGGAGAATCCAGGTGGAGAATGGCTCTGAGGTTTTCTAGGCAGAGAAGACAAAACAAACGTGAGGTCAGGAGCACAGAGCGGACTAGCAAGAGCAGAACAAGAGCCGAGACGAAGTACCACATGGAATAACTGCCAATCTGGCACAGACTGGAGCGAAGGACCGCGGTTTCTGTGCTGTGAGCCTTGATTGCTTGACGAACATCAGGTGTACAGGTGGGCTGGCAGCAGGAGGGGGTGAGCCACGCCCAGTTCGGCTCAGGTACAGACAGAGACACACTGATAAGCGATTAATAATTAGTCTCAATGACAACAGCAACAATATCAAAGAAAAAATAACAAATAATATTCACCATTTCCTGTTTTATCATAAATATGAGGATTTCCTCTTTAATACTTCCTCAATGTAAATTAAATGTCTCTGGGTTTTGGACTGTTTATCAGAAAAAAGCCTATTTGAGCTTAACCTCTGGCAAATTATGCTGTTTTTTTCCCCAGTTTTCCAACATTTTACAGACTAAATTACTAATTAATCAATTGTAAAAGTAATCAGCGGATGAATCAATAATAAAAATAGATTAATGAACATAATTCATTATCACTCATCACTCACCATTAAATAAATTGTTGGAAAGACCACAAAAACCTCCACAGTAATCACAAAGAGATGCAAAATGACCATAAGGAGGCGATGATGATGATGTCATTTGTAGTTGTTTTAAGTCTTGCTCTTCCAGAAAATAATGGACTTGGAGGAAATTGCACTTCACGTTATATATTACGAAAGTCTTCACTTCTACATTTTCAAGAATGATTGTGTTACATCAGTACATCTTGTCATAGTTTTTACTGACTTGATTAAACATGACTTTATTTGTCTGTCTTCTCCACATTCATTCCAGTCGCTCCGCAGATCCTGCCCTCGTCTGACTGCACCAAAGCTGCAGACCGCCTCAACTGTTCCTGCGAGACTGTGGGAAACCCTTCTCCCACCGTACAGTGGTATTTAGATGGGCTCGCCGTCAATCACTCGCAGTTTGCAATCAGCAGTGAGTCTCTAAATGACACGGTTCTGAGGAGCATCATCACTGCGAGCCAGCCACAGTGGACGGATCCTCCCACCTTGCTCTGCCACAGCTCCAACTCTCTGGGATCTGCTACTCAGCGATTTTGCATCTACGGCTTAGAGCCTCGAACATCGGCAGAAAGTAACGGTTAGTATTGAGTTCTATTGATTAGTCGGATCAAGAATTTCCTCAAAGCAGACTTGAAATTGGAGGCGGCCCAAATCTTCGATCAGTGAAGGTCATTTGTCAATGTCAGTGAAGCACAAAGAGAGAGAGAGAATGAGAAAGCCTTACTGGGGAAGGCCACACTGATAGTAATAGATTTCACAAATGTGTGTGGGTGTGGTCATGGTTAGGTTCGGTGTCCAGGAAATGAATGTAATGAACTTAAATTTTGCAAACATGACTGTGTGTGTGTGTGTGTGTGTGTGTGTGTGTGTGTGTGTGTGTGTCTGTGTGTGTGTTGAAATATCTGTCAGCTTCACACTGATGTGGGAAAAAACCCGTACTGGGTTGCAACTGTACTCGATCGAGTTTACAGTGTGTGTGTGTGTGTGTGTGTGTGTGTGTGTGTGCTGAGCATGTTACAATTGGAATGTTATGAATTGGTACTTGTATTGGTTTCGGCAAATACCCAAATACTTGTACTTGTACTTGGTCTGAAGAAAAGGGGTATCAGTGCATCTCCCCTTCCTGTCATGGAAAATGACTCAAACCAGATTTTATCAGATACTTTTGACTAATATGTTCATTGAGCCGCCTCCCGTTTCCTTGCTTTTATTTCCTTTTCTTTCATGCTTACTCATTTACTCCTCTTTCTTGGTGTATATATGAGTAATTAGTGATAAAAAAAAAGACTTTCCTTTTCATGTGACTAATATGAACTGAAGCAACAACTCACTTCTTCATCCTCACCTCCTGCACTGTCCCTTGTATGTTTCAGACCGAGTGACGTTGGCACTCTTCATCGCCGCAGTTGTCGCACTGCTGGTACTAGTATGCGCTCTGCTGTTAGTTATCAGGTAGGCTTGAGACAAAATGTTCAGAACACCTCCTCCACATTACTGCTGTTTTTTAAATTAACTTTCCCTCCTTTTGTTACTCTGAGTGCAAATACTGACGTTGTGCAGCGTTTGTTTGGGTCGTCATCCATCAGAACAAATTCAGCACGTTGCAATAATAATAATAATAACAATCAATAACGCAGACACGCTGTACTTTGCCTTTGCCTCGTGGGCAAATCAATACAGTCAAAATTGTTTGGGTAATACTCATGTAAATCAGCATTTTTCATCAACCTTCTGTAGTCTCTATATATCCTATATAACACATTCATCATATCCTGGTTGGTTAGTTTTGACATTAGACCACCATTCCTTTTTCCACATGCAGTTTGCTTGTGCCTTTTGTTGTTTTGACTTGTATTTCATTTCTATAGCATGATTTGGGGGATTTTCTCTGTGATCAGTGGTTTCATCCTGTTGATTAATTAAACAAAGATTAATCAATATTGCCTGTACCTGTATTTTTCAGGGATGAGAAGACTCAACACAAGCTTCTAAAGAGAAAAGTTGCTATTAGCCAACGTCTAACGAATGGAGAGCGAAACGAGGTACTTAAAGCAAGGCAGTTTTCTACTTCATGTAATTAACCAGATCAGCAGAGTATCTGTACCACAGATGTTTTCTCTTTAATTGCAGGTTCCCAACAGAACAGAAGAGGACATTTATGTCAACGTCGATATGCCAAGACAGGCAGATGTCGCCCACCCTGCAGCTATCCCTGAGCCAAACGACGCCAACATGCTAAACTCTGGGCCAAACCATGCAGAAGGAGCCAGTGGGAGCTCAGAGAAGAATGAGGAAAGCAGTGATGTGATATACTCTAATGTGACTTGGAAGAGGAAAAGCGAGACAGGAGACGTGGATCAGCCTGGTAGCTCCTATCTTGAGGAGGAGAGGTGCATGGTGGGAGGCAGGCGCAGAAATTTTGAGAGCAACGCAACGAAGATGGGAGGCCTGTATGACGAACTGGGGCCTAGAAAAGTGAATGAGGAAGTGGAATGTGAATATGCGCAGGTTAAATTTCAGAGGAGGAGCGCTAAGCACACATAGATCACTTTTTGTTAAAAATGAACTGGTTGTAGATGTATAAACACCAAGCGAGGGCTACAGAGACTGTATATACACATTATATATATTTGTTTGCAAAAGAGGTACATAGCTGTCTCTACATTATTGTAGAGTTGCATGTATTTATTCTTTCAATAGCTGAACGTTATTGTCAATTTACAATATTGCATTTAATATATCTTTTAATGCATCTCACCTTTGCCACACAGTGGTTTAAGTTACAAGAAGCAGACAAGAGAGCCTCTCTATCAGGCTTTCTCACCTTTGCCACACAGTGGTTTAAGTGAACAAGAAGATACAAGAGCCTTACTATCAGGCTTTCTCACCTTTGCAGCTGACTGCTTTAAAATAGCTCCGCAAATTTCCTGTTTGAGGCTAAATAGAAGTAAAGGCGTGTGGAGTAGGAGTAGGCGCTGGTGAAGTGGTAGACCTGAGGACAGTAACAGATCAGTGGGCCATCACAGATACATTCATGTAGCAGCTCACCTGGCAAGGTAAGCCCTCTTGTCCGTGTAACTCAAAGAAAAATATGAATCCAGTGACTTTTTTTTTTAAGTACTTAGATGAACCTGGAAGTGCTTGAGGCCCTTAAGTGTCTCAGACATATGACTGATCATTAAACATCTGTTTGGCGTTGTCAACACTGTTGCCTGCGCCACAGTAAAAAATGCGTAATGTGCAGAAATGATACAATACAAATTCCTCATATTCTAACTGTAGTCTCATTGTTACAGCAGTTGTGTTTCAGAAAAAGATTTCTTAATGAGAACTGCATATTTGCTGAAGCTGATGAGCTTGTTTCCGGCTAATATTGAGCTTCATTTGTTTGTACCTCTGGTTTTACTGCTGAGTAAACATAAAAAGGATAAAACAATAAGCTAATATAGAATATATCAATTACTGTTGCTCTTCATTATTATTAGAAGCTTGTGGAACTATAAATACTTTTCACTACCTAAAACAAAATGCCAGAATTGTGTAACCATGGAAAGGCACATTGTTTTCTAATATGGTGATCAATAAAAAGTCTTTGCAGCTTTTTTGATATTGCTAAAAATGTTGCCTCACCTTTGCAATTAAAAGAGTTTCACAGTAACAAGTCTATGTGCATGAGTTTCCGGTTGTGTGTCACATATCTTCTTTTCTCATTCATCAGAACAGAAAGGCCACAACTAACATTTGCTGTCATCCACTCTACCCGTCTCAGCCTTCCTTCCTCCTCCTCCTCTTCTCACCTGACAAACCGGTCTCAGCGCTCAAGCCGGTAAGAAGCCGGAGCATCGCTGTACCCGAAACAGCTACCGCAGTGGAGGGGAGCTCTGCTGTGGTGCCATGTCAGTCATGACCTCATTCTCGAGTCGTCTGGTACCACGACCGTAGCAGTGTAGCGTCTGACCGACTTCGGCCTCATGGAGCGCTTCAGTAACTGCACCCTGAAGATGAATAATGTTAAGATAGCAGACGACAACGATTAATTAAAATATCACGGTCAATGGTATCAAATGCTGCACTTAGATCTAAGAGGACAAGAACTGAGACCTTATTTTTATTACAATTTAGTCTGAAGTCAGAGCAGTTCTTTAAGAAAGGAGTTTATTTGCACTGAAACTATCTTTTCCAGTGTCTCACTGATGAAGGGAAGGTTGGATATCAGCCTATATTTGATGAGTGCATCACTACCTATTTCCTAATGGTTTTATAAAAGCTGTTTTGGAGGCTACTGAGAAGGTGGCTGTTTGCAGAGGTGTATTTATGACCTTGAAGCACTGTCAAACACATGCCTTTAAAATGCAGTAGGTACAGGTTCAACACATGAGGTGGAGGAGTCAGACTCAGTGACAGCCTTGCAGAGCTCAGTAAATGTGATGCAGGAGAATTGTTCCATGGTGACATCTGTTTGACAGTGAAGGGAAGTGAAGTTCTTCACAGTTTGATGCAGAGGACTGAACGGGTGGAGGCAGTGTTAAGCAGCTGGTCAATAGTGGAGAATAATATTGTAGAGTTCCCAGAATTCTCTGTAATCATCTTGGAAAAGAAATCATTTCTCGACAGACTTTTGTTATTATTGTTATAGACAGTCGTGGCTTCTTTGTAAATAGTACTTCTTTGTATATATTACCCTAATATTACACATTACAGTTTCCTCCATTTTCTCTTCTTCTCATCAACACTGTTATTGTTTAACCATGGAACGATTCTGTCAGTTGACCTCTTTGACCTTTAGTGGAGCGACAGTATTGAAAGCAGATGAGATGAGCTGCTGAAATGTTCCTTGAAAGAGCAGTCTTAGCTGTGAGACACAAATGATCTCATAAGATGACAGAGCTTCGCTTTTGGAAAGAGTTTTGGAAAGGAACACGTAAACAGTGGTGTCTGTGACAAATGCAAACACAGCGTGATTACTTCCTGCTGCAGTGTGAACTGGTGCTGATGTAAATAGGGCTGACAGGAAGGAAACCAACATTCAAGACGTTCCCAGGCAACAGAAAACAGATCTACATCAGGTGAAAGGCCACTGTGTACTGTATGCGTAGTTATTCTCCCTCCTGTAGCTGAAACTGTCTCAAAGTACTTTCTGGTAATGATGATGCCACACTGGACTTGAACTCAGAAAAGCATGTCCTAAATAGGACATCTATGTGGGAAAAAATGTGTCTCATAACATTTAGTGTAGGCGTAAGTTCGCATAAACGCAGGCTCGATGAAATCCAAACGTAATTATCGAAGTTCAGTGTTTATTCCAGCAGAGATGCAGTGGGAGGAGGCCTTTTATTAACACATCCAATATAAAAGTCAACATCAGCTCCAGTTTTGCATTTTAGTTAATATTAACCAACTGGTGTGTGCTCGTTGCTCAGTCTGACATGGGTAGAGAAGTGTGCTGGCCGTGGCTCGAATGTGACTCGCCGTTTTCAGTTTATTGCACGTTATGTCAGCTCATCCCTGAACTCACAGGTTATAAGCTGGTTGTTTTTGATGAAAGCCGCAGCAAGGCCAACAACACAGAGCTTTACTTGTGTTTTTTTAAACCTGAACATCTCTGAAAGCATCTTCTTCCAGGTAAGTAAATATGTTTGCCTTATCGAATTTCTTGATATTATATCAAACACTGCAGATCATTTTTGCTGTTGAGATTCAACATCTGGTGTTTGGAGTGCAGGATCGAGAGGTGACTGTGGCTTATTTGCTTTGGAATTGTTCTGTGATCAGAGTCATGAAAAGCCATTTTCCTAACAAGCTTTATTCATTCTCATATAAGATAGACAGAGGCTGCAAAACACAACTGAGGCATTGACAATATGAGATTGCTGAGGGAAACTAAAGATGCTGATTTTACCTGTTGAAAATCAGTAAAATGTGTCTTGTGTTGGACTAACTGTTACCTACAGCATGAGCTTTAAGTTAATGCCTCTCAATCAACTTGGGGTTGATGGCAGGTTCCAACTGTGTTTTTGGCTGTGACTGGCATTTTAAGATTATGTGGTTGCTCAAATATGTTTTACATTCCTCCATAGTCATTCATTAGGTATCAGAAACAAGCTGAATGCAGACAGATTTCACTGATTACTCACCATTGCCACCGGTATAAGAATAGTCTTGTGTCTAATACTTCATGTATTGGTGTGTTTACTTCCTTTGGTTTAGGGTCATAATGGAGGTGACGGTGAGCAGCGAGATTATTCTCTCGGTTTACATCATCAGCTTCCTGATAGGCCTGCCAACCAACCTCCTGGCTCTCTATGCCTTCACTGTTAAGGTCCACTCCAAACCGATGCTGACAGACATCCTGCTGCTCAACCTCATCGTCTCTGACCTGCTCTTTCTGATCATCCTTCCCCTCAAGATGCACGAGGCGGCGTCGGGCATGAAGTGGACTTTGCCCGGCTTCCTGTGCTCCATCACCGCCTTCACCTTCTTCTCCACAATCTACACCAGCTCCTTGCTGCTGATGGCAGTCAGTGTGGTTCGCTATGTCGGGGTAGCTTTCCCTATCGCCTATCATCAGCTGCAGAAACCTGTGTACGCCATAGTTATCAGTGCTGCTATTTGGCTAATCTCAGCAGCACACTGCAGCATTACTTTCATTACCCAGCACCTCCCATCGCTGTCCAGCACAAATTCCAGCGTGTGCTATGAGAACTTCACAGAAAAGCAGCTGGAGGTCCTCCTCCCAGTACGTTTGGAGTTCTTCTTTGTCCTCTGCCTCATACCTCTTCTGATTTGTGTTTACTGCTACTTGAACTGCATCTTGATCCTGTACAGGCGCCCCAGGATATCACAGATGCAGAAGCAGAAGGCCATCGGCATGGCCATGGGGACTCTAGCTGTGTTTCTGATTTGTGTGATACCGTACAATGTCTCCCATGTCCTGGGTTACTTCCAGGGTGAGAGTCCACGATGGAGGTACTACACCTTGCTGCTTAGCACCTTCAACACCTGTATTGATCCCATCATCTTCTATTTTTCCTCCTCCACTTTCCGCTGCACTAGTGAGAAGTCCATTTTCAGGAAGCGTAGACCCGATGTTTCAGGAGCACGAGGGCAGGCCACAAGCTCTGGCTAACAGCAAAATTCACTTTCAATACAATATGTTCATATCCAGCTTCACTGTTATCATTGTACTGTATGTTGTGGACATTATATCAGAATGCGTAACGCTGTATTGATCGCTTTCACAGGTCATTTAGAAAAAAATGTCTGACATCAGGGTGTTGCTGGCCCGCTCAGAGGGACAGAGCTGCTTTCCATCTCATTCCACAGTAGATCATTTTACCACAAAACCACACAACATGTTTGGTGCATATGCAAAATTCCAAATTTTATTATTTTACAGTAACTTCTCCATTTTTGAACAGGAATTGATATCCTTTTCACCCGTGACACATTGTTTCCTGTTTATTTTAACGTGGGCCAGCCACTCTTCTGCACTCATGCATTCTGTAGGCACACATGTAGAATATACCTGCAAAACAAAACATAGCTCAGCTGAAAAGCGGTACGGTTTTTGATGCACAGGCACGTCAAGTACAAGATAATGGCACTGTTATTGTTGTATTGTTAATAATGGGTGCAAACATGATGACATTGTACTAAGTTATAATAAACAATTCCAACATCAGGAATAAGTGTAAATAAAGTTTCAAGAAAATTAAAGTGTGACAACATTGTATTGGTGATCTTGTGATTTCTTGTCATTTATTTTGTTTCCTATGAGCAAGATAGAGTAATAACACTGAACTCCTTTATTTGAACCAACCTGCAAAGAAGGTCATGAGCAGTGCCACCCAGCCTAGTATGTAGGACCAAGAGAAGCGCCAGTCACCAAAGCGTTTTCCCAGGAAGTTCACTGTCACCCCAGTGTAAATGGCCATTGCAAGCAGAACAAAGAGAGCTGGCACGGTGGGCAGAGAGTGGAAAATATTAAAATCAATATCTGTTGTAATAAAAGTCTTGGTTACAAAGTTCCATGGCAGGCCTGGTGAACATGGTGATATGCAAATTGGCCAAACAGTGCATCATTCATCCACCATAAGGTTGCTGCGCCCGTGACTCACTTGAAACAAAGAACATGATCCCAGCAGCAAATGAGCGGTTGAACCTCTCAAAAGCCGAGAAGTGGGCAAAGGAGAGGATTCCCGCGATGATGCCAGCAAAGCACGACATGGCAGAGAGGATCATGAAAGCACGAGTGGCATTCCAGTAGGCTGAGGAGGAGCAGAACAAGGGAGAGAACAACTGAAAGATGTGGGCAATAAGATAAGTAAAGAATGATGAAGCTTTCATTTGGCATGAGCAGTTTCACACCAAAATGCACTCGCATTTCTACTGACCCATAAAACACAAACTCAGATGTTTTATTCTACTTTTGTCCTCCATGCTAATTGATCTGATGCACAGCTGGACTGACACAGCAGCCATCATTAACACTTATATGCAGTTTGAAGGCAGACAATCCTATAACAGCGAAGGTATAAGTGAAATGTACGTTCAGCTGTCATAACTATTTCCATTTTGTGTGATTTTAATGCATTTATCTGTTTGATTTCAGAGCAGCTACTGTACCAGAAAGGTTTTACATGATGCAGGTCTCTAACTACCCACCACCATACATCACTATAAATACACCACGATACTTAGTCTTACACAGTGTGAAATCATCACATAGGAGGTCAAGAAAGTTCAAACAGAGGTTAACAAAATGATCATTTGAAACTCTAGGGGAGATTTCTTCGGTAAAATTCAGAACTTTTATGCAATTGTAGATTTGCAGTATTTTTATTCTCAGGATTTTTAGGGATGGAAATGTTGGTCTATCAGCAGGTCAGTTCAGCACTTTGGTCCAGACTAAAATATCTGAGCTGCTCATGGATGGATTGCCATACATTTTTAATAGAAATTCATATTCCTGGATGATGTATTAGATGTAACAGACTTTTTTTTCCCTCCATTGTCATCATGATGTTGACATTTTTGGTTCGGAGTGAAAAGTCTCGCCAACTATTTGACGGACCACCATGAAATTTGCATCAGACATTCATGTCCTCATTACGATGAATTGTAATAAATGCCCTTTTGATATAGCGCCATCAACAGGTCAAATTTTCAATTTGTGTTTAATGGTAATTAGTAGATTTTAGCATGCTAGCACACTTTGCCTGTGTGTCTTTCTAATCCTATGAAAGTTACCTCATGAAATTCTTGTCATTGTGCCTCAACAGTAAGGACAGTCTTGCAGTCACCAGTGTATTCAGAGAAGTAGACCTAGACTCTGGTGAGAGCTGCGGTGCCTCAGGGAGACCCAGTGGGAATTTTTAAGGGACAAAGAAAGTATTTTCAAACTTACCAATGCTGTCAGTCTGCATATAGCACTTGCCAGACATGCAGTACCTCCACAGGCCCTGATGGGCAAAGCTGCCAGACAGACGGTACTGCATCCAGTAGTCTGTGGCGGTGGAGACCACCAACAGGATGTTCCCCACGATGGCACAAAATAGGCCCCCTCCCATGAAGCTGTACATCATGAGTGACACTATAACAGTGGTTAAGGCTTTATGCACTGTGCAAAAAGAAAAGAAGATTGGAGTCAGTGGTGCAAGTGAACTTATGGTAATGAAGTAATTTCCTGTATCAGGGTTTGTAGCTTTAGCTTCACTGTTTAATCAGTAATAGGCCTAAATGGATTAAGGAGACAGGAATGGCCTGAAGGAGTGGATGCAGAAGCGGGAGCTGTCAGACGCAGCCAGACTGCTGGCCAGCGTCGCTGCAGGTGAAAATGGGGGCTTATCTTGGAACTACAGATTGGGCACTGTGATTTAAGCAGCTGATGAGGAGAAGACATTCATTTATATTTCCTGTTTATATTTACCCAGCAGGACTTTGGGCTTAAACAAACATTGATCCTGGGACACAACAGCTTGTCTAACCATGACCTCACCTCCTGGCACCATTGTTGAATTTATACCCAAACAACTCCTCAAAGACAGAGGTGACTCCTTCTAGACTATTTGTAAGTGGGCAGAGTCAGAAACATGTACAGTCCCTCGTTCATGGGAGATTCTGCCCAAAGATACACAAGGATGTTAGAGCGTCTGTGTCACTCTGACATCGCTTTGTTTGTCTTGACTACGCAATTAGCTACAAAGCACAGAAATCATCGTGAAACCTGCTGGCCGGGACAGAATAATCATACCAACCACAATGCAATCAGCTCATAGCAACATGTGCTCTCTCTCTCTCTGTTTGAGCATGTTTGTCATACTGCCTACTGTCTTTGAAAAAGGCCCCAATATGTACATTTCCTAGTCACACCAGACAAAAGCCAAATCAGAAAATATCCTAAGACCACCACAGTCAGCTCACACAGTGCTGACAGACAGTGATGCCTGACACAAATGGCTTTGAGTTAAAGATTGAGCAAAGTTTTAAAATCAGAACAATGACACTACCTTCAATTTAAACAAATGTGATCATTTTTTGATGAATTAGTCCAACTCCTAAAAGATAACCCTATAATAATAAGATAAACCCTGTTTCCCTATGTAGCTGCACAGAGTGTAATAAGCCATAATAAGCACGTTTGAAGTATGATGACAACAAATTGATATGAACCAAATTAAATCAGCATTTCCAACTTTGTCAAACATCCGTGTCAACGGGGTCAATTTTGCTCAGAGACAACATGCATCATACACACCTTAGGGTGGAGGGTCTGAGCAACATAGATTTATTGAAACACATATAAGGAACGAGATAACTCTTGAATCTCAAGTTTGGCATCACGAAATGCATTAACTTAAAACAATTTTTAAAAGTTTCAAAAATTAAAACTGCTAATCTAACACACGTTTATACAAAATATGCACACTGTATCTAAATGATGTGAGCTAAAATCCTGCAAGCTTGCTGCTGTCACATGGTGAAGGCCCTCTCAGCCCACCTGAGAGGTTAGCATGCCGTGATATGCTTTCTACTTAATTATTTTTGCTCCCAGTTCTTACCCTCTAAATGGCATCGGCAATTAACAAAAGACCCGACATCATCTTACCTGAATTCCTCAGGATAAATCAACCCTCTTAAGTATCAGCCTTTCCTCAGGGAAAGAGTGAAAGAGAGTGCAAGCCAGGAGTGAGCGAAACGTCAAAGAGGAAGCCCTAGGCTGAATTCCAAAAAGTTATCCCCTCCACTTTTCTGTTGATGGAGGCAAAATCCTTTAAAACAATCAGGACAGAACAAATGCACTTGAGCTGCTGGGCCAAAAGCCACGTGACTCTTTCACACTGAACGACATGGGAGCATTTTGGGGGTCAGGGGAGAGGGGAGGGGTGATGGTGTTTGGGGATGGGGGATGGGGAGGGTCTGGGATATGAGGCCGCTGCACCACAAACTTTGTCTGTTGTTCTATTAGGTATTCTGGAACTGTGGATGTGCAGAGGCTTGCAGTACTGCTGTGGTCAATGGAACATGCTGAAGCGCACACTTTCTTTCAGTGTGGCTGGGGTGTGGTCATGGGGACACATACACGCTTAGAACAGACACATGACCAAAGAGCTGCTTAATAAAATTACACATTGCATGCACGCTCCCCCTAAACATGTAATGACCTTATGGAAATATTGTACAGACAGTAAAAGGCTGCCCAATAATGCATTATAACTATACATTGAAAAATCTGACACGTGAAAGTATTTAGAATATTAGTATTAACACTGCGAGCTATTGTGCATGCATCAACACGAGCCACAGGGTTTGCACACTTTGTTAAAACAGTCACAGCTGCTACAGAGGTTGGATTGTTTGAGAGAAAATAAAGTAATATGAGCTCATCACATCTCAGATGATCTGTGTTAATATTCTGTCTAAACTGAGGGGTTTAGTTTGGAGCAACATTTGTTGGTGGTGCAAAATAATCCAAACATTTAAAATTAAAAGTTCAGCTGAGGTGTGTGAATGTGGGAATGCATGTGGTGTGGAGAGTACTCCCCTCTCCTGTGCTTATACCAGAGTAATAATGCAATACCTTTTTTCTTTTTTTTGCTTATTCGTCCATGATGAGTTAATTTAAAATTTATCTTGTGTGTGGTGTCTAGATGACACTGGCATCACTACATACTGTATAATGGTACATGTCAGTACCATTTACAAAGGGCTGAAAGACTGTGCTGATGCATTTGCCTTATCATATTCCATGTACGTCTTCACATGTAGATATGAGTCAAGTCAAACCTGCGGTCGACCACGTTTCCTCTGGAGGAGGCTGTTGGAGGTGGACAAAATAATGCAGCTGATGTTTATCAGCCAGGTCCCGCTGAGCAGTGGTGTGCTGATGATGTAGGAAGAACTCCGCTGATACAATCTTGAGTTGAAGAGAACTTTATTAACAAGCAGTATCAGATCAGAGCTTCAGGGTCAGATCAGAAAACTCTGCCCTTAACATACAGACAACACAATATATAGCATGGCGTTTTGTCTCCACACTCCACCCATATGTTTCTCATCTTCAAACACCAGATCATGCTCTGGGTATTGTCCCCTCAAACATTACCACCTATAGTTTATCTTTTCCTGATCTAACCCTACGTCGCCCTGTGTGGCCTCACATATCACAACTAAGAGCTGTCTACATTCCAAGCATCATTTTACCCCTGATCATGCTTCATCTGACATATATCTGATATTTGATTGATCTGATCATATACCTCACAGCCAAAAGATGAACCGAGGCAGAGCATCTGCAAACCATTTGACCAACATGATAGTAAGAGCTGCTCTCAGGTTTAATGGCTGCCTTGTCTGAGTTAGATCACTAATGCATGCTGTGTTATCATCTGAATTACAATCGTTTGAGTTTACAAATTTGAATGTGGAAACAGCCCATGAGCATTACATAACATCCTATCAGCTCATGTCGGAAGCACTCTCACTTTGCACTGCTGGCCCTGCCCTGAACGTCTTCCAGTGTGCAGAGTCAAATGTGTTCACCGAGTTTTTGGGTAGTGAATATTAGGATTTGTACACTCTGGTTAAGAGCTGTGAGAAGTCCACTCTTCATATGAGTCAGCTTGTGGTGTCTTGTGCCTAGGGTCAAGGTATCTTTATCTGTCACCGACAAGCATGAGCCCTTCCTTTATTTCAGCATGACAAGTGCGCTTCCTCAAAATGCAGGTCGAACACTAGCAGCTGATCAAAATTCAAAACATAAATCCTTTTTATTGCAGTGTTTGCAAATGATGCAGACAGACAACCTGTAAGACCTGTTATAAATGGTTTTTCCAGAGCTGTGTTTTATATTTATGACACTTGGGCTACCCTGAATTTCCACTATAATTCATGTCAATTTGAGTGAAAGTTGATCAAATTGAAGAGGAATTAAACAGAAGAAGCAGATACAGACAGACACAGAAAGTGACTGCAGCATTGTAAATACTTATTGTGATTATTATTATTATTATCCACATTTATTGAAGTGTTTCTGTTGCACTGACAGCTGCTCACCATCTTAATGTCAAGAGACGTCCTTAGTGCTGCACCACAGCACCATCTGCTGCACAAATATAAAAAAGGTCTGTCAGCTAATTGAATGTGTGTTTCCTCACAGCTAAAGGAGGAGTCTTCATCGGGGTGAATCATGTACTGTAATACACCTCCACCAGAGAAAATTTAACTGCACAATCTCTAATTCTTTCCTCTGTACTGTGCTGTCCTTTTATTGGGGACATTGTCGAGCAAGATCGCCACAGACCCCAGCCATTCGGGCCACAGACTGTTTGTACCGCTTCCATCAGGAAAGCGGTACAGGAACATGGGCCACTAACAGACTGAGGGACAGCTTCCTCCACCTGCACCTTCTGTGTACATTTAAGTACACACACGCTTAACTAAATGGTCAGCCATTTGCATTCAGTATATACATTTTAGTATATTTCAGCTGCTGTTGGTACATTTCACTAGTATATTTTATTTTTTATTGTTTATTGTTTAGTATATTTTCATTTCTGGTATATTTTTATTGCATGTTGGTTTATTTTATTCTAGTATCTTAATTTTATTTTTGAATCTTTCTTATCTTTCTTATTTCTAACATGGGGGTTGCAATGCAAATTTCATTGACATGACATGCTCAATGACAATAAAGAAATCTTGAATCTTGAATCTTCAGCAATTCAGTTCTACCTCAAAATGCCTCTCTTAGCTTTGGATATGTTTGCACACTGCTGCAGATAAATAGCTGATGTGAAGAAGCTCGGGATACAGACACCAACTCGGATCAGGAGCGCTGTGTGCATTCAGGTGATCCAGCGAGACGCCGTCAGGTCAGATACCTGCAGAGAATCTCTCCACTTGTCGCCCACCACCACATCAGCGGAAACAGAGAAGAAGCTGATCAAAGTGCGAGCAAATGAAAGGGAATGAAGGGACACAGTGCCGAGACATACAGTATGAAGATTATGATGAGCACCACAGCACATGTCCCTGGAGGAAACAAAACGGATCAGACATCCTTACAAATGCTTCATCTCATTATCCCCCCGCTCATGTTCAGGCCTCCACCCACCTACAGCTGCAGATCACTGTCATAAAGCATGTTGAACACAGCAAAGCTTAAAAATAGTAAACATTTTCACGAAGTTGTTCTGCCAGGAGAGAAAAGCTTGAGTGACAAGGAAGTGAGGTCCTCTGGGAAAGCCTGCAGTCATTGTTCCACGAGGGACAATATGATAATAAAAAACATTAGAAAACACAGAAAAACATTCTGACAGTGAACGCTCGCGATTACTTTGTGCTTGACATTGTTATGGATTTAAACGTAAACATAATTTCCATATTCTTCACTTTCAGTTGTATTTGCAGTTTAATAGTATGACATCCAAAAATTGGATTACCTCAGAGTCCATACTTGATGCAATGTTTTCTGCACTGTCACTGTTTTTTCCATGTCAGACCAATCCTGTCACTTTGTCTGACACAATATGAGCGACTGAGCTTTTCCAGGATGCTCCTTTCATACCCAATCATGATGCTATCACCTGCTACCAACCAACCTGTTTACCTGTGGAATGATCCAAATGCTTTTGGAGCAGTCAGTCTTTTGTTGCTCCTGTCCCAGCTTGTTTGAAACGCATCAAATTCAGAATAAGCAGATGTTTACAAAAATCAATTAAGCTGATGAGGACGAACATTAAATATATTGTCTTTGTACTGTTTTCAGTTGCGCGCATGTCAAAAAGGATTCGCAGATTCTCACAGTCTGTTTCATTTATGTTTTGCGCAGCGTGCCAACTTTTTGGAATTGTGTTTGTGTGTCTGATGTCCAAATTTGAATTCATTTATTGGAACATCCAATAAATAGCACGTGAGGACAAACATCACTTCACGATGGTATTTAATCAAACGGCTTGTGGCAAATGAAAGATGACAGAACTAAAACTTCAAAATATGCTAAATCTAAGGAAGCTGCTGAGCTAAATAAATTCACAGACATGGCTTACGCTTTGATTTATTATGAATAAATACTGTTACAAAGCAATGGAGCTTTGTAACAGGAAAAGTGACACAAATAAGCGCTGACATAAATTTGACACTGAGCCTTATTTTAGTTAAAATAATGATAAAAATATAGGAAAATCTCATACATTAAAAGAAAACACAGAAAACATGTCATCCTGTACAAACGTAATATACACATCAGAGTTCAGACAGTTGTAGCAACTCTGACAGGCGGTGGAGGGACGAAGGAGGGGAGAGCCACTGATCTTTCAGAGGGAGTCTGAAAGAAAACAAGCCAGTGAATTCACTGTAAATCCACAAGAGTGCTAATCTACCGCTGAGACGCTGTGCGTTTGATTAGAAAGGCTACCTGCTGTAATCTGTTGTAATCAGGGGGAGACTTCAGCCCTCCTGTCAGCAGGTTATGAGGAGTCGTATCTGTCTGGGTTGTTATTGCCTGCCAGTGACAAGACACAATTCACACAACCAACCAGAATAACAGATGCTGAATTCATTGTGCAACATATGAATGAACACATACTGCATGATATTTAGAGTGAGGTATATATTTTACACCCCACAAACTGCCCATCAGCTAATCTGCACAGACACATTCCTGAACATTTAATATGTTGTCCAGTGAAGTGATTCTAACCTTCTCAACTGCTCTGGACCTTGGATATCGTGTCTGCCGACCTGCAAAGCAAGGACAAAAAGTGAATAACATCTGTCACAGAGTCTAAAGAACGTACGTCGCCATGTTTAAGTACTTCACCTGCCTTTGTTCTTGCTGCAGTAGACACAGAAGTAGATGAAGCCGCCCAGCAGGAGCAGGAAGAGGAGGCTGCAGGGGATTCCAGCTGCAATGCCAGCAATGGCAGAGCCACTCAGCCCTTCACCTAATAACAATAATAATAAGCTTTACTTTTAAAGCACCTTTCATACAAGAATTGCAGCTCAAAGCGCTTTACTGCAAAGCAATCACCTGCACTAAGTGCTCCACATAAAAAAAAGCCATAGAATGAACATAAAACTAATGTAAAATGAAATGGAGAATAAAAACCACTTCATAATAATAATAAAATGAAGAATACAAGCATCAAAGGTCTCCACACTCAGACAGCACCAGGACAAACTGTGAGCAATGATATTATCACTGTAGCACCATCACTGACCCTCCTGTGATAAGAAATGCACATCATCTTACCTGGACCAATTCTGTGGACCTCAGATGGCTCTCCTTCGGCCATACGAGCTTTGGGGATGACCCGAAACCTGTACGTCAGTTTGGGATCGAGGCTGAAGATGTCGGCGCTCCTGGCGGAACCAGGTTTCTGCTGGATGGTGTGAAATCTGTTTGAGCCGCCTCTAGTTTGGGTGCCATTGCGGTTTTTCTTCAGGATGTCTGGTCCTTTCATCTGGATGTCAAACCCTTTGCAACAGCAGACACACTTCTGTTTTGTTTGATACTGACGTCAGAGCTGATCCATCACCAGACTCAGTGGTGGTGACAGATCGTTGCGACAGGCCGGGAAAATCCTACCGTTATATTATGTACATAAAAAGAGACATAACAAAAACTGACATTTGCTTTGCAAAGTACTTTTGTCCTTAAACTGTGTTTTCCCCAAGCACAGCTCTGCTCAGCTAGAGGATTCCCACATCCAACATCCCACAATATTTACACCCCTATGTTCCCTGTTGAGTTTCTGCACTGCGTCTGCATTCGTCCTGCAAAATTCTGCTGAGATGCACAAATTCAAAACAAGTTTCTGGGCTCGCATACGATGTTTAAAAGATATCCTTGTGGGAAAAGGAGTTCATTGCTGTGTTACCTGTGACGACAGAGGTGGGCGGGACCTCCCAGGTCAATGTGACGATGGTTCCATCCTGATTAGGGAACAAACTGGAATCTGAGATGGACGGTCCTGGAGAGAGAGGGCAGGAGAGGGGGGGTGAGGGTTTACCAAGACTGGAGAGCTTTGTTTAAAGGGAAAAAGCAACCTCAGGTATTACTCAGCTCTCTGTCTGAGGGCCGATTGTTTCCTTTAACTCTGGTAATGCCAGTAGCACTCACAATTAGAAGCTGAATAATCACTGCACTGTACTTCTGTCATGGAAGAAGAAATCTTTTGCTTTAGTATCAATACAATAATGATATTTCAGCAAGAAGCCCATCTCAGTTTCCAAAGGCCCAAAGTGACATCAAGTCGTTTGCCCAAAAGATGATATAAGGGAATTTTTGTATCTATGAATAACTGGTTATACTGATTGTTTGAGTAGTTGCTGATTAATTTCCAGTCGATTGAGTAGCAAAGACATTCAGCATCACTCTGAAGAACGGCCCCTTCAGAATGCCAAATTACTGAATCAATCATTCATTTATAAGCGGCAGTTTAATATTTTAGCTGGTTCATGTGGAGCTAAATTTAGTTAAACACGGTATTAAAACGTGTCACGTTACATGAGCTCATACGTTATGCATATAAAACCTTCATGGGAAAGTAATTAGTAACTCTCGCCGTCCTCTGTATGTAATAAATCAGTAAACACAGCATTTCTCTGTGCAGCAGAGCAGAAGTTGCATGATGTGAATCTAGCGAAGAACAAGAACTGTACTCAACACCAGCACAATCGTCCACCTCTTAACTGAACCTCCCTCCTCTGGCTGCCCAGCGGGTTGCGGCAGGTGCACGTGTAGTTTTGGAGGAGAAAGTTGCTGACGTTGTAATCTCGAATCCTGAGCCGTGTGGTGTCACTGCTGATCTGGTGCGTTGCCCCGACGGCGACGGCCTGGCCGCCTTTGGACCATGACACCGCGGCTTTGGGCGAGGCCTCGCTCACACAGTGGATGGTGACCACTATCCTGCCCTCAGAGTCCACCGTGGTTCTCACAGCTGGCAGGAACTCCACTGGACTGCCTGGGGAGGATGAGCTTCTTGTTAAAGTCACAACACCATGCCGAGGTGTCACTTTCTGAACGGCAGATTGCGAGACTTACTTGCAGTCACGTTGCACTCGTTCTGTTGGATTGGGTGATGTGCTGCGCAGGCGACAGTTCTCCCGTTGAGGTTGTCTGAGGCGGTGACAGTCAGGCTGAAGTTCCCTGCTCCTATGCTGGTGTTGCTTAACTCTGGGAAAGAAAGCTGAGCATGTGGCGTTCCCCCGGACCACCGACAGTCGTACTGCAGGTCGACGTTATTCGCCGACTGCACAGAGCACATCGGGTCGTCCGGCGGCTTCTCTGCCCAAAGAGAAAATTGATCAGAAATTATTAAACTGAACTAAGCAGTCTTCTTCATTGAATTTAATTCTAGTGCTTTATTCAAAAGCTTGCTAATAAAAGGTCTTTGTAGGATGAAAGATGGTAGAAGACTGTAATCCTACAGCTCTACTGAAAACATTACAATAACTGAAACTAGATGTACAAGGCTTTAAATTATGGATGTCAGTTCAAAACCGTAGTTTCATCATTCCTGGTGCAACCAACTCATAATATTCTTCAGGTCATACAGAGGCAAATGAGAGACTGGTGAAATCCTCTCACGTGCACACACTGAACAGATCAAACATACCGTAAATGTTTAAACTCGTGCTCTGTCGGCGCTGTTCTTTAGTCTGCTCGTTGAGCAGCGTGCACGTGTAAACGCCTCCTTGGCTGGTCTGGACATTTGTTAGGTTTAGGACCCCTCCGCGGGAACCAGAAAGGGTCCGACCACCAAACGCCCACTCAGCAGTTGGCGGTGGGAGTCCGTCGGCCCGGCAGGAGAGGCTCAGAGAGGCTCCCGACACGTAGAAAGGCTGAGCTGGACTGGCTTCTAGTGTTGGCTCGTCTGGTCCATCTGTAACAGACCAAGAAGAGCAAAGAGAGTTAGATTGGAGTGAGGGGGATGCAGACAGAGAGAGCTTTTAGAAAGAGTTAGTCTTACACAGCACGGTGACGTTCATGTGAGCTGTCTCGCTGCTGAAGGGGTTTGTCAGTGACACCGTGTAGCGCCCTGTGTCGTTTCGGTTTGGCCTGAGGATCACGAGGCTCCGGTCCTCCACCAAGTAGCGCGAGTTGGTGTTTATCTCTACGCCGCCGAAGAACCACATCTGCTCCTCAATAACTCCTTGCTGCATCCTGTACTGCAGGGTGAACCGCTGACTTCCCTCGACGACCAAATCAGGCTGTGCACTCAGAGTCACGTTGTGGATGGTCTCTGCGAAAGAAACGGGGACGGGACGGCGGAACAAGTGGATGAAGTGCTTAAATCATATGGCTGTTACACTTGTTTTCCTTTCAAATGCACCGAAGTGGCGCTAATCCAGATTGAATTTGAAAGATAATCAAGCGTGAAACTTTCTGGATGCTGCGTTTGCTTTCCTTGACCACATTACACAGTGCAGAGGCGGCCACATATTAGTACCCCGGAGCTGGAAGGGATTCAGAGTCTTAGTGTAATCCATTTCATGCATTTTTAAAACACTACACGGTAAATACTGTCAAGAATTAAAGGTAAGAAACTAAAAATGTTGCCGTCTCGACTCAAATGTTGGATCTGCATAATTGTGAAGTGCAGTCCACCGTCGCTTGAGGAAACTGGGGAGCTTTTGTAGACACAGCCAGTGACTGAAACCCCCCCCCCCCCATTTGTTGTGACAACATTGAACTTTCCATTTTTCTCCAGGCAGCAATATAAGCTGCGCAACAACAAAATATGTGTGATAGCATCGACAGTAGGTTCAGAGCTCAGTCGGGGACTCACCAAACACTTTCAGAGTGAAAGTAGTCGAGGATTTTCCCAGTCCTGACTTGGTCATTTCCACAGTGTAGTTACTGGTATAGTTAAGCGGCACATTCACAAAGGTAAGGGATCCATTTAGTTCAATCCTGAGCACTTTCCTGCTGTTAAGCGGGATGTCCGGCGGAGCAGGTGAGTTAATAGTCCATGTGACAACAGGTAAATCACTCATAAGCCAGGTAACTGCTGGGTCAGGGGCTCCACTGAAGGACACAGCCAGAGTCACATTGCTGCCAGCTACAGCATTCACCTGAGAGGGGCCAGCAGGCGAAACCAGCAGGTCACTGCGTGCACCTGTCCAAGAGGAGCCAACTCATTCATTAAAAGAGGAAACATTCAGTTTCAGCTGATGCAGTAAATGATATGAGGCTGGTATCCTGCGCTTACACTGTGTCTGTTCCTGTTCAAATGAACAGAAATCAGTAGAATTAATGTGGTTCAACGCGAATCTTAAACAAAAGTGAACAATATAAGCAACAGACACACAAATGAGACGAAACAAAGCAAAGCAAAGAAGCGTCCAGCTCGCAAACTAGAACCTGGATTCAGGTTTAATCTCACCTTGACAAGTGAAGATCAGTAAAATGGGCAGAAAAAATGCGTTTAACCTCTTAAACTCATCCAGCAGCGTCATTTTAACCAAACAGAGCGACAGCCGAGAGGCTCACGAGTTCAACAGCGACCGGCAAAGAATAAAGAGAGCTGCGGATCCTGCGCTGCGCTCTCGAGCTCAAGCCGTCAGCAGCGCGCGTGAGCGGTTTACCTGAGCAGGTACAGGACTTGACTGGGCAGAGACCACGCCCCTCCTCTAAGATCACCGCACTATTTCTGTGTTGGTGAGGAAGGTGATGTTTCACTTTACGGTGTTCCCTCTGAGGAAGGCGCATGATGATTTGTGGACGTGGGGGTTCAGTTTGTAAATCCAGTTCTGTGTCGTGTTACGGGGTCTCTGTGCGTCATGGAGTCAACCTGACAGAATAATGTGAGAACGTTAACTGACCCTGATCCTGTTAAATGACCTTCATACTTTATATTCTCTTACAGACTCCAGTGTCAGTTAATTAGGTACATTCATACACTAAAAATAATTCAGTCTAATGCAAACCTCTGCCTGCAGCACATCCTCTCTTCATGTATGGACACCAAGTGTTTAATATTGAATAAACAAGATGTTTTTTAATAAATAATCACATTAATAAATACAAGTGTTACGTGTAATATGACCATGCCATTGTGAAAAAATCCAGTAAAAGTTTAAAACTTGCAGCTTGTTATATTATTTAATCTAATTTCAATTAATTCCAGATGTTTTTACTTTAACATGTTCCAAAAATTTTACACCATTTTTCCCCAAATGACTGTTTCATCTCATAAATGAAACAAACTGGGTGGTGGCTGTTGCTTGCTGGCCTGGATTAGCAGACAGATCCAAGTATTTTTAAACACAAATTGCTGGAATTCAACAAACATGAAATAAAATAAACCCTGCTTTTGTGAAAAAATTAGATTTTTTTTTTTAAAAAAAGGTACTGGATTGATTCACAATCCAATTGTCAAATTGTTTGAACTGTTTTACAGAGCTTGATCCTCATTCTGGAGGATATTGTTTTGTGATGCATGTGTTTCTAATATTTTGTCCACCCCACTCATATCAGACTACGTTAGAAACACCCTGCTGTGCAGCACATTACGGTTCAACAGCAGCACAGACTGCAGCCTCCAAAATGATCACACAGTCGACTTAACACTTCTCAAACACTGTTTCGACAAAGCCGGAGCATTATAACCTTCATAAAAGAGAGGATTTACTGCAGGACTCCTGTACAAGACTGAAATAGGTTTAGCCAGGTGTACCTAAAAATCTGGCAGTGTTTGTCAGCTGTACCTCCAAGTATTGCTGCTTAATTCAACGTTAAATTACAACACGGTAAGAACACCGCTTCAGCAGTAATAAATCCACCAGGATGGAACACTTGATGCAATAAATCCCCCGGTCTCACCACCAATCTTACAAAGAATACCCCACTTCTCCCACCACAATTTGTCACAGGTGTTAACAATGTGACTACATTGGCACTTGCGTGTTGTGGAAAGGTTCAGTGTGCTGAAAATGACTGTTTTGGACTGGAAAAGGTGAATTTTCAGATACAGCAATAGCAACATCTTTCCAGGGAATTAGAATGTGTTGATTTTATTGTTACTTGCAGCCTGCATTAACCTGTGGGGAATAGATATTGTTAGTTCAAACCACCAAGAGATGCCAAAAGAACAGTCACAGGTGTATTTAGATATGAAAAAGACTGGCTGCTTTATTGTCATGGTAATGTTCTGTACAATCAACAGTGAACTGAGGCGCTTGCGGTAAAATTCTCTCCTTTCTCATACTGAGAGACACCGTCTAGGCAGTCCCGAAACCCAGTTAAAATCACACAAACTACACAAATAACCAGCAGACTTGACACTAATCTTGAAGGATATAATCATCTCAACATGTTCGGGTCCATATTTACATAATATCATTTACAATAACTGCACCTCTCAACATGTGCGACAACAGACGTACAAGATTGAACAGCTGAGCCGAGCTACTGTTGCTAACGTGCATCGCACTGGTGGCGCTTATGTGCGGGGCAAATTAAACAGCAGCATGAATGACAGGAAGCTGGGTTTAAATTATTGCATAAAGGCTACTTGTCTAAAGTTAGATTAGCAGCCTGTGATACAGATGAACCATCCATGTAAGTTAAAATGCACACAAAAGACAAGATGATCCTCATGGGGTAGTCTGGGTCTGCTGCAGGACAGTGTTTCTCAGTACTCCTCCTCTCCTGTTGGTACCTCCCTGCATATCCTGAGGAGTCGCGGCCTCAAACAGAGGGATTAGACCGATACATAAGCTCGTCCTCGGGGCTCGCATATGTAATACAGTCCAGTTATTCATTAGAGAGTCCTGCGAGGAGAGAAGAGAATGCAGATTTGTAATTCAAGACAAGAGTTGCAATTAAAATCTTTAATTAGTTTTGCTTCTGTCACCACAAGACACAAAATACTCTTTGTCAAAGCAATTAATTAGTGTTCCTACAATGAAGGGACGGTGATATCAGAGGTGTAACATTAATATTCCAAGCAAACAATTCTATCATTCATCACAAGAAGTACATTTTCTGCACGCACACAAAATGTATCGAGTCATAATCAAGAGGCAGATATAAGTTTATTAAGAATAATGGATTTTTTGGTTTGCAGTGTTCCCCCACAAATTATTCAGTAATGATTCGCTCCAGCCTTTCCAACAAACCCTTAAATAAAACTTAGCCTACTGCTCACCCAAAAAACATCTAAATATTATGAATACTTGATGTCATGATGTATAAAAAGAATCGTGTTTCCCAAGCTTTTCCAAGTAATGGAATTTATAAGTTGTGATTACAACTTCTACAGAAGAGACTGAAAAACATGGAGAGTCAATAAATAAAAAATAAAGCCTTTGCTAAACTTACAGACCCTTTTTTAGTTGTTTTACTTGTTGTGGCTCAATAAAAGCATATCTTTACAAATAACTGCTAATTGTTACTGAATCTGCCAAAGATGTGATGACTTAAATGAACATATTTGGTTAGTTATAATAATCTAGCTCCAGTCAGACTCTCCAGTGATACTCACCCATCTGCTGTGCTCTGCGCTCCCCTGCTTATGCTCCTAAAGCCTCTATACCCTCCCTGCCTCCTTCAGCTTGCCCACCAGGTCGTCCACCGTCTCCACCTTCATCCCCGCCTGTCTCTGCGGGGGCTCATCGACTCTCAAAACCTCCAACCGTGATGTGAGGTCCACACCTAAGTCTGCAGGCTTCATGTTAGCTATCTTCTTCTTCTTGGCTTTCTGAAAGTAGGAAAACACAGGAGAATTTTCTCTCTTTGTAGCTCTGTGCTACAAATCCAAGTTCATTCTTCTTCCTCCTTCCTGCTTCTTGCATTTCCGTCTTGTGCTACCTACCATGATATTAGGCAGGGTGGCGTATCTGGGGGTGTTGAGTCGGAGGTCTGCGGTTACCACTGCTGGTGTTTTGATCTTAATAGTTTCCAGGCCGCCATCAATCTCTCTCACCACTTTAATCATGTCTCCTTCCAATGAGACCTCTGATGCAAAGGTACCCTGCAATATGACGATACCGAACAAATTCACTACACCAAATCCACAAATGCACCATTTGGAAAACAATGAAAGACTTTTGTACATCGTAATTTCTAATGCGCCATTGTTCCCGTGCCCTGCTTAACCTGTACACTGTGAGGCAACATGTTATGAAAGTGCTCCATCTATTGGTCACCAGTGGAACTTTACCTCAGCTGTCCGAGCAGCCTTTGACCTGCATTGCTGATCTGCGCAGGATCACTGCAGCTCTTACTGACTCGAACTAGTCTCTGCTAACTTTGATAAGGCAGTCTGGGCCGGGGGCATAGCCTGATATCAGCACTGCTATGTCTCACATTTGACACATGCAAAGACAAACGTCTTTTGGGACATGCTGGCTGGGTCCTGTTAAGAATTAATACACTAATACAAGTCAGAACTTACTTGGGGCCAGTCCAGTAGGGCTGCTGTCATCTGACCTGTCTGATTGCAGTCATCATCGATGGCCTATGAAAGCAACACAAGTTCATTAAATGAAGGCAACAGTTCTGCAAGATCTGAATATTCAGTATAGTATAAAAGCAGAAAGCATGATCTGATTTTAAATGAGCACAATGCAAAACTGATCCAATTTTCTTTTCACCTGTTTGCCAAGGATGACCAGTTGAGCGTCCTCCTTCTTGGCCAAAGCAGCCATGATCTTGGAGACCTGCAGGGGTCCCAGGGTGTCATAGTCTTTCCCAGCCACTTCCACATGAATGCCACGGTCTGCTCCCATAGCAAGGGCAGTGCGGATAGTCTCCTAATGGAGGGCGAAATATGGGTCAAAGAATTAGTATTCGGGGGGGAATTTGAATAATTGGTTGGTGCTGCTCCCCAATTAAAATGTGTAACCAAATCACAAAGTAATAAAACAAAATGTGGTAGGGCTTAAAATTCATATCACATTTGTCTCCATTTCAATAAATGTAACACTAACTACTTTATACATCAATGTTTAATATTTCCTTCTTGCTCACTTCTGAAGTTTGGTCCTAATGACAATGTCACTAATTAAACCAGGGATGGGGAGCGTCTGGCCTCCTGGCTGCATACGACCCGCAAGACAATTTACAAATACAAAAGCGAAACTTCTCTAGACAGCTATTACCTTTAACCAGTGATGAAAGAAAATAACATAAAATAGTACACTAACACATCCTTCTGAGAGGTACCTGAACACAACACGCACATAGCGGCTGATGTCACATTAATTCATGACGGCGACCACCAAGGAGACAAAAGTAGATGCGTTGTGTTGTGCTTTCTGAGAGAAATCGACTGACCATTATTTTTGTGGAAGTATAAGCCAGTGTCATTACAGCTTGAAACAAGCTAAACTGGATGAGCTACAAGGACAAATACACTTTGATAAAGTTAACGGCCTGTGGCAGAGTTTGTGTCCCAAAAAGCAGCTTTCATAAGACCACATTCTGACAGAGACGGTCTTATGCAGGCAAGCTTTGTGGTGAGTGAGCTAATAGCTAAGAAACTGAAACCTCCCAGAAGGAGAATTTGTGAAGGAGAGCCTTGTTGCTGCTGTGGAGCTGCTAACACCACACAAAGTAAAACTGTTCCAAAGTGTCAGTTTGTCTGGAATAATTCATGGAGATAAAGGAAAACCTGATGTGGAAACTCAGTGATAGAAAGTGTTTGTGTGATGTGACCTTCATGGTCGACATTACCAAGAACCTCTTGAAGCTGAACCTCAAGCTCCAGCAGCTTCTCAGCTCTCTGCTTTCAAATGTGACAATATTTGAGGAGAAATAAAAGCTGTGGCAGCTGGAAAGAGGAAACACTGCATTTTGCCACTCTGCAAGAACGAAAGCCTGCTGTGATCTGAATGTGGTGGTTTCAGGACATGAAAAGTAAACAAGGGGAACAGAACACATTTCTACGCTGATGTGTCTGACAACCTACAACACAAAATCACTGAACTGCAAAGCAACAACCTGCCACTGTGAGCAGCTCTTTCCAAAAGTGATTCTTGCAAAGAGTCAGTTTCGCTTAAGACTGACTGACCCAAACCTGGAAAACAAGCTGCGAGTAGCATCATCATCATCGCTACAATCTGACATCAGACACCTCGCTAAAGAGAAGCAGTTTCAGCCTTTGCAGAAGTTTGTGGGATATATGTATTCAGTAATTTAGTAATGCCCTCAAAGGATGTTCTAAAAATTTTAATGGCCCTTGACAGGAAAAAGGTTCCCCACCCTGAATTAAACATTCTGGGCCTGAAATCTTGTTGCTGTAACTATTCTTGGTTTCTACACAGGAGATGCCAGCAATCTACTTAAATAAAAAGTGTAATATAAGTAAACACGGCCCTGACAACAGTTATTATGAAATTATTTCTATAATGATATGTGCGACATAGACAAATGGCACAAATAATGAGCTAAATATTTTTATCCAGTCTCACTGCTTGATTATGCAAGATAGGATGAGCAATTTTCAATTATTACGCTTCAGTTGTTAATATATTGAATTGATATAATAATTAATATATATATATATATATAATATAATTTATCTATTAATTAGTATTTCTTACACTAAATCAACACTTAATTAGTGAATGACTACCCGGAAAGATTACAAAAGATAAAGCTGAAGCCCAGCAAAAACTATAAAGTCTGACTAGGAGTAGAAAGTAGTTGTCGACCGATACAGGTTTTTCAAAGGCCTATGCCAATATATAGACAGCAGGGCGGCCAACGGCTGACATATAATGACACTACCATGCTGTTGTCTCGGACATGTCTGCAGATTTTTTTTTTTTTAGTTTAATCGGCCTTGTGATTGCAGGCACTGGCTGATGGTGATTCTCTCAAAATGCCAGATATTGGCCCCATTAATTGGCTGACTGATTAATCAGTCTACCACTGGAGAGAACTCCTTCAAAAGTAGGCCACCTGTCACCCCACACTGTACTTCTCCAGGACATTGGTTAACAAGGCAGGGATGCAGAGTCTGGCGCCATCTCACCCACCTGTGCTTGCTGTGGCCCACAGCTGACAGCCACAACCTCCTTAATAAGCTTCTTCTCCTTCAGCTTGACCGCCTCCTCCACAGCGATCTCGCAGAAGGGGTTCATTGAGTGCTTAACACCATCCGTCACCACGTTGGTGTTGTCCGGCTTCACACGAATCTGAGGAGGAAGATCACGGGAGAGGATCACTACAGGGGTGCCGGATGACAAACAGAACAGCCTGGATTCTAGGGCAAGCTGTTGGTAAATGAGCCAGCAAACTGTCTAAAAAGGTGAAAAACAAACCACTGAGTGATGCATGTTTAAACAGGTGCCCTGTGGCTGGAGAGTATGTCTTCATTTTTGGATGAGCTCTCATCCTGTCTTTTATTGCCCTGCATTATTTGAATATAAAATGATAGAGAAGAACTTCCCCTGAGGGTAGGAAACATAGGGAGGGATTTGACCCCATTCAGTCACGAGAGCAACAGTGAGGTTTGGTGCTGGCGCCGATGTTGAGCGATAAGGCCTGAATCACAGATCAGGTTCCTATTCATATCAAAGGCATTCGGTGTGGTCGAGGTCATGGCTCTCTGTCGGGCCAGTCAATTTCTTCCACACCAAATTGGAAAAAGCATTTCTTTGTGCATGGGGGCACAATCATGTTGAAACAGAAGAGGGTTTTTCCCAAACTGTTACCACAAAAGTGGCCTGATAATGTCGGCAGCAGATGTGTCAGTATTGAGCACCGAAACTGTACAGATCCTGCAGAGGGCAGCTGAAGCAGGAGTGTTCCTGCTGTTACATGAATCAGCTGCTAACAGATATTGAATACTGCTGTTGAGCATCATCTCTAAGAGGCAACATGAGGTGAAAGAAATACTGAGGATGCAATAATTGCGTGACTGCACCGTACACTATTGTCTGACAGACAAAAGTCGGGGAAAGCCCTTATATATTATTGAGGAGTACATACAAGTTGTTCAGCCAGACATTAGGTTACGCAACTTGACAACACCTGGAAGACAGCAGCTCAGGCAACATTGCATAGATGCCAACAATAATGCAATTATTCATCATGCGTGATAATATAAGTGACCACATGAGTTTAGCTGCAGATAGACAAGTTATCTGTCAAATATGTAAGCAGTTAGTTCTGTTCCTTGGCTCCTGTGCCACAGCCAGCTGGCGTCTGGCTAATGTTAGCTAGCAGAACACAGAAAAGTCAAGTAAGTGAGGGCAGGCTAATTTGTTTTAAAAACGTAAATAAGGCCATTGAAACAGCAGAAGGATATTACCTTAACGGCGTAGTCAATGACACGCTTTACTCCGACGAGAACACGGCCAGACATTGTAGCTGAAACGTTTTACTACACAGTAGTAGACGGCTAACGTGAAAGAGTCACCGCAATGAACCTTCACCCTAGAAGGAGAGATCGGACTGATTTTAGGGTGATTCCAGGGGAGGGAGCTGAGGGGACCGCCTACCAGTCCAGCCAATGAGAAGCTGAAGAAATGAACACTCTCTACACTGATTGGCTGATATGTGCTTGTAGCTGTTGTTAAATTCAACAAAAGTCAGTCATTGCCATTATTTCAGTAAGTGAATAGTGGCTATAACTTGCTCGGGATTTTTGGGAAAGCGTCTTAAATCCATTGTAGTGTTCACTGTCGATTGCCCGATTGTCTAAACTGCTCAAACTGTGGGAATTACGACAAATCACCTGTAAATAATATGGTGTTCCTAATATCTGTGTCGCAAACAAACCCGGCGAAGAAAGGTTCCGCTTTCAGTGGGGCAAAGTTCACAACAAACGGTAGAGTCACATAATGAGGGTTAAATAAGTTGAGCTTCAAACACTGAAGTTACACACCAGCGTGACTTGAAAACATATGATGGCGGTTTTAGGGTTTAACTTTTAATCATATCTGGGTTTTTCTGTCCTCTAATAAAGATGAGTAGACATATTTTAAAAAACACTGTGAATGAATAAATCATAATCTTTTATTTTACTGGTTTCTTGTACCTATGATAAAAATGACTTGTACACTTGTTTCAATTTTATTTTTCTCTCCACATCATTTGCTCCTAACTTGTGCCTGATTTTTTAACATTAAATGTATTGTTTTCCTGTTTCTTGTTCTTTGGTTTTTGCAAACTGAGAGAGGGAGAATCATAGCTGGAGATGTATGGGATCATCTGAGAGTTGCTTTTTTCACCACCTATACTGGCAACTCAACTTAAAATTGTCAGACTGGACAAATGCATAATAGGCCATTTTGCCTATTTGGCTAATTTAAGAGGCCGCAACATTCCTCTGAAATAGTTTTAAAAGAGACCTTACAATTTCTCATTTAAAGCCTTGATGTAATAAAGCAGCAAAAAGCATTATATTGAGAGGTATCTCCAATATGTAGTGTGCCCTCTCTGACACAAATAGTATGTACAAAATATTAGAAACACAGCTCAGTTAGGTGTACCTCATAAACTGATAATTGGGTGCGGTGTTGGTAACTAAGTAGATTTACCCAAGCATTGTACTTTGTACACAGTACATTTTTGGGGTATATTTTCTTCTTATTATTACTTAGTATTTTCATTGTATGCTACTTTTACTTCTACCCCACTACTTTCAGAAGCAAATACTTCACTACATATATTTGACAGTTATAGTTACTAGTTACTTTTCAAAATGAGATAAAAACGTGTATAAAAAAATATGATACCGTGTTATAAATTATACCTCTGAAGTGTGGTTTAGATTTAAATACTGGCTGAAGCATGGCACTGGACATTTAAGTGCTACTGGAAGAGTTGACTTTCTCTGGATAAATACTAAACGCCAAAAATTTACAAAAAGCAACAGATTGACAAAGAAATGGAGAAACAGCGTTAATAATAAAGGTAATGGGAATTAAAGCAACCAGCAGGAAGATCTTAACATTGAAATGAACTTTGGACTGGGATGTAGGAGACGCTACATTTTGCAAGTTAAGTCTTAATTCTCTTAGCATCAGTGGAAATAATAGTTCTGTATCACAGCCTTTACGTTTCATAGCCCATTATGCTTGTTCATTTGTGAGCCACACCATTACGCACCGTTAACCCCTTAAAGATGCTTTTGTAGCATGTATGTTACACAAACAGACGATTTAGGGTTTGTTTTTGTTTTTAATGTGTTTGTTGTGACAGTTTGTGTCCTCCTCGCTTTCTCTCCGGGTGAAGAAGATATCTGCTCCGCAGCCGGGACCGTTTCACGGTATTGTGATCACAGGTGTCATAAACGGTCGCTTTTGGTCGTGGTCTTCGGCTGAGCTCAGATCCTCCAGCGCCACAGCTGATGGAGCGGAGTCACCTCGTATCACCCAGCAGCGGCAGCGGACTCCATTTTAACTTCGACACCGAGCCGTACCTCACGTGTCCTGGGCTGTCTCTCTCACATGACCCGAGTGTTTGTTCCCGTGATCAGCACTTCCATCTCCGTCTGTGACACCGAATATCACTTTTTATTCAAACACTGATGGATATGCTTGAACAGAGTCTGGACAACGCAAGGTAACCGAGAGTCGACCAAAATGGCTAACTGAGACAAGCTAGCAACGACATGCTATATCGGATAGCTAGTTTACGAGGCAAAACAAGGCCTGACCTAAAAACTATTGTCAAAACGAATTCAGTCTAAAGACTATTGTTAAGTTAGTAAAGTGAACTGGAAGACTATGCTAGCTGGATAGCTGAAGTCGTATTATAGAAGGCCAATGCCAAGTTGTAAAAACATTATAATCAGCTAAAAACAACTGCTAAGTTAGCTTAAGCTAGCTATTAAAACACAAACAACTGTGTTGTCAGCCACTGTAGGTAACCTGAGGACAGGATCAATGCTGTGTTTTACGTTGCGATTGTTCTGTTGGTTGACTTTTTGCTTAAGTTGGCCATAACATTAGCGAAATTGAAGGCCACTAATTGTATTGATTTATAATAATAATCGCCAACGTTAGCTGGTTGCGTATTGTCTTTAAAATCAAGGTATTTGTGCGTCCTATTGCAGCCAAGAAAAGCAAGAAGAAGAGGTTGTCCAGACATCTGAAGGTAAGAATTTATTCAACAAACTGTCACTGACAACCTTTGACACCTGTACTGCAGTGATGTGTTTATTTTGTGTTAGAGCTGGAAATAACGTTTTATACGTAGTTAACGTAAATGGTTCTAACTGCTGTAACTTCATCCGATAAGTAAGATGCGTAACGAATGTGTTAAACATTGTTTTTTGCTGCTAAGTTCAGATCTTGGTAGCTGATTTTATTCGTTTTTCCTCTCTTCCATTCTCACAACTGGCTTTTCTGTCCACTTTCCCTCCCGAGACGGAACAGGAGAGGAGCAGACAGCTGTTACAATAGCCAGTGTTCAGCAGGCTGCAGCGTTTGGCGATCATAACATACAATATCAGTTCCGCACTGAGGGTGGTCAGGTAAGTTGCTAATGGATGGAACCGAACACACAAATGATTGTTGTTTTTTTTACTGTCTATTACAAAAAGACATAAAGTGCCCCTAATGGCATACCAGCCTAGAGTTTTTGGCTAAGATTGCATCTGTTCAGCACTCACAACAGAAACCAGAACACTCCAGAACTGCTTGAGATGTCAGGTTGAATAAATGCCTGTGGGTGTTTGTACAGAGACATAAGTAGCGTCTGACGGAGCTTCACATTATGTATTGATAAATGCGGTTGAAAGGATCACATGCACAGAACATTGTGACAGTGGGGGATAACTGTCAATTAACAACTTCACGCTGCATGTATGTATTCATTATTTAGGGGCCTCTGTTATTTAGGCATAAGCGATGTTACCTTGCAGAGAGGTATGGTTGCGTTTTCATTTTGTTTTGTTGCGTGTTTTCACTGGATGCTTTGGCCTTCTCCCCTATTCCAAAGTCCAGTCAGGAGGATGGCAGTTTTTAAATTGCCTGAAGGTATGAGTGTGTGGTTTTCTTTTTCTAGTCCCGTGATTGACTGAGGACTCTCTCCAGATTGTCTGCGTACCGTCTACTAATATGATATTCACACCAGCGTTGGTCAGTGATGGACAATGGATCAGTGTTGGACAATGGAACAGTAGTTCAAGTAAATAAAGAGTAGTGTGACATTTGAGTTGGTTTATCCTTATTTGGATGATTTACACTGGAGGGAATTAAGTCAGTGATCCATGTGGTTCAATTGGTGTAAACAGGGCTAGTGTGAGGTGTCATGTGATTCCAGTTGGGTCTAGGATTGGCATGGGGCTGCTGTCACATGTCAGTCAGGAGGAGAGTCACATGATGGAGGAATACAAATACTGATTCTTGGAACAAACAAGCTCAGTTTCTTGACTTGTTTTCAAATTGAATCAAGCACATTCTGAAGCATAAGCATATTACACCCCACACAATATGCTTGCACTTCAGAATGTGCCTAAAGTGAGATCAGCACACTACTGAGATTTGGACTGTAGTGTCAGATACCAGGCTCGGCTGAACTGAAGCAATAGACATGATAAACAAGTCTACAAGTCAGGTAAGGTTTTGATCTGGGCATGGTATACTCATCATAGGTATTATATTACATGAAAAACTAATGGTTACTCAGTGTTTTTTTTTCTCTCATCCGCTCTTTTACCTGTGTTTCTCTCCATTGAAGGTGACGTATCGTGTTGTTCAGGTGACTGACCAGCACCTTGAGGGAAGAGATGATGGGGGAGGAGCAGTGAGTGTTGTCTCCACAGCTGCCTTCACTGGGGCTCCTCAAGCTGTCGCTCAGGTACCAGAATATTCCCTTTTTATTAACTGTAGAGAACCCACTGGTAATATTGACTGTTTTAAAGACTAATTGCATGCATTAGACTTTAAGTACTGTCACAGTCTTAAGGGATAAGACTGGCGATATTTCAGCTTTTATTATCTCAACAGTCTCCCTTAAGAAATTAGAACCAACAATAGATTTATCCTGCTAACAAGTATTGTCTCTGTAGACAAAGCCCGGTGTTACTCATGCCATAATACTCCAATGCTCTCCAAATATTATTAAACGTGTGAAAGAGACATGCCATTGTACTGGGTGACATATTCCCTTGTTAAGATTAAAGCTGCAAGTGTAGGGAAATTCCACTGAGCTTGTCTAACTAGCAGAGCTACTCACAGGGATTAAAAATGCAGCCGCAGAAGAGTTTTGGAATAAGGTACAAGGGGGACATTGATAGCCAAATTCATGACACAAGTTTTTGGTCTAAAACTGCAAGAACAGGTCAAATTTGTCTTCATTTGCAGTATACTGATCACTTTACTGACCTTGCTGTTATCTTTGCTAACAAGATCACAGCTACTTCTTTTTTCTCCCTTTAGCCCAGCTGTCACATGGCACTGTGTCTTGCTTGGGGGTCTAGAGGGTATAGCAGTATTGAGTCTGACAGAGACTGAGGTGTGCGTTTACCTGCTGTGACTGCTCCATTGCTACTTGTTCAAGCTCTGCTCCGTCCCTCTTACCTGTCACAGGCTGTGATCCAAAACCCTTTCAGTAATGGAGGAAGCCCAGCAGGAGAGGCGGTGGGAGGGGAGACGCGCTTCGCTTACTTCCCTGCAACCGCGGTGAGCGACGGGACCGTGTCTGTGCAGGCCGCCGCGGATCCTACACTCACACAGGCAGGGGGTGAGCCAGTTCTCATGCTTATTTTGAGTTGAAACTTCCCACAGAGCTGCAGGGTTAATTTAGCCATTATTTTGAGTGACAGACGGAGTGTAATGAGGAGTGCCATAACGAGAGAACAACAGCCAGTTTTTCAGTAGTTGTAAATGAACCATGATCCCCACAGCTCTGGCCGATGTGAAACAAAGTTGGGACCATATAAAGTATTGTAGATTAGAAATTCTGTTGCCATTTTTTTCTTGGTACTATAATTAAAATTTGATTAGTGATACAAGTGGACATAGCATTTTTTGTACAAGCAGCATATTTTGTTGAAAATAAGGTTCCTCGCTCCATAATGTCAGAAGCATTTTTGCCATTGTTAAAATATGTTTCTCTTCACAGTTTAGAAATGACTCAAGTCAAATACTATCACGGGCCAAAATGAACTTAGTCACGCTGATCATAATTACTGTTTGCTTCATGTCACATGTCCACCCACCCTGCTTCTCTTCCTCTTTATTGCCATATGTCGTCGTCTGGCTAGACTGACTGTCCTTGGTTGCATGGTGGTGATCCAGAGAAAGCTGGTGGACTCTATATGCCTGTCAATGAGGGTGGCCGACCTGGAGAGCAGATTGTAGCCTCTGGCTCTGTTGTACACAACCAGCATCTGCTTGTTCTGGCATTCTGTTGCCAGGACACTGGTTGGCAGTTTAAGGAGTGGGTTATCAGTGTTCCCTGATGGTTTTAGAGTGAGAGTGTAGCGTTTGGACAAGTGGTTACAGGAGCAACTTGTAATTCATCACTCAGTGTTTCTGCTGGGGTCTGTGCTTTCTGCCACGCTCTTGGTCCAGGCTAGAGCTCTGCACAGGCGTGAAAACGAGACCGAAACGAGACCTGTACCTGCATCTCAGCACCAATTCCAACCCAGTCTGATCTAATGTTACCTTTTAATTTTTTTTTTAAACCACGATGGATGCTTGCGTGCCATTCCCAATTTGTTAGAGCACATGATATCTTTGATTTACTTGTTTTGTCCGACCAACTGTCCAGACACCAGATACTGAATTTGCTGTCATATATTACAAAAAAACTGCAGCAAATCCTGTCATCCGAGAAGCTGAAAGCAGAGACTACTGATTAATCAGTTATCAAAATAGCTGCAGATTAATTGATTACTCGACCTACAGAAGATGTATCGACTCATTGCAGCTCTGTGTGAGGCATACACAGGGTGAAGCTGAGCTGGTCACAAAACAAATGTAGCTTGTAATAGCTAATAAACAATGTTTCTCACATGTTTGTGGCAGTAACGCTACACAAATTTCATCCAAGTACCCCCACATGGCACTACAGCATTTCCAAGTAATATACCATCTGCCCCGCCTGTGAGTTACTAAGCCCTTGTCTTTAAGTTTTAGTAAGATGACCCTGGCTCATAAACCCAGACCATCATTCCCTGCTGAATATTACAGTTCAGTCAAGACGAATACACGGGCATACAAGGTCATTGGGTTTCTTCATTAAGGGAGCTGTCCCTGAATCTTTGGCTTTTTTGATAATCTCCCCTTTAGCAATTTTTTTTAATGTACTTCATCCATTACTGAGGTTTAGCTTGTCAGGCTAATGCAGCACTTCTCACACACCCATCCTGCGCCTCTCGCGCTCACTGAGTACGTGTGTTGTTCTTGCATCACATGACGCACACACAAAGACGTCAGATGCCCTTAAGGCCATTGTCAATTGACGCACCTCAGTTATAACTTGATACACTCTAGATGCAGCAGCAGAAAACTACAAAACCAGCTGTGTTTGGGGCACTTTTTTTTCCCCCATTTGGGTGTTGTGAGTGGCTGCTTGCAGATGCCACAGAAGGGGAAGAAGAACATGAGGTTGCTTTGCTGTGGGTAGCAGCCGGAGCCAGGGCGTTCATCTTCTGTGAGCCGGTGGCAGTTTAAGCAGCCATGACATACTGGCTGAGGAGTGCACTGTAGGGTGTAGGTGGAGAGTGCTTCACAAGCTGTCATCTCCTATGAGGTGAGTGATAGTGAAGGATAGTGTAGTGGGCTCTGGCAGTGAACCACATTCTTACTGGATCCATGAGCAGGGAGTGCTTGACCTTTCTGTGGATTATACGCTATAATATAAGTGTTATCCATCCTCAAGCGTCATCATTTTTGGTTTTCACTTTCTTCCAACAGTATTTTTCCACCAGAAACACCTTCTTAAAAAAAGCTGATTTTCTCCATGGATTTCATACACAAGTTCAGTGTTTCTTGCTGCAAGAAGACACTAAACTCAGTGATCACAAAATGAGGTAATAGAAACTGAAGTGCAACATGGCGAGAAAATGCCAAAGAGCTTCTGGGCACAGGAGTCCCTCATCAAAAGTTTTTTTTTTTTTTTTTTAAGGCATAAACTAAAGGCTTTTTGGAGATTTGAAACTATCGAGCCCCATTCATGTGTAATGGCTGTGTCAAGGAGTTACAATGTCCCGTTATGTGGCGTTACCACGTGAAGGCACCTTAATTTTTGGGCTGATTCATTGAAAAAGGCAGTAAATTGTGTTGGCGACTCACAGGAACAAGATGAGTCCCGCCGGCTTTGTAGCAGTGCTGAAAGGCACAGTTTCCGTGTGCCTTGCAGTGGAGTTTGTGGATTTTTCTCTCAATTTTATATTTCAGGTTTTGTTGTGAACGTCTCAGGAGCTGGGAGAAAAAGGAGTCTTGGCAGTTTTTCTGTCTACGTGTTGATTGTACATGAGAGTGCTTCCACTGTGTAAACATTGTTTTCTGTGTGCCTGCGAGGATTTAGTTTGATGAATTTTGGAGTTTTTTTTTTAACGATGAAAACACTCTTACTTGTTGTGAGATATTTCAATAGAGTCTTTCGTGCCATGCCGCCCTTTTGTCTTTTTCCTCATTGCTAACTGTTGACTCCTATACCTTCCACAGGCCAGTTTTATGTGATGATGACCCCCCCTGATGTCATTCAGGCAGGCACGCCACGAACCATCGCCCCACGCACACAGCCCTACCCTGCGTGAGTATCAGCTCTATCAATTGCTGTTTGGGAAAATTAGACGATATTGATATTGCAGTCTGAGACACAGCTATTTCTGAAAACAAACTAACCGCTGGTCAGTTCTTGTCCATGTCCACAACAACACTGTTGTTGTCGTCCATGTAAATGGCACTCGAAATGGGCCATCTAGTGATTTTGAAGTCGTGAATTGCTCAGTCGAAGTTTGAAGGTGAAGTTTGGTTGGAGTTTTAAAAATGGGGCAGATTGCTTTTTAATTTGCTTACAGAAAATTTCTTTTCTATCAATTAATGTGGATTAATTTCTGTCAAGCCTTTAACCATTTAATAACTCATATTTGAGTTTTGGCGGCATGGGTCTGCTCCTGTGAACTCCAGAACAAATCTGCACAAGCTTGACACTGACTGCTTTCAGTTTAAGAAACCCCACCTGGCAGAGCCTGAGATACACAACATTTAAATGAACACATATTGAGTGAACAAAGCATGCTGAATTCACCTAAATCTAAATGCTAATGCAGGAGGAGGCTGAGGAAGTGGAGGGAGTTAACTTGCTGGGAAATGGGGTAGGGATGTGGTGTTAGCAGAGAGAAAGAGCACCAAAAGCCATTTTTATATGGCCCACCTAGTTTGAGAACGATCAGGATGATTGATGATTGGATATAATATGGTAATGTGACTGTAAAACAACTTCCATGCCAATTTAAATTACGAGAGGCTCAGTTTATGAAGTGCTACTGTAGTTGTTGTCTTTAACCTCTACCACATGCTGTGTGTCTGTCCAGGGACTCTTCTTCATCTCTCTCCTGAGCTCACTTTGAAGGTTTAGTTTATTTCAAGGGCCTTTATTTTAGCCCATCCCGGTTGGCCCGTTTCCTCCTTCTCCTCCAAAATCTTCTTCTGTTATTCATCTCTAAAATTCACAACATGTATCATTTTAATCACGCTTCAAAAAGGGATTCATCTCAGCCTCTCTCCAACTGTTAGCCACATGCTGGTGATTGCTATTATTAAGATAATCAGCAGGCTCACCTGAGCAGAGACAAACTGAGTTGTCATCTTAATTGCTTGTTACCAGTCGGGTTCTGGCCTACTACGGATACTTATTCAGAAAAGGAATTCCAGCCAGCTTTATTTCAAATTCAGAGTTCACTTGCCAGAAACACAGGAGCCGTAGTGCTTAGGGGTGCACTTTTCTTTGAGGACAATGTAACTATGTTTTGTCCTTGTTTGGTAAAGCCGAAGCAGAGCCACATGCTCGTTTGGTAACCCAAAATGAACACAATTATCAAATTAAGTTAGCACTCACCTCCATTTTCCACCAGGCTTGCACTGAACCATTAATTTACGAAACTGACAGGATGCAATAAATTAACAATGGTTGCTCTAGGCAGCACATAAGCTCCTGTTTTCCTCCTCATTTTGATAGTTATTAAAAGACACAAACAGAAGACAGGCACGACACTATTAGCTGCCTTTCATTCATCATGTGTCAGTTCGGGTATAAGCAGTATATGGATTGACAGCAAGGACGTCGACTGCCTCTGTGATTTTTCAAGAACTTCGGATTTCTCGAAGATTTAAGCTCCTTTGTTGTGGGCAGCATTACGGGGAATTCTAGATGGGCCCTAAATTTGGCAGCAGCTCTGCCGTTTTTGATGTAGCTTGATATTCACAACATACAGCAGACTCCTTTCCAGTCGGGAGTAAAGAACCAGCTTTGTTGCAGCGTGCGCCTGCGTCGCCATGTGTTGAAAGCGAATTGTTTTCTCATCTCTCAGAATGCCTATCTGCAATATGTTTGGTTCTATTTATTTCCTCTGACATGAATAATTTATGATTTTTGACACAAGCCTCAGAGTTATATTTAAGTGTAAACTAATGAACAATGACATTATGGTTGACATGTGAGTAAAATGAATGAGAACTTCACCACCCTATCTGCCGTTCGCAGAGATGAAAACGAGCTGCTGCAGCATGAAGGTTTAAACTGGTGAGGACAGTTTCCACATTTCTCCCACACTCCTTTTTTTTTCCACAGCAAATGAACTAATCAAATGAGATCACAAGAGGAGAGAAGAAGCACACAAACCTCTGCCCTCCTCCCCTCTCCGCCCCTCCCCTCTTTTAAGTCCCTGGTGATTCTCCTTGCTCTTGATGTGTGCGACACAGATGTAGCGTTTCTTCAGCGCTGACCCTGATCCATTGTTGTTAGTTGTGCTTGTGGCAAATGTATTCCTCCATTAGGACTTAGAAATTAGGTCATTGTTCTCCATCTGGAAACAAATGGCTTGCTCCACACTTTTATTTTAGTATCATTTTCAAAGTGTCCTCTGTCGAAAGTTGTTTGAGTTTTGCTCTCTTGCAGCCTAGTTTAAGTTTTGAAACTAATTGGACCACATTTGAGGTTTTTATGTGCTGGAATTCATATTACAGATTAATAATACAGATGAAGCAAATGAAAACTTTGTGTTGGCAATTTAACCGTATCCCATTCGCATAATTCTTTGCACAGACTCCGTTAATGGTAACTAAAGCTCATCTTTGTTCATATCATTCATTTAGAGACTATCAAGGCCAAGCTGCAGTCACTTGTATCTCAATGTACGCTTAACTGACTCATTGTCCAGGCCCTGACTAAAGTAATAGCCTAATAAAAGGGCAGGAGGACTGAAGGTTTCTCTTTCAAGGATAAATATAAGACAATGCAAACTTAGTCCTCTTCTGTGTCCATGCTTCAATTTCTATGACTAAAGCACTCCAGCAGCAGGGTTGTGTACTGCTAATGCGGATTTTTCTGTTAACAATAACTCTCAGGGACCACTTAGATGAGGTGTGCCTCCAAATTGTGAAAGTGCGGGGAGGGTGCATTCCTTTAGGCCTGTACATTTAGTTATTCAAACCGTCATCCACATTTTTTTTACACTCTGCCGAAGAGTACTGTTGGGCTGAATCCATTATACAGCTGAAATCCCATTAAGATGCGTTGAGATACAAGAGAGACTGCAGTTTGGCTTGGCTGACTATCTCAAACAGAGATATCAGCAGTCGAGTTGTGTTGATGGGTCACAAATTCACTGCTGTAGAATAAAGATGTGTCGTAGAGGGACTGACAAGGAACGAGAATGACCTTACAGGACGTTATTAACTTCGTGCAGGGAGTAATGCATCCAATAGAGAATACTTGCATTATTTTTGTTGCACGGTTTTCTTAAGCAAAGACATAATTTTCTGCACCGTTTCTCTGCTTTTGCATGGTTGATTCATTTGAAATGGGGTGATTGAAGTATTAATTGTCTGTTCCATTATTGAGACATAAACAGTGTTGAAATATTCACTTGGCCACCTATATAATTATATGTGAGTGTGTTATTGGCCTGCTCATGTCATGGTGGGTGGTTGGATAAGTCTCCCTGTCACGTCTCAGGGACTTAATTAACAGAATACCTCAGGGAAGACACAGAGACAAGAGACAGTTGTGTCATTAGCCGTACGCCCAGACTCCAATAGACAGCATCTGGTTTTCTACAGTGTCGTAATTTTACAGCATAATAAAGCAGAGAGCTCCCTTCGAGCCACACCTGGGAGGAGGACAGCCAACAAGAACAAGAAGGTTGGACGAGTCTCAGTATTCCAGTCAAAGCAGCCCAGCTTCAGGCCATTGAGGCTGTCAGGACTGCATATGTGGCCTCATATGGCTGTGCATCCTTCAGTATCTCTACCAAAAGGCACTACACAACTTCAGAGGCTCCTTTTTAAGTAGCACACTGGTCGTGGCTGTGAAGGCTGTGATTACAAAAGGCTTTAAAGATAAGAGTGAAGAATAGTTTTTAATAGGCGCAGGATTAGGTGAACTTGGCAGGGGGGGTTGGTTTGGATGCGTGCCTGATTGTAGGGTAGTCAGAGATGGGAGATATTGTAGTGTATGAAAAGTGTTTTATTTCCTGTCTGTCTGCAGGAAAATGGATGGACCGCGAACACCGAGAGATGAAAGGAGAAGAGCGCAACATAATGAAGGTGGGTAATTAGCTATGATTGTGGCTTTTGATTTCATCAGACAGTGCAACACAATGCAGTGTGGTGCCTAAATGGAGCATTTTTGTTGAAAGAAAATCACAAAGACCTGTCAAAATATTCCATTAAGAAGATAACATATGTTTACAGACTGGCCACTAGAGGTTACTGTTGAGCTGTCCGCCAGGCAGTATTTGGTACCGAAAGTGCATTGAAATGACAAGATCTAGGAACTGAAAGCTTGGCTGTGTTAAACTAAAATTACCTCTCATCTATCAATTTTAAAAGATAAACAAATCAGGAAATGCTGCATGTATTTATATACATTTTACATTTTTTCAACGGTTTCTATTTGAACACTCAGTTGAGAGGCGGCGAAGAGACAAGATCAACAACTGGATTGTCACACTTTCCAAGATCATCCCAGACTGCAATATGGACAGCACCAAGACTGGAGCAGTAAGCAGTCTTACTTGTCTCTGCACTGCTGCAAACATTTGACCCACATTTCTGTTTTAAATGGCCACCATTCAAGCTCTGTGACTGCGTCCCTGTCCTTCTAGAGCAAAGGAGGCATCCTGTCTAAAGCTTGTGACTACATCCGAGAGCTGAGGCAAAGCAACCAGCGGCTGCAGGAGAGTCTGAAGGAGGTGGAGAGGATACAAATGGACAATGAGTTGTGCAGACAGCAGGTATGAATACCGGTGTATGCCCTAGCCTACAAATACCGGCATCAAGTGAAGTTTTCAGGACTTCAATGGTGGGTGAAGAAGGTCTATGAATGATAATGTCAGAATCTTCCTTTGAGCTGGTTGGGTGTCGCAGATAAATAAGGTGGCCATCGTGGCCTGCATATGTGTCTATGAAGATTGCCACTGCATTGAATAGATTAGTTCAAAAGCATAAAATCCATCCAGCCCCATGCGCGTCTTCATTTCCCCAAAACAAACCCCCGGAGACTTCAGCCCGTAGAGCCGATCACCACAGCCTGACAAAGAGGATCAAAGAGTTTGCGCTCATAGAATGAGAAGTGTTACCTGAAATCAGCCCATTGAGAGACTGTGGGAATAATATACACAGGGGTTGTGTGAGAACTAACTGCATGCTAATGCACTCAAAGTATTGTGAAATCTTGCAGCTCTGAAGCTGCCACATCTCCCTGTTGAATCCCAGGCCTGCAAGGCACTCGGCAATATATTCTTAGTCTGATGCTCAAAGCTCAATATCCTTGCCTCAGTGGGGAGGCAGGGAATTCAGGATTCACCCAAGGGAAATGTAGTGGAGATGACATACCTCAAGATTTGATAATCCAGTTGGTTGTGGACAGCGGTGTCTTTAAAAAGGGCTGCACATACTACTCTTTAATCCCAAGGATTGAATAGCCCTGTGTGTACATTACACACAGCCAGCCCTCTCAGTCTTCAAACGAAAAAGTTTGGTCTGTAAACTTGGAGCTATATTAAGCTGTCACGGGGATGAAGATGTTGATAATGAGATTTTTTTTTTCTTGGGTTCTTTGTTCTTAAGATTGAAGAGCTGAAGAATGAGAACGCTTTGCTCCGAGCGCAACTCCAGCAGCACGGTATCGAGATGGTCGGAGAGACGCCGCCGCAGTGAAGCAGAGGCGGAAAGGGCAGGGAGGGGCGCCGCCGCCCAGACACGCAACCGACGTGGTGGAAAGGAAGGCGAGACGATGAAAGAACAAGGACTTGTGAAGAATCACTTTCTTTTTAGTGAATGCATCCTCCCCTGGGCTCCCAGGTCACGGCCCCTTCACTGGCCAATTGTGGCTGTGCTTGACTGTTCCAATCCTATTGAGATAACCACCAGTTACAACTCAGCAGACATGTGCTCCAAGAATAGATGCCCACTCTTCACCACCAGAGTGCTGCACTGGCACTAACTATGAAAACGAAGCGCTTCTGAACTCCTCCCTTGTTTTGTATTTATGTAGCCTCACTCACGGACTCTGATGTTTGTCATTTAATTTTGTTCCCCATAACTGTATTTCTCCCCCAAAATTATTAATTTTGACTTAGTTCATGCTTTTACTCTGTTTGTGTTTTTGAGTTCTGTTTTAATGTTGTTTTTAGCTGCTTTAATTTATTAGTCCGCTTGCTGACAGAAGCCTTGATGGAGACCAGTTACACTGAAGCTCATGCACCCAAGAGAAGCAGATTGAATTTTAAGTGAGACAACATCAAAGTGTGCAAAACATTCTGATTCTGCAGACGGAAATAATGTGACACACATAGCTTACCTAGACCCAAAGACAAACAAGGAGCTGTGCTGGCCTGTGCTTCTTTGCTGATTTATGTAAATATGACTTCTCATGTTTTAATACAGATGTTACAGAATGTTAGAGCAGATTATCTCTGGGAGTCAACAATCAATAACTCATTAACTTTACGCTGGCCCGTTGTCATGGTGTGTGCAATCCTGGAGCTTGATTTGAGAAAAAAAAAAAAGTGGTATACTTGAATTGTTGGGCATTTGCTTAGCCAGAAAAATAATTCAAAGTCACTTGTGAAGAACCAACTGCTCAGATGCTATTTAATTACAAATTGAGATGTACAGGTATGGACGATGTGGATTGACAAAGCCAGAGAGCTGGATTGTGGACTAGAGAGGAGAGCGGTGCAAATTCCAACTTTTGCCAAACTATAGATAGGTACTGTGGGTTTTTTTTTTTTTTTTTCATCTTTTGTTCATGTGTGATTTACCGGTGTCTCAATACGTGTAAGAATAATCCCCACATGTTTCATTTCAAGCTGTTTGCTCTATTTTGGTATTGCAACACTTCAAATGGAGCTCAACGCACGAGGGTGGGGAGACACCCCGGGGAGCAGTGCTCAAAGACTCTGCTCGCTATGGAGAAGGAGCACGCACAGATCCTGTGTTGCACTTCTTAGCCGAGCACAACTCGTTCTCCACGAAGAGACGGAATAGTTGGAAAGTGGCAAACTTGGAAATTATCTCTCGTATTTCTCCACCCACTCAGGCGAACAATAAGTAAACTGTAATTGGTTGTACAAACAGCAAAAGCCAATATTAACATTGTTGATGATTTTGTGAATGAATATACATGATGTATTTTTGTTCCGCTTTGGGCGATGTGAGTGAAAGTGGAAGAGAGATATCAAGCTTCGGAGCCACTTATTACAGCGCGATTGCTTCTCCCTGTGTCAACAGCTCAGGATCCAGCAAAGCAAAACCAACACTCAGACCCCTGGCAAAATCAGGCAGACTATCACATTTTAATATCTCAGACTGTGCAAGTTAGCAGCTTGTGCTTTGGAAGTGCTGTTCTGCTACTACTGCTAGATTCAAACCTGATAGCGCAAGTGTCTGATCTATCAAACAAGGCTCCTAGCCAAAGTTGAATGATAGATGTTTTGCAGTAGAGTTTTTTTTTTTTTTTTTTTACACCTCAGTGAGACGAGAGCAGAAAATGTGAATGTGAAGACATGAATAATGCTTTGGAAGATGGGTGTTCACAAATGAAAGGTCACTTGTGGCTAATTCTTTTTTTTTCCCCCTTGTGCTTCTTTTTTGAAATGGCAAAAGAAAGAAGGAAAAAGGACTCATTTTCTCTCTGTAGCAGCCTCACTGTTCTCAGGTTAGATTGTAAGACATCTTTTCTAAGTAAAATGGTGGAAAATAAAACTTTGACTAGCTAATCACCTTTAAGAACTTTGGTTGTGCTTCATTGTCCTGCAGATGTCAACGTCCATCCTTTACATACTTCTGTCAAGTCAGTTTTCAGCCCCTCGTGTGTTAGTCCACATAGTTTAGTTAGCAATATATCTTAAAAACATCATGTGCCTCACTTCACAACTCCTGAACTGTGGCATGTGAAAACAAAGTTAATATTTTTCTGGCTTTCTCAGATTTAGATGAGAATTTCAGCACACCTGGCACATTTGAACATATTCTGCCATTCTGAATTATTATTATAATTATTTTTTTAAACTTTCATTCAATCTTTACCAAATTTGCTGCATGAAATATTAAATCCCCAGAATACTTGGTTTCAAAGGTATTTCTCTCTAACCTTAAATATTTGTGACTCAATTTTGAACAGTCAACCTTTCAGAGTTTCATTCAAATGACATTAGAAAATAAGTTTTTAAGGTCTTTAAGATAAGCCTAGAAATTCCTACAAACAGAAAACCAGAATTTGCTGTTGGTGCAGCCTACTTGAGATTAGCTGCTGTACCAGCTACTGTGGAGGATGGGGCAAAAATGAAAATGATAGTTCAACATCAACATGATGAATTCAAACCAGAGATCCTGAGTCTGACTCCTTTCCTGTAATATTCCAGGACACGGTGGGTTGGTATTCTCTAAAAATGCTCAGTCCTGATTGGCTGAGCATTTATTATGATTATGATTTGTTGTGTATTTTAATACAATCTTGATTCCATAAAAGCTTGTAAAACAGAAAACATTGTGATAATTTGCTAATCTTTATATATATATATATATATATATATATATATATATATATATATATTCAACTGAAAACAGCACAAAGGTGATAAAACAGTATAGCTAATCAGCTTCATTGATTTTTGTAAATATCTGCTTATTCTGAATTTGATGAAGCAACACATTTAAAACTGAAAGTTGTGGAACGCTCCAAAATCACCTGTTTGGATCATTCCACAGGTAAACAGGTTGATTGGTAAGAGGTGATAGTATCCTGGAAAGGCTGAGTCGCTCACAAGTAAGTAATGTTTGCATTCTGTTTTTATTCAGGTTTCACACAGACTCTTAACTTTTTTTGGAATCGATGCAGACTTAACATTTTGAGACACTCTCTTATCAAAACAAATCTGGGGGATTATACAACCTCGAGGAACGTGTGCACCCTCCGCGTACTCTTCAGTTTATGCAATCAACACACTGGTAAAATTAAAACCAGTAAGTAGCTGGAACACACAGAGGGCACCTTGGGTGAGAAAGATCAATGCTGGATAAAAGGCGCATCTAAGCCCGCAGTGGGATTGAGTCTGACACCGCAGGTCAAGGCATTTAAGCATCATTCTGCTGCTCTTAAAGAGCAAGCAGCCGTGATTTTGATAATCTTTTAAGTGCTCACTGGGATGCTGTACACGCCCAGACAGTAAGACTATTTATAACTGAAGGAGCCATTATCCATCAGCATTCATTAGGCTGACACTATGTGTTAAATTTGCCTGGGTTTGTCTTGCCGCCCCCCTCCAGCGTCTCCAGGCTCGTCAGCTGCCATCCGAACACACAGAGCTAGCCAGGCGGGCAGGCAGGCGTCTGTGTGTCCCTGTCTCTGTTTGAAGTGGCTGATCTCTGACCCCACGTTCCTCTCTGATAGGGACATACGTACTTTGTCTGTCTGCCTTTTTTCAGCTCAAACCTGTAAAAGCTCTCTGAAAAAACAACAACAAAAAAAAAAAAACATGCCGAGTTGAAAGTCAGATTGGAAAAGAGCTACAAGACAATATAGAGAGGCGTGGGACACTTTTCAAACAAACCTAATATGAAGCGTGCGCAGGGCAACGTGGCTCTTCCCTCTCTGTGCAGATAATTCACTTACAATTAATTGATGCATTAATTGGACGAGGGAAGTGTCTCCGCTTTGAGCGATATATATTATTATTGCAGAAATGATGCTTAGTGTCTGGTCGGTACTGAGCAAATGTCTGTTTCCCTGTTTGCCTGGAGGGCAGAACAGAGCCACATGCTGTAAAATCCTTTACGCGATTGGAAAAGTCCTTTTTTAAATTTGTGTTTAGGCACGTCAACCAAAGCACACGGTTGGCTGATTTTCATTGAGCTGGTGCTGGCCAAAGCATTCTGCTGGAAAGCCACAGTTCCATGTTCTGCAGGCCGGGCTTACCTTTGTGCTTTCTGAGCTGCAGGAGCACACAGTCAGGAGCATGCATCGCCCACTGCCTCAGCCTGTTTCACATTACCTCTCTCTCAGGTTGTTATTTGTCAAAAATGGCTGACAGGAGGACTCTTATGCCATCTGACACACAATGCTCCTCGTGCATTGTATACCACACAGAATCTCATCTTTCTTGGGCCTACATTAATAACTACAGAGCTCCTGTCGCGCTCATAATAGTAGTATCAGTACAAAGGTATGTGTTCTGCTGCTGTCAAGAGACGGAGGGCTGGAATGAGCTCAGCTTTTTTTTTTTTCCTGTCTTGAGCAGCCATGGTTTTTTGCTTCTACAGTATTTTGATCAAACTGACAGGCAAATTCTGTTTGCATATGTTTCTCGAATAAGAAGAAACAGCAGGGAGTGTAGTTTCTCAAATCAGTGTTCAACATAATATCGGATAAACAATAAAAATGTCGCTGTTTCTGATCATTGATGTGTCTTGTTTAGGACTTTCTGATCGCAAATACAATCATTAGATGACAGAATCGGATGCTAGATGCTGCAGCAGAAGTTATGTTGTCTGAAATTCATATTTATTTATATTGTTTAATCCTCCCAGAGAGGCCCGTTCAAAGCATGAAATGGTTGACGCCGTGTACAACAATTAAGATGAACACTAAACTATGGTCAAATAAAGGCTTGTGGCCATATTCCACTATGATTTAACACCTTTTCAGGCAGTGAAATGCTCGTGTAGCAGCTGAAATCAAATGGAGGAACGCTCGACGAGAAGATCGTAGTTTAAATTTTTTTTTTTTATAAAAGAGCCTCTCAGTTACAGGCAGACAGAGTGCTTTTAAACTGCGGTGACATATGTTCAATGCATTACCCTTTTGTAAAAGGTGCATTAGACTCACATTTCAGCTGTAGCTCGCGCATCAGGAGAACAAAACAGCTGTCTCTCCACTCTGGAATAACATAAAGCAGCAAGATGCTTAAAAGCTGATTTATGCCATTTTAGCACCTCCCTTCATGCTGCCGTCTCAAGCACGCTATTTTCATGCAGTTTTTACTGCCCAGCCCAAATCTCAAAGTCATTTTTGTGGCTGGACTTGTGGTGAGCGCTTTAACCTTGTTTATCCTTGTTTTGTGTTTATTTTAGAATTATTACAGATGTGATGTTGGTCTTGATTTATTGTTTGAGCTTTTCTTGTCTCTCTTTATTGTACAGCACTTTGAGCTACTTTGTTTTTGTGGAATGGAAGCATATAAACATGGTTTTATCTTCTGTTATTATCATTTTTAAGGGAATTTTGTCTTCTTCATGAATGACATTAAGATTGAAATTGCTCAACAGTATTTTGGAAGTTCCAGTAACGTGTCTCTACACATGAAGTGGGGAATTCCCCACACTGTCAAAATGCAGAAACCCATTAACCTGAGCTCCATACTGCCCCCTGGGTCTGAAAAGTCACATTGCATTTATTTAACACTGAGTCAGTGCATGATCAGAGGTCATCACTATTAAATGTTCTCATGTTTATTTACAAAATGGTGTGTTTATGATGTACCGACACTGGTTCCCCCATGTCCTCATTTTGAGGAAAGATGGAAACACTGTGCAGGGGGCCGGTGTTTGGGGTGCGGGGTTGTGTGTGTGTGGTGGGTTTGGTAGCGGACGAGGTAAATCTGTGGAATGTCTTGCAGCTTCAAGTACAGCAGGTAAGGCAGGAGAGGATGAGGGGATAAGGGGATGAGAACTGGACGGGGACAGGAACAGAGGTCGATGATGAAACAGGGACAGATGGGGGCAATGCCCTCGACCGGGAGGAAAAGGTAGAGTGGCGCCTGTAGAGGTGAGTCTGTCCGCCGTGCTGGTGCCTGGCTTTGTTTGGCCAGAAGATTCCTACTGATAGCCTCAGTGGCTGTTGGGAGACACGCATGCTCAGTGAACACAGGCCAAAACATGCTCAGAGAACCCAGACCTACACACTCTTTTCTCCTTTTAAACATCTTTTATGTGTCTCTTTCCTCTTCTCGCAGTAAACCTGGATATGATAATATTTTTGTCACGACTCGTTCAACCAGTGACAATTCCTCAAGAGCTGAGTCATGCTCATCATGGCTGGACATAATGTGCCAGTTCGAACGGCCCCTTTCTGCCCCCCACTCATACCAGAACACATGGAACACAAAGTGAAGATAATGTGATGCTCTCCCTTCGCATGAGAGACGTATGGGTGGATTCCAGCAGATGTGGAGCCATTCGTGATTGTATTTGTTGACTCTGATGTTGTGGTCACCCAAAGCAAGCACCCGGGCCAGCAGGGTTATCAGTGAACGAGACAGACTGACGCAGGGGTCCCGCGGCATGTTGTTCCACTAATTGAGTCAGCACGGGCAATTTGGAAAGACTTTGAAGGTATAATGAGAATTCAAATGGCCCCTGATTTTATCAGCGTGCTCAGTCCACTGTTTATCAGTTTGTACCTTTATTTTGCCTTTTTGTTATTTCATTTCCACCGTTATTGATTTTTGTAGTTATTCCCAGCCTGATGTTGTTCTCCAGTAGTTTTCTTACACTGACAGGTTAATTAATCTTAAGGTGTTTATCACTGCTTCACTGATAAGGGGGAAAATAATTCGTAGAATTTTAGAGTTGCTGTTAACATTATTATCACCATGTTATTGTCATTAAATTGACATGTTGTAATTTCACTGTTTAAAATATTTATGAACCTAACTGTTCACATGCTGTGTGGCAGGGAAATATTAATGATATTTTAATGAAACAAACAGTTGTTTGTATGTCGATATATCATTCTTACATACTTAAGAACCTCACATGAATTACAAATATATAGAAAACCATATAGATAATGATGCAGTAGATTTGTTTTGTTGCAGGGTAAAACACGTGGAGCAACTCTTCACTGTCCAGACATAATAGACCTCATCAGATCACATCATATTCATCTTTATCTAATGCATATTGAAACACCTTGACTCTCAAATAGAGGTTTTTAATCCTGGCTACTATTCCGCTGCTCTCAAAGGGATTTAATTTGGTTCAACTGCAGGTTCCTGTGTATTATGCAAAAACTGAATGTGTTGAAAATGAGGGGCTAATTATTCCATTTGAGAGGTTGTAATTACATCCTTTAGACTGAGCAATGGATATTCCAAAGTGGCTCCCTCTCCTTAGTGAAGGATTTCCTGGGTCGAAGCAAGTGCAGCTCAGTCAGCCGTGCAATAGATTGACCCACGCAGGCTTGGCCTTTGCTATGGGAATCTCCAGCTTTCTGGTTTGTTCCAGGAATAGTCACATTTTAAAATAAGCCTCTACAAGTATTAAGCGTTGCCTCGATACGGAATACATATTGCTCTCATATATTGTTAAAATGATGGTCTCCAGCAGTGGCAGCAGCTTGTTCATGTGTGGAATTATGTGTTCTGTCTGCTGAAAGTAATTTAATTTAAAAGTTCATAGTTGATTTGATATTATTGAGCAGACAGTGGGGCCCACAATCAAAAATAGATCAGAGAATTTCCACCAGTGTTGCAGCACTATGAGGAGGAGAAGAGGAGGTCAAAACTTCCCCAGTGGAGTTAGGTAACTGCTGCCAGGAAAGGGCCGGGCCTCCCAGAGCGATGAGGCAACACTGAGTCCAAGTCTGCATAAATACCACAACGCGCCTCATACTCAACCATCAGACAGCGGGAGGACTCTAAAGAGCTGACAAGGGTCACCAAAAGATCTGACGAAAGCCACTCGCCCAGACGATCACCATCCATCACTGGAGCTGAAGAATAAATTGAAGATACTGTCTTGCTCTTCGGTGGCCTGACACCCATGAGAAAAAAGACCAATCAACTGTAATCTTCAAAGGATTTAATAACCAAACCGCTTAAACCCCTCCAAGATGAAGGCATTCAGCATTGCAGTTGCAGTGACACTCGTGCTCGCCTTTATTTGCATTCTGGAGAGCTCTGCCGTCCCATTCACCGGGGTAAGAATTTGACTTAAACTCACTTCATTTGCTTATTAGCTATAAATGTTTTGTCAGGATGCTAAGATGTGGCTCCTAAATGTGCATAATTCATTAACAGGTGCAGGAGCTGGAGGAGGCAGGGAGCAATGACACTCCAGTTGCGGCACATCAAGAAATGTCAATGGAATCGTGGATGGTATGTTCAATTGACTGAATGAATTAAGCCAATTACCGTGAGCAAATTAAAATTTAAGTGGATGTGTTTTCCCCGTGGAGTGCCCTGGTGCTCTCTCCACACAAGGAGGGGATGAAACGCTGGAGATGAACACCACGCTCGTGTCTCTTGTCTTTCGCACAGATGCCGAATCACATCAGGCAGAAGCGCCAGAGCCACCTCTCCATGTGCCGCTGGTGCTGCAACTGCTGCAGGAACAAGGGCTGCGGTTACTGCTGCAAGTTCTGAGGGTTCCCGGCGCAACCGGCAAATCTGAATTTATTCCACGTTTTAGCTCACCCCCAGAAATGACCTTTTCTTGACTTCTTTCTCCAATGCATAGTCTGCTCTACACTGTTTTGTATCATTTTTTACCAGGTATGAGTCGTGGACGAGCCCTGGGAAAAAAAAAAAATGAGAAGCTATTCTTTCTATTTATTTTGTATGTTTCAACACTTTCATCCTGTAGGTCTTTTTTTAAGCTCAATGATATGTAAATTTGTTCCTAAAAATAAGGCAGATGTGACTGTTTCATCTAAATTAAGTTAATATTTGATGCTGAATAAATAATGAACTTTCGAAGCAGCTGCAAAATGTTTTGGTGTTATTAATAAGCAAATATTAAACAGCAATACAGCTTCGTAGCTGTGCACGGAGTAACACAAGTATCATAAACAGCATGGGTGCATGGTAAATACATGCTGTGCAGTATGTGTGATAAACCACAGGAAGATCTAAAGTGATAAAAGGCAATTTAACAACTTTGAATTGTAATTATTGTTGTGTGATTTGGTCTTGCTGTAGTTACTTGTGCTCAAGTCAAATCTGTTTTATTTATATAGCCCAGAATAAAAGGTCATAGTTTGCTTCAAGGGGCTTTACAGTCTATAGAGCACAAGACACCCTCGATTCAGATAAAGACAAAGGAAGAAACCTCAGTAAGAGTGACAGAAGAGGGGTTCCTCTCCCAGCATGGACAGACATGCAACAGATAAGCGAAGAGTGTGGATCCAGGAGGACGCTGAGCAGCTTCAGGTCTCACCAGATTGGTACAACCTGAGCCACACGACCTCCTCTCAATCATGGAGACCTGGATGGAGGACAGGCCACACAAACACAGAAGAGGCAGCATTCACACACAAAGGGAGGGAGGGGCAAACAAGGAGGAGAGGAGAGGCTGGACCACCTGGGGATGCTGATCCAGATCCAGTTGTGCTCTGTGATATCGATGCAGTGACACTTTTCCCATCTTAAGACACTCCGCTGTACTGACCCAGACATGTCATGTGTTTCATAACCAATATGCAAACTTTCATGCACTATAAACATTTTCTGTTCTTTATCACTGACAAATACACTTTGGTGGTATACACTTTATTAATTATCGTCAGTCACTGTGCACAGTCCAGTAGGATTTTCCTCTTTGGCCATTTTTCATTGCAATGACTTTTTCCCAGTTAGTTAGTTAATTAGGCATCTTGCATCTAAGTGTTGTGATGCTTTCTTCTCAAAAAACGTTCTCTTGAAATATCCTCCGGAGCTCGGAAAGTGACACATTTCATGCAGCTGTGGCTCATGAGGTAGAGCGGCCGTCCACTTATCAGAAGGTCGGGGGCCGGCAGTCACATGACAAAGTCTCCTTGGGCGGGAAATTAACTCAATTACCCTAATTGTGAATGTGGTGTGCCTGGCCAGTCACCATCGTACGAATGTGTGTGTAAATGGTTTGACTTGTGCCGTAAAAAGTGCTTTGAGTGGTTTTCAGACTAAAAAAAACACTAGATGAATACAGACCATTTACCGTGTTTCCTGGAGTTTAATTGTGCCGCAGTGAATAGAAGACGTGTCCACAGAGGCAATTTTGCAGTCAAGACAGGTTCGACTACGAGGCTGGTGGTGCACCATGACTTCATCTTGCATCTGAAAAGCATGTTGGGAACCTGCTCAGCTTGATTATTATTCACAATGGCCTCTGGTATCAGCAGTTTCACTGCATTAACACTGCTGGGGAACAGAAATCTGGGCACTCTTGTACTTCCATATTTGATCTGTGAGAGCAGAGACGCTCCTTCAGCATCTCCATGAAGCACGTCAGTGGGAAATGTAAGAAAATGAGCTGAGGCTGTCAGATCACCAGTATCAACAGTGTGCCCTCTGCTTGCTCAGCTAGTTACTGCAACTACTACTGGTGAGAAAACGATCAGACAACTCAGGGACGTAGATCTCACTATTCCCCCCATGATTGTGTTTTAGGAGTTCCCGTGGTGCTGTCACCAAAGCAACGGGTGGCACAGATTGAACTCCCTCTCTGGATTACCAATTGAAAATTATTTCATTCATGGACTGTCAGATTGAACTGTAACAGGGTTGCTCACATGAATGACTGGCATATAACCTTCCTTATCAAGATGAGATCATCACAGTGAATCAGTAGGGTTTTTTTTTTTCTTGCGGATTATTATGGTCTGTGTGTGTCGCATTGTGGCAGCCACATTCCTGCTATCATGTTATTAACTAACTGCTGAAGGCAAACACTACTTTAATATGCTGGTGTGTCACGATACATAGATACATACAAGTACTGTTGGTGTACATTTAAGATCTCAAACAGATACTATTGGTTGTCATAAGGCCACAAACACACATAAGGTGTGTGTGCTTCTTCCACAAAAAAAAATCTTGCAGACAATCAAAATTGAGAAATGTGAGGGTCTGAGTTCGTTAGTGTGCAGCTTTCTTCTTTTTGCTTCTTTGTCATTTATTCCTCACAGCAGTGCACAACATTTTGCAACAGCCAGAGATGTTCCATGCAGAGTGTGTGTCAGGGGTTAAAAGCCAACAACCAGACGCAGTGAGTGAGAACACAATGGAGCTGTGACGTACAGCACGTGCTCCTCCCGACAGGATTAAATTCACTACATGTGATATCAAAAGCAATAAAACTCCCAGAGAGAAATACATGCCCTCCAAGTCGGAGCTGACACTTTGTTGTACAATAAAAGTTTGATAAACCCAGTTTGACATAAAGCTGCTTGAAATATTAATATGCACGACCCTTGAATTCGATTACGTTGTATATTTCTTGTTTTATTCTCACATTATTTATAGAATTTAAAATGCGGTCCTGAAACGGCTCTGCTGATTTAAAGACTTCTGACTTCGTGACAGGTTGTCATTGTGTTTGCACACCACGCTTCTCTGCTGAAAACCCTGCAGGTACCACTTTACAGCAGTTTTTCTCCATTAATCTGATTTCAGAGACATGACCGGCGGTTTCGGGAATAAGTTAAACACCAAAACAATGATTCAGTCAACAAAATTCCAACAGTGTCTACAAAGATGTAACAAAACTTGCTCATAAAGGAAACAGCATTCTCGCCTGCAGTCATCTATCAATGATAGATCTGAAAATAAATATGTTTTAGGCTGTTTACTGCTCCATACTGTATATTTACATCAGGCTATGATTTTCACACCGAGATTCACACCGTATTATAGAACAGGTTTGTGCAATTCAACCTCAGCATAGGTGCATGGATGTCATTAAAGGGCCAATCCATAACATAAGTGGGAACTAAAAATAATCAATTGCAGCCACAGATAAAGAGAGGAATAGTGGTTAACATGGTGGTCCTGGATGGATGTTATACATGGTAAACAGTCAAACTATAACTAATTTCCCACAATTTGATTGTTAAAAAGCACTTTCAATTTTCAATAGTTTAACTACATTGGTGTTTTGCTCCTATACCGGGCACACACACACACACACACACACACACACACACACACACACACACCCATATGGAGAGAATTCACTGCAGTCACTTTTAACAATCAATTTCACAATAATCAAGGTCTAATGATGGGTGATCATTTTAAAAATAGCGGTGTCTTCAGGGTATTGTCATGTCATGCACACTCAAGAGCAACTGTCATCCTTCAACATTTAATCTATTCGCAGCCATTTGGACATGTGGCTGTCACTCTTTCCACGTGCTTGATTCATGTGGAAGCTCAATGTTTTCTTAAAAATCTTGGCCTGATTATTTGTTCTTCAGTCTGCAAATGTATAAATAGGCACAGTTACATGTTCCCTTTTTTAAAGTTTGGCCGATACATGGGCATCACTACGGTGTAAATGTAAGCCACGTCACTGCTTGTAGCCAGAGGATTGTTGTTCGAGAAGCTCTACCTAGAACATCATGTTTAAAAGCCTCAACGACTCAAATACATTTTATCAACAGGCGCTCGAGGAGAAAAATGGATCGTTCTCATATCAAAATACTGCAGATTACTACATCAAATAAGGAGCCAGTTCAGACACAAAATAACCCCATTTTGCCACAAAATTTCAGTTGCTACTGGAAATACATCAAGTAAACAATAGGCTTTTAAAATGCTCTCTCATTTAAGTGCATGGTGAAAAAAAGAAAACTACAGACTCAAAGGGTAAAATGCTTGAGTTACTAAACTCCAACACTGCTCATTATACCCTCAAGTTAGTTTCATCCAGAATTATGCCCTCGAGCCAACGGCAGACTACTGCACGTCATGGGGTACTTCTCAGTACTGAACAACAGAGGCAGAGAGGCGAGAGCTCAGTCCAAGCCCTAAAGTCAGTAAACTAATTTGAGCCACCAACGCTGTGACCACACATACACGAATATTTTTTTAAGATGGATATTTTCCCTCTCGGTTTAAAAAAACATTTTTTTAACCAACCTTTGTTTTGCAAAATATTTCCAGACAAATGGGAACGTAAATATGTCTCCAAATGCTCAAATAAGCCAGCCGGGCCAGTAGGTGGCGGTAGAGTTTACGTCATTGACACATTCTGAGCCGTGTTGTGAGCCTATTTTCCTTTGGCTGTAGTAACGTAAAAACACAAACAACAGCAGCTAATTATTGATTTATTTGTAGTTTCCAGGCACACATGATATCATCATTTCCCAAACACTCAGTTTTACATGCACACATGGATGCACGCATTCAAAGGCCTCGTTTGCAGAGGAAAATGTTTGTTTTTGCAAAATGTCCGTATATGTGTGGCCAAGGACTCAATGAACCCAGGACCTGGTCTTTAATGTGTCCAAACTATTCAAATGGTAGACAGGAGGGGGAAAAATAGTCATCAAAAGAAAATCAACACCGTTGAGGGCAAATACAACTTCAATAAGAATTTTTAATGACACAAGAATGAATGCCACCGGCATAACAAGCACAATGATCCCTGTGTTGTCTCATCCTTTATAGCTTTGCGGTTCCTCTCCAGGCAAGTTTGTTTATTGGATTCCATTCAAATTAAAGCTACCTCATCGAGTGTGATAATGCGTGCGTGGAAAAGGAAAGTGGTGAGACCACTCTGGGTACACACAACGGTCAGAGGGTTCGGAGACGCTTCAGGAGAGCCAGCAACAAGCAGGCAGGTACAATCAAATTAACAGACACGAATGACTCAGCCAAGACGCAGCTTGAATAGCTCATCCGAAGCGCGTGGAAAACTCTCCTCCACTATGTACCTGTGAGATAACGAGCAAATGAGAAGCAGCTGTGCAGGCAGGTGGTCAGCCACAAAGGCAGTCAGGTGTCAGGTGAGACTCGCTGAGGGTGTCTAGTGGACAGGTAGGGCATAATGGGACAATTAAATAACACACAGTGCAGGTTCAACCAGACGGAATGTGGCAAGCTGTGTGACGACACCATTTCCACTCCTTTTCTATGAGAGCAGGAGGATCAAGCCTCCTCCTGCTGAGAGAGAAATGCTGAGTTCAGGGCCTCTATTCTATCAAAAAATCTGCACAATTTATAGACACAAATTTTTGTTCCCTATGGGTTTATCAGAGTGTGTTGTCTCGTTCTAATTGGTTTAGTCTGAGAGCAGATTTATTTTAATTATGCAGATTGCAACCACCTGAGTAATGAGCATGTTGGTGTATGCGGTGTACGTTTCCAACTCTGCTCTGGGACGTGCACCTGACAGTCGGCCTTTTTCACAGCTGATGCTTTGACATTTTGTCATAGCAGAAAGAAACACGTGTCCGTTTTCTAGCATTCAGGATGGCCGTGGGTTCCGGTTCTGGCTCGGTTTTATTCAAGCGTTCCAGTAAGCCATGACAGTGCGACAGTGAGCCAGCATGGACAATAGAGGCGCCCTGAAACCGAAGCCACTAAATGGAATGAAGCCATCAATCATTTTGTGAAAAGGGCCTATGATGCGAGATCATAAAGTTGTTCTATTGAATTTACTGAGTGCAAATGGCACAGCGTGCAGGTCTCTTGTTTTTATTTTCAGTCTGTTGCTGAGCTGTTGATCACACCTGTAAAGGATTTTTTGATGGGCTCTTCACTCTTCACTCTACAATTTCGCCCAAACCTGAACAATAAAATACACCATGAACGAAATTTACGAAAAACTCCGCACTTTGATGGCAGAACCTGCAGGAAACATGCAGCACAACCTCCCTCCTTCTTGTTTTTTTTTTCAGTCAGATATCTGTTTAATGCTTTAAAATATTTTTACGTGAAGCAGCTGTGTCAAACGTCATGTTTACGTGATTTATCTGGGACAATGACGTTTATTCTGCTCTGACTCTACCTCCTCTTTCTGTGTCACACAGTGATACAATTCCAGTCAGATCACTGTGTGTACAAAAATCATACTTTAAACCTTTAATCTTTCTCCCAGTCATTTTTGAAATATTACCTGGATATGATAGCTCTTGTCAGCGGGGATTCAGCTTAAACTAAAAGACCGTCATCAGCTTCAAACTAACTTTTCCTCAAATTCATTTTCCAGGATTTAATTTGGCTGTATTTTACACTTGTGATATTGCCGGCAGTATCAAGAAGGTAACTATTTGTTATAATTATGAATCCGAGCAGTGCAGCCTTTGGGTAGAGCTGCGCTCCTCAGTGTGTGTGTGCGTGTGTTTGTGTGTGTGTGTGTGTGTTGGAAGAATGCAGGGATGACCTAAGGGCACTCGAGACCTGGTGTGATTTAAAAAGACAGAGATGGGAATAGACATAGTTGCTCTCTCGCTCTTTTCCCGTCTTCCATTGATCGCCGGCTTGCTCAAAGGCCGAGGGGAGAACATGTTAATCGACTCCTTAGTTGCTGAGAAACAGCCTCCCCCTTTCCCAAGCTTTCGGAGAACATTTAGAAGCCCGATACCGCTATTGACCAACGGCCATCATTGAGATTCCACCACCTCTTCTCAAAGAAAAGATCTTCTTCCGGCTGCCCGTATCACTGCTCCTCACACCCTGTATAATGCATCACACTGTGCCATTTGCATTTAGATCGCTCCTTTTTCCCCGCTTTGCACATTGGGCGTTGGGATCCGAGTCGATACTGTGGTGGGCTCCTAAGGAGAATGGATGGAGGTGGTAATGAAGGCGAACCACCAACACAAACACGCCGCCCGGCCGTTCCTTTGCCCGGTGCCGTGCAGCACCTGGAGTCGTTAGTTTTAATTAGCGGAGGGGAGTGATAGGAGCTCCTCTCCCCTCCCACCCACCCATCCCCTCTGGGGGAGAGCTGCTGAATACTGATGCTCCCTCACACGGCTGCATATTTTTTATTTTCTTTTGTTATCGGCATCTAATTGATAAAGATCCAGAATCACTCATTGCACCACAACGATTACACACACTTACCATTTAATCAGAAGAGATTGTTTGATTGGAAGGGGAAATAAATAATCAGGTCAACACATTGATGAGCTCAGTTAGATTGGTTAATTAAAGTAGTTGTTTTCTTCTTGTGCCAATTGCCGCGATGCAATGGAAGTTTGTGGAATATGCAGCACTTTGTGAGGCCTTTGTAGAAATCTGTGTTGGCTGTGGGAGAGAAAAAAAAAAGTCAGCTGGGAGAGAGCGACATATGGTTTATCAAGTGAGCAGCTCTCCGCAGATATTTCATGGAATTAACCTCCTGACAGTTGCAGAAAGTTGAGCAGTGGATTCCAGCATCTTTAAACGCCGCCTCCCCCTCTCTAACCCTGCTCTCAACACTGATAAGACCTGCAGTCACCTACACTGGCCTGACACTCCACCCACACACTGCACAGACGCCTTGTTAGCTGAAGTAGGGGAAAAGCAAGTGCACTGTCCGCTAAATTCAGGCAAAAGCATGAGATTAGCCAGTAGGCACTGATAATGTCTTGTGATATTTCAGAAAACAGTATTGCAAATCTCCTGTTTGTCTAATATTACAGTTCCTCTGATGGCTCCTCCAAGCTTTATCTGTTTCATTCTTATTCAAAGCTGCATTTAGAGGATTTGGTTGCTGATAGAATCGCTCCGCTCTGCTCCGGCCCCCCCGCTCCCCCCTCTCCACTGAGGCATATTCCATGATTTACATTACCTATCAAATCTTCCAGTCCCTTTCTGTCAAATGCGCAACACGGCACTCCAGCCTACCGGAATAGCTTAGGCTCTACCTCGTCCTCACAATGCATGCATGCCAAACTGAGCGGATGGGGGGCCTCTGTGGCGCTTTTGACAGACTTATTTCTGAAAAATAAGTCCAGTGTTTTGGAAACCTGTAACACTCTGGCAGTCCCATTGGTATGTAAAGTCCTATCTTGGTTCAGACATGTGGAACTTTTTTCATTTTCCAAGGCTTCTTGAGTCCCAGCCGAACTGTCGAAATGTATACAGTGTACAAGTGCATTGCAAAAACTATTGTATGCTCCCATTTCCAAAAAGTAAAGTATAAAGTAATGCATCTGAGGTGAAGCATAGCCACTGGGCCAGCTCCTGTCATATTTCTCTTGGTTTGTGAAAGGGTGAGGAAGTTGAAATCAAGCAGCAAGTCGATATTTTTTTACATGCTTGTGTGTGTGTGTGTGTGTGTGTGTGTGTGACCCATATGTCTGTACAGCTGTGCAATACCACAAAGCTACATCATTTACCAAACGTAAAACCAGATGTGAGTTCTACCACATGTTGAGGTCCTGGGTCCCAATAAGCCTTTGGAACCTTGTAGCTTACCCCATATACATATGCAGACCATGTACAATACCAACTTATGAAAGTACATTAAAGCATATAGAAGCTCTAAAAGTTGATACAGAATGATTGCGACAATACAAAATACTGACCATGTACAGACTGTACACACACCAGCAGGTGCACAGTTCACACTCTTACATCACACAGCGTCTTTTAAATATCTCAGTGCGTTCCAAAACCTGTAGAAAATTGTGTCCCCTCACCTGCAATATTGCACATAGCCACGTGTTGAAATCTGCATAAATCATGTCAGGGTTAGTCAGACTTATATTACCCTTGGGAGGGCTATGTGTTTGAGAGCTGCGCAGTACCCCCTGGTCCACGCTGATTATATCAAACAATATGCAACATGACTGGAATACATAAGGAGAGTGGGCGCAACTCCCCCCACGGCGGAACTGTGCAAGAAGCTGCTTTATCTCAGGGCTCAGTTTAATACGGCAGACTTCGGAGGAGCCACCCTGGGGTGGATAGATAGGGCTTGTCATTGTTTTACTGCCTCACACTCTACTACAGAGCTGTATATGCTCCCCTGTGTGCCTCTAGTCAATGTAACGGTGCTACAAAATCATACAGCATGGATTTGTCATTCCAGCTTTCGCGCACGTTCCATCACCTTCCAGCCAATGAGCACTGAGACGTAGAAGAGGATGTCGTTTAGTGTCGTTGCATAAATGTAACTGTTGCAGATCAGTGTGAAAGATAAAAAAAAGAAAGATAATGAGGTTCTTTTCTCTGCCCTAACCCAAAGAGATGCTTTGTGAATTGGTGCATGTTAATACACCTATTGTAAAGGATCATACCTGTAGCAAAAGATCATATTGCAAAACTGCGTGTCCAGACTTGAGTTGTCAAATTAGTCCTGGATTTATGTAGCAAACTAATACATGGAGTATTCAGTATTGCTCTGTGATCATGCATCAGTGCATTTCCATGTAATTCTGTAATGCCTTAGATGACTTCCTTAATCTGTTCTTACTCTCCAAAGGTCTTTCTCTGTCTGTGCCTCTCCCTCAGCCTTCTTTCGCATCCATCACCATGAATGGCCGGTGGCCTGAAACAAGCCTGCCCTCATATAATGGATGGTTCCGATTAGCCGCCTCTGTGTATGCTTGTCAGAGGCACGGCGAGTTGAGCGCTGTGAGGCTGGTGATTTGTAAGGTCTCGTGTGGCGGTACAGTGAGAACAGATATTAGCAGGCCATTTTGAAGTCCCGGGAGAGCTACGTTTCCTGCTGACACCATCACATCCATAGGCAAATGTGCGCACGTGTCTACTGCGCCACTGTCTCCAACGCCACGGCTCTTGCGCAAATAGCTTCCTCCCGGGCTTAAAAATGAGGTTTGAGTTGCACCATCCATCGATCCTGCGTTCCTCCTCCCCCACTGTTGGCAAGGCCCCTCTCTCAAGGCACTCCACTCCATATTCTTCAGCTTGCCTTCCTGTTACATAAACTGCCCCGTGTTATTTTCTTTCGGTGAAAACGCAATTTCATTTCAAGTTCAATTCAGATAGCGCCAAGAAAGTCTGGATGGGTACTGAAGAAAGAAAAACAAAACACGATGGCGAGTTTCTCTCAAAAGCAGCAAAAGCGTCAAAAAAAAAAAAAGGGAAATTCTTTTATCTGAAAATAGGTCAGTAAACAACAAGAAAACGCATGAATATATTTTGGTAAATAGTACATGTGCTGACTTGTGGCCAGCGGAATATCTGCGTTACTCATCTCTCCCGGTGCAGACTCTCCAAGGATGCTCCAGACCGAGCAGAGAGGAGGAAAGTGCATTTGAAGCTACCGCTGGAGGAAAATCATCCTTAATTAAGAAAGCCCTTGTCTGGTGTCTGCGCTGTGCTCTCGTATGCATACGCCTCCCAAATTCCTTACATCCTCTTATGTAATTCTGATGTGATCCCTGAGAGAAGGCCTTAGAGGGATTTTCTAAGCGCCTCTTGAAAGCAACACGTTAATGATAACAACGCGACATTATTTGTTTTTCATGTCACCTCGGAGGGATTTCAAGGAAGGTGTTCCTGTTTGTTCCCTGAGCAGCTACTGTAGCTTAATGCAACCTTTGTTGTATGCATTGTGAGTGTGTGTGTGCGTGCATGTGTGTGTGTGATGACTCAGCACTTCTATAACAATTACAGTGATCAATAAACTTGTTAGAACAGCTGTCTTGTCATCCCCAGGCCTGAGGGGGAAGGCTCTCATCAAAAACCGATCACACAGCCTCCACACGGGGGGCAAAGGCCTCTAAAAGGTTCCTCTTCTCTCCTCTGGGTAGAAATCGGGTGAAGACACTGACTTGAAGAGGAGTTATTTATTAGACACACACACACAGCATCTCCCCATCGTGCTGATTCAGCTCTCTTGTGGCGCTCCGGAGCATAAATCAGCAAACCCGGGCTTCATTCCCCAAACATCCATCCATCCATCCATGCTCCTGGCTCTCTGAGGGGGTGCAGAATGCGCCTGCCCTTGGTTGCAATCAAACACCCCACCCACACCCAGGCGTGCACTGCGCTCCCGGAGCCAAACGGTTACCTCGCGGCACAGCTGCGGAGTCCCCCTGGTCCTCGAATGTGACTTCCCCTCGAAAAAACATCCCGTCTGTGCTTGCCGCTGTGTGGCGAGCTAAATGGAGAGGAACAGAGTTTTGGGAAGGGGAGCAGAGATACACCCAGCTGTTCCCCCCAGTCGCAGGAGTTGTGCCAATCATGGCTCTGGTTATTTTGCCCTGTTAATCCACTGCCATCACACCTATCCTCCGAGTGCCCATCCACCGTAGCTCACTCCACATCCTGGATTACTTCTCTTCCAGCCAATTACGGACATCCGAGTTTGGCCTGGGGTGGGACTGCTGGAATCTGCCTGGTCAGCCTTGGTCCCCATCGCCCCTATAGGGTCAGAGGGTCAGAGGCAGTTGGCTTGTTAGTATCATGGCTGGACTACTTAACAGCCACCAGGTAGAGCCTCCATATAAACTGACTGGAAAGTCGTTCAAATGACCCAAAAAGATGCTCAGTGACCAAAAAAGAGACGCAAAATAGCCACAAAAAGACACAAAACTACATACATTAATAATACATTACAAAAATACATTAAAGAAACACAAACCCAAAGACACGTCCATGTCATTTGTAGTCATTTTCAGTCGTTTTGTCTTGCTCTTATGTTTATTGGGTGGTGTGGGGGGCTTCTACATGGCCTGTCATGGCCTGTTGTGCACATCTCTGGGCTATTAGGAGCTAGCAGCTATTTATTTCTAATTAGAATATTTTAGGTTGTTTTGGAATTCTTTCATTACACCAAATAAATGATGAAGCTGTGAATCATGTGCAGGGCAAGCTTTAACACATTTGCACTCATTTTGCAAACATGGAGCCCCTTCTTCTTCTTAAAACCGCCCCTGATCCCGGGTTACACAGAGGCCGAAACTGAACCACTGATTAACTCTGAGGAAAAACGGTCAGAGAGCCTTTTCGTTTTGTCATCTTCTCTAGAAACGGTTTGTGGTAACATAAGGTCCCTCGGGGGAACTTGTACAAAAGCTCACTTCCTGCTCCTCCTGTTTTATGCTCTCCATTATTCTAGCAGGGCTGATAAAGTATCGACTTCTTAGCTTGTAAACCATTATGACCTTTAGCTGTTTTTCTGTAGACTATCATGGCAAGACAAAGCAAAGCCACTGACAATTTACCAGTGACTATTTACTTCTGGTGGATGCTACAACAGAATCATAAAATATGCATTAGTAACACCAAATGGTTTCATACATAGTTATGTTTAATTAGAATGCCGAGAATACCACCCGTTACTTTCATCCCAGCTTTCCCTTTTAAACCTGAGGAAGTTTTGCCATTTTTTAAAAATCGAGAAATGTCAGCCAGCGTGGGACAGCAGTGAATGTATTCCTAACCATCCAGCTATTTTTTTCTTTAAACATAATTCATCAATGAATCATAAAGAACACTATTATGACTCTGAGCCTCTTTATTCTGTCGCATCCTGGGTGCTTGGGGTATTTTTATAGAGAACTTCATTTCTCAAATGTAATATCTCTTTCTTCTCCGCCTTCTGAGCCTCCCTTAAAACATAAATCCACTCCAGACTAGCGTGCTCCGCAGTCCGCAACGATTCCGCCGCCTCGCAGATTAAGGCAGAGTGATCCAAACAACTTGGCAACACTCTCCCTGACACTGCACTGATTTGCAAACTGATTACCATGTAAGAAAAAAAAAAAAACACACTGCAGTGGATCTGAAGAGGTGTCAGGGATTTTTTTTTCCTTCTAAAAACGAAGCAAATAACACAAAGTGGGCAGAAGAGGCAGCAGAGGAAGCGGAGAGGAAAAAGAGAGGGTGGAGGGCGAGGAGGAAAAGGACAGAAGGGGGGGGGGAAGGCTACAATAGCACTGATTGTGATGGTGCATCCCACAAGATGGGGAGTGACAGAAGATGTGGTAAGCTGCTTTCAGACAAGCTGACAAAAAAAAGGGGGGGATGGAGGAAGGAAGAGAGAGCCTCGCCCTCCAAAAAAGTACAAACCGAACACAATGTGAGATTTTTGAATGTGTAGTGTGACGAAGGAAGACTCCATAAACGAGGCGCGTAGGTACGCCGGGGTGAGGCGAGGTCGAAGGCAGAACGGCGGCAACAACACAGGAGCAGCGCTGCCAAAGATAAATGTCACGGAAGAGACTGTGATCCCATGTTGCTGTGGGGGAGTCTTACATCTGTGTGTGTGTGTGTGTGTGTGTGTGCGTGTGTGTGTGCTCAGCCATAAGCCCGCAGCAGGCCTCTCAATGTGCGGCCGGGCCACAGTCCAGAGAGCTCAGGTAATTTGACGGATCGCGCCACTCAGGCCGGTGATGCTTGCAGCTCTCCCATGCCCGGGATTGTTTCCCCAAGCTTGTTTGGCCAGGCCGGCGTGCCGACATAAGATGAATAGCGGCTCCTTCTCACCGGCCTGTCTGTCTCTGATCCGTCCTCGCCGCTCCAAGGTCAGCCAGCCACAGAGTTGGGGAGAATGGGAATGTGGGCTTGGGAGGGCTGTTTGGCTGGAGGAGAGGGTGGGAAGAAAGAGAGAGAGAGAAGACAGATGTCAGGGAGTCTACGAGCAAGGTACATGACTTGGGTCTGAGCAGGTCTGCCTGTGCCCTCTGTGTGTCCTATGTGTGTTTTTTCTGTGTGTTTTTGTGTGCGGCGAGAAACAAGAGATGACAGAAATACATCAGACGTCATCAGCACGCTGCAGAGATGGAGCCTGCCAACATGCAGCTTGCTTGGCTCACCTGCAGTTAAGTGCGTTGGAGCCAAACCAGGTCCCAACTTCACGCGTTTACCCGGCTCTCCCGTCAGAAGCCGAATCCTTCCCGACCCTGGATCGCTTCGAGGGAGAGATCTACCATTCACTGCGAGTTTTTATCTGTGTGCATATGTGTTCTTCTGCTTCTACCATTCTGAGAGCAGGTTTGATTTTTAAACATCATGGAGACATTTTTTTCCAAGCCAACTCTATTGCCAGACAGAATGCCGATATTGCACGACTCAGCCAAGATCGTGTTGAGTGTTGTCTATAAATGATGTTTAAACACCACTAATTTGTTTTGCCAAAATACATTTTGAGGGAAATGTAACTGATGCCTCGATTATGCTCAGCTGCAGTGCTTTCTAGCAAAGGAAGCACAACCCATTTGTGCCACATGCAGGTCATAAGGCCGTCATCAGGGTGGATGGTGGGTGTACAGAGTGACTTTGACACTGAAGATCAAGGTTCAGAGTCTGACTTTGTATTAAACGAAGACCACAGTCTTTCCCCAACCTGAACCAGGTGCCAGTGCCCACTCATGAAAACATTAATTAAGATTTAATTGCTAAAAGTGGACATTTGACTGCACCAATCCGTCTATATTTGCAGGAAATGTTTAATGCTGACCTGAGAGGACCTCACTGTTCCTCACTGTAGGCATACTTACTGTTTGTGAGCAGACTGTGGGTGTCTGGAGGTAGCATGACCTTGTTGATGGTCTTGACTCCCCTGATTATGGAAGGGATTTAACCTAAAGCAACACACACACATTGTCCTCCTCCTGTTTGGAGCTGTGACGAAACCTGATTCTTTGTGACGCAGGACATGCTACGTTAAGCCGAGCGGATGTAAAGGCAGACGTGCTGTACTAATTTATTCTCTGACGTCAGATACTCACACATTCAAGTGAAGGCGACTTGAGCTGAGGGAGTTTTTATTCTCCAAGTCATCAAAGTGAAGATTGATCAGAGTCTTTTTCACATCAATATTCAAGAACTCATCTTTTCAGAACCCCTTTTAATGTTTGATTTAATATCCTGCGCTGTCTCGTGCTTTTAGTGGTTTCTCCAGTGTGTTTTAGGATCTTTGAGGCGCTCTATGAATAACATATCATTATGGCAACTACAGGTGCTTAATGTCGGGGGGAGATTGTGTTTGAGGCTGACAAAAAAACATGACTTTGACTCAACATGCAACATAAAAATTCACCAAAGTAATTCCGTGTGATATCGGGCTGTCGCAAGCTGCCGCGGCGTGAGCGCGGATTCGGTTTAGGATGGTAAAAGTTAGGACTTAGATCTGGAGTTAAAGGAAACACCCAAAGCTTTAAAACAATTTAGAACTTTTAATCAGATGCCGCCTCACTCGGTCGCTGCCATTGTTATTCTCTCTTTCACTCGCTCTCTCTTCACCTGTGGCTTAAACAGCCCCCTCAGATCATCCTCTAAAACCATGATTAGACTTTCCGCTTTGTGCTCCGAGGCACCTTATTCCTCCGGCTGGGGGAGGAGGACCAGATGTGAAGCGCAGCGTGAGAGACGTGGGACACATGTCTGCCTGACGAGGCTTTGGCTTTTGTTCGGAATCAAAGAGCCAGGGCTTCTTTCTAGCCACGGAGGAAGAAAGTATAACATTTTAAACGAAGTACTGAACTAAAATCCAATGCAGCTGCTTTGTATGGGGGCCATTTCTGATGTGTGGTGGCGTCTTTGTTTTCCTCTGACACCTGACATCGAATCTTTTGTTCTGGATTGTGGTAAACTTGCTTTCGGCTACCGCTGTTACTCTCTACACCCACATGTTTAGGTGTGTGTTTGTGCGTGTGTAGTATCTGGGTGTAGTATCTGTGTTTGTGAGGCGTGTGTGTGTGTACTCGAGTGTCAGTGTGTGTATGTGGGCCTCATGAGTGTACTGTATAAATGTCACTAGATCATCTCTTTGTGGATGCGGCTGAGTAAGTATAGCTCAGAAAAATCAATTTTGTGCCCCATAAGGATAACATAAAAACCACATAACATTTTTTTTTTTATTTCAAAATGTGTTAGCTAAGCTTTAGGCTTAAAGCTTGGCCTGCAAATCATGTGGTATTTTTTTTGCTGAATACTGGAGTTTATATAAAAATTGCAATACTTGTGGATGCAGCTCTTTCTACACTCACACAACATTTATTTTATTTTTTTTTTTAGCATGCAACTGCCTGGGAGCTGCTTTAATCAAAATGTGATTGTCATGACACCTGATTTGTGTTGAGAAGGAGATTGTGCAGCGGAGGAAGTGGTTCTGTTGTTTAGGGAGCCGTGTGAAACAACTGGGGAAATGTAGCCTCCTGTCATATAAAGATTGCCGCGTCAAATAATGAGATTCGCACGTTTTTTCAAACGCACAACCCAACATGAAGCCTGTACATTCCTCAGCTTATTTCATCTGCTTTCACCTCGCCCCTGCCCCGTTCGCTCTTCCTATTAACTAACTTGCTCTGCCTCTCCTCTCCACCCTGCCACCTTCCCTCGCCTCCCTGCACCCCCTTGTTCAATCTCTGCACTGTCAGTTTGTGGCTCTCGCTTCTCCTTCAGTCATTGATCACGGTGGCAACAGCGCAGTGTTTGCCGGTCTGGAAATGTGTGTCTCGGCGGGGAGGGAAAGGAGATCAAACACTTTAATTACCGCAGGCTTGTAGGTGGTGCCAGCTACAGGCAGCAGTCATGTAACAAGGACAGGTAGAAGAGAAACGCCCCGACGAACACGGATGCATCCGAGCGAAGACCTCCTTAATCCTGATGCGCTCACTCTCGTGCTCGCACACATACATCGAGCAATATCATAAAAACCCTGCCATTCTCACGCTCGTACATCCTGCTGACGTGGATGGGCCCTAAATGTATGTGACAGTGTAGAAAGGGAAAACTCTGCTGCACATACAGTATTTATAGGAGAAGAAATCAGTCACTCTTGTGTGCAAACACCACAAATGCATTAGCATATATAAACAGTCAAACCCAGCATCATGCATAGAGTCCATGAACACGCATGCAGTACATCTTCATAAATCATATTTCTGCATATTTGCAACCAAAAAACTGTATTGTCGTTCAGCTTTTATTGCTCCACTGATTCATTTGTGGGACCTGCACTGATCCTGCAGAGAGGAAAAGGCTGACACAGACTAGCACTGTGATTGATGCCCTGTCTCGCTCATCCCTGTGCTGATTCAGTGCTCCGGGCATTGTGGGAACCAGCTCTCCACTTGGCTAGTCTTCAGTCCTACCTGGTAGTGCCTTCCGGTCCTCGAGGGTCCAACTGCAGCGCCTCAGACCTCCCTCCTCAGGCCCTTCTTGTGCAGGTATCATCATCCCCTTTGGTCAGAGGATGTATTGCAGCACTTCAGACCTCCCTGCTTGGTTGCTCGTAGCGACAGGAGCTGTTGAAACTACAAGCAGAACACGTACCTGTCCTCCCCAAAGCCTTTAACTTCACTTTAATCAATTTTAAATGCATACTCATCTGTGTTTAATATCTTCGCTAAACAATTACGTGAGTTAAATTGGACTCAGCAAGACGCGCTCACCTCTCGGAACATTCTTATAATGTGGGACACAAACTGCAGCCTCGAGTTTTTTTCAAATCAATCTGAAAGTGGCCGTCAACTAATTCACCCGTACAATAGTGTTAAATTCCTCATTAGATGCTAGCTGCTCTGCTAATCCATATTTTTCCCTCCACAAACAAAGTAACTTTAAGAACGGTGAATGCGCCTTCTTGGCGACACTGTTTGATTTAATTTAGCTGTTTCATTTACATAATTTAAAGACACAAAGGACCAGACATGTATACATTGAACATTCAGTTCGAGGGCTCTGTTCATGTTTTCACCAGCTGCTGTTAGTGCACATCCATGGCAGCCATGGATGCATTGGGCCAGAAGTCACCAGCTAACACAGTCACTCTTTAAACTGCAATGCACTTTTCAGGAACGCCGTTGGAACAAACTTTCAAATTAGATCTAATATGAGTGAATATCTCCAGGTGAAAAAATATTGCACTGAAATTATACTTTTTGAAGAATGTACTAAGTACACTTTGTGCCACTTTTGTCACCTTCAAGTATACTTGAGTACCACATTATTAATACTTGAGTATACTTGTTATACTCGAGTGTAAACAGTTGCTGAATTGGCACAACTTTTTCCAAACTTTAAGTGAACTGAAGTCCACCAGTGAAAATCCCTATTCAAAACACACCTGCAGTACAATTGTATTATATCACCAATGTGCTGGAAATATACGAGTTAAGTTAAAACGAAGTAAAATTACAGCACACTTTAATAAAGCATGCTGACAGTGTATTACGAAGGACTTGAGAAAAAGCATATTTTTCATAAGGACACTTCATTACCATTAAAAGTATTTGTAATTTAGTACACTTTGTAAAGGCACACTTAAGTACAATTTATAATACATTTGCAATAAAGTACACTTTTATAAGTACTTTGAAATACCACTTTTAGTATTGCATAATTATTATATTAATTTTAAATAAATTCTATCTATCTAGTTAGAAGCACACTTTTTAAAAGCACATATAAACATACTTATGACTTACATACTTAAATAACATTTCTAATACACTAAAATATACTACTTTTAGACCTGGGATCCAGGTCTGGATTGCTTATTTCTCGCCTCAGATAAGCTCAGAAACAGTTGTCAGTGGCCTGCTGAGGTGAAATAAGTTTGCGTAACCTATTTCATACAATGAAACCCCACCATTCATGCTCAGACCTCATTGGTTCACAGAAGCTGGACCCTTCCCTTCCTGTCAGCAGGACCCTGCTGTGACTGCACACGGTGTCGACCAGCTGGACTCAGATTTACAGGGTCAAAGGGTGGCGCGTGCTTAAGAGAAAAGGTTTTTGATGCTGCTGAAGGCCGAGGAATTCATGTGGAATAATTGTCAAAACTTGTGATTGTGATAATTGAGAGTGAGAGGGGGGGAAATGAGAGATTTACAGGGTATAACAGATAGGATCAAAGAACAGGTAAATCATAAAAAGGCAATTACTTTAACATTAACACAAAGAGAGCGAGATAAAGTATAAGCATTCTAATTACACAGGCTACACAAAGCCTTTTGCTGGTGGGACTCTGTTATAATTGTTCAGGTCGCTTTGTTTGTGGGATTCTGGCTTAATGAGCAAATTATCTCAATACTGAATTTTAGTTTAGTTTGAGCGATGAAGTGTTTTCATCTTTCCTTGGGAAAAAAACTGAAGTGAGTGGGCAAACGTAATCAAGGAGAGCAATTCTGTCTTATTGTTTGTGAACGTAATTTATATTTTCATTGAGATCCTCCGCGAGGGGTGCCGTCCCTCAAAGGCCACGATGAAATAGGAGAGATAATTAAAGAGATATGTGAAATAATACAGGTAAAGGGATGATTGCATTCTCCCAGTGTTTCATCATTTCTTACCCTGCACGGTGTTATTTTTTTATCTGCTTAAATGTACTGTTTCTACCAGTCCCGCAGGGACTGCCAAAAACATATCAGCTTTATGGGTGTTTGGCCTGTCTTGCACCACCGGAATGGATTTTGCTTTTCATTAAGAGGTGAGGTCTTTGATATGGTGGATCAATTTTTCAGAAGTGTTTTTCTTTGATAAACAAGGGCCTTTTCCTCGCCGGGTGAACACAGGCAGAGGCTTGGACCGAACCCAGCGCAGGTTGGAACAGGAGCAGTCAAAGAAATTATGGAGAAAACAGAGCGAGGGGAGGGAGATAGAGTGGGTGGGTGGCTGGGGGGGAGGGTCCTGGAGAGGAACAGATGAAGATGGAGGCAGCAGCAATGAAGAGGAGAGAATAAATATTTATGTCCTGTAATGTTTCCGCATGACAGATTCTATATTATATTTGAATGTGGTGCTACACCTCGGCCGTGAGAAATGTGTTGGCGGTGAATTGCACACCGCACCAATAAAGCACATTGGTGGATTTGGACAGAAAGAGGAAGGGTAAACCGACGGCGGGTTTGTGCAGGAAAGAGGGGAGGAAGAGATGAAAGATGAGAGAGGGAGGAACAGGAAAGAAAGAAGAAAGGTACCGATATGAGAGGGTGGAGCGGGAGGAGGAGAGACAAACAAAGCACCGACACACAGACATTGACATCACAGGTACGGCAAATGGGACAGCGTGCATCAAGCAGATCGAGATAGTGTACACAGGGAGAGGTGGCAAAAGAATGAAAGAGAGAGATTTGTGGCCTGCGGAGTGAAGGGCATGAAATGAATAGAGCCAGGGGGGCCCACTGGAGTGTGACCTAGGGATATGTGCGACTGGGTCAGGGAGAGGAGTGGGCTGTGGGAACGAGGATGGTTGCGGGCAGGGTCTATAGAGCCAGCTGAAGGAAAAGAGGAGAGACGGATAAGGCCCATTAACTCAGCGATAGTAGCTAACCAGGATCACCCAGGGAGGGGCAGCACTTCGGATCTGCGCTGATGGGAGAGGGGTAGGAGGATGTTTCAAGAGGCAAAATCCTCAGTTTTTCTGATTTATGTGCTGTCAGTTTTGGTGATTAGCTGGACCGTTTTGCACTGTACTTACATCAGTTTAAAGACCTGATCTCAAATTTCTGTTCACCATAGTTTATTTACAAAGCTGGGGTTTGATCGATAGATTAAAAAAAAAAATTGAAAGTATAGGTCTGTTTGAGTTCCTTCACGGTTTGAGAAAATTCCCCAACGTCTTAAGATGAATAAAGCATTTAAAAAACAATTAGAGCTCCAATCTTGTGTTGTCAGTTTTGCTTAAGAGGTGTCCCTTTCCTTGCGATCACAGATTGCTACTTTAAACATTGAGCTCATTGCTGTTTTTTTTAACCACAATTTATATTAATTAAGCTAGACTTTCTGCATGGGCTCCTGTTTTATTTGCCTGTTTTTCCATTTATTCGATACAGCTGCAACTTTGCATCAGACAGTGTTGTCAGGAAAAGACCTCACCCAGCTCCAGCTGCTACAACACATCATCTAAAAGTGTCCATGAGCTGCTTAAAGGTAGAATCAGTGATGTGTGAAACAAATTGGCTGCAAAGAGTTGGTCAAAACATTTCATTTTCGTTAAAATCGTCACAGATTATTGTTTAAAATTGATCCCAAGAATTTACTGTTTAAAGCACTGACAGAAAAATAAAAGTGACTCACTGCAGAGGTACACAAACACAACAGGCCCAACAACCAGCACACGCTCCAAACTGAGTTATTATTGTAATAAAGAAGGCACAATGATAGAAATTGACATCTATAACAAGGAGAGATCAAAAGAGGCAAAAAGTCACACTCACATTGGAGTGATTTTAGTCACGGTTACAAGTGATTTGTAATAATTGCGGTGCTTGATGGTGGTTTTCATCCACAGGGAATCCGCATTCGCTTCCACATTTACTGTGCCAATCTTCCCTGAGTGAGGAAAAATGGAGGCTGCCAGCGGTGGAGTCAATGCAGGATGGCTTTTTTCACCCGGAAACTTCAGACATCGCTTTGCTGAATCAGGATATAACAAACAAACAAAAAAATCATACAAACTCTGAAATATTCAAATCACAAAGTCTTACAGTTAATTTTGATATGGAAACGAAATCAGCTGACTCTGTAATGTGAAACCGGGGTTTGAACTACACTACGACAGTAACTACTCCTACAGATAATGTGTAACATCTGCAGCAGCAGGTAGCCTTGGTCCCTTTCAGCGCACTGTTTTGGTTCGCTGCTCCGCGTTGTTGAGTCACTCCGGCCTCACCGACCCCGGCATATTAAACCGTGGGCAGCCTCTCGCAGCTCTCATGCACACACAAGCTGACTGCCGGCTTCCTGCCCAGCGTGAAATGGTGGCGAGCCAGAGTCGCTGAGTGGCTGGTGAGCGATGTCGAAAACATCCAGGAAGCCAGAGAGCCACATGTTTTTCTCAGGAGCTGGCCGACAAAACTGTGGAGAAAGCGCCAGTGAATATTGGACTTCGTTCAACAGGTGGCGAGAAAGAGAGCTCGAACCGAACGTCTATGTTGCTCTGTTTTCTTCTGGAGATGTAAGTAATGTTTGTTTGCTAACACATGAGCCTTGTGATAAACTGACAGTTCATAGTTTTAATTTCATTTTCCAATATGAAGGTTTTGACAAAACACAGCAATTGGAAGATATTACACACATACAGTCCATGTGCAAATCTTCCTTTAGCATGTCTATGTGTAATACAGGGGCAGTCTCACATTGGTCCAAGTCTTTGCCGCTGACGTCCACATTGCAGCCCTGGACTATATGCACATGAGTGTGCCCATGCACTTTAATGCCATACAGCACTGAGAGGAGGCACTGATGTGTGACAGAATTGCCTGACGGATGGCGATGTGCTAGCAGGCCGTATCAATGGAAGTGTCTTCCTTGCTTCCCCTAAATGCGCTCAGACAGATACAAAGACGGAGGCTGCCGACTGAATCCCTGAAATGGACAGCCCTGGGACGCCAAGTGAAAGTCAAACAGTTTAGCGCAGAGTAGTTAGAGCTCTGTCTGCCTGGCCCATTAATGGAGAGTCGAGCAGGTGAGTGCTGCAGTGGTGCAGAGGCTGGCATACGCCAAGCTGGAGGGGTGAGACTGGCACGGTAGACCCCCTGCCTTCAGTGTCATCTGTCACCATGGTGAAGCATGTGCGTGCTGGTGCATGCATGTTTGTGTGTGTGTGTGTGTGTGTGTGTGTGTGTGTGTGTGTGTAGGTGCTCAGCAGGGTAAGGAGAGAGAGGAAGATGAGGGAGAAGGAAGACGGCAGAGTAGAGGGCAGAAACCCGGCAGAGACTAAACAGGGAGACACATCACTCACTGTACTCAGGAGCTGGAATAATTGATGCTTCCAAACAGGTGAGCAGAATTCAAGAAGAACGTAAATTTGAAGTGAAGCGGTTATATGAAAACCTGCTCATCGATATCCAGCTTTTGCACTTAGATCTTGCTTTTTAGCTGCCAAAGTGTCATCAATTATGCATATCATACTGTTGCCCAGACCCACTGTGTGACGTTAGGGTGCTTCTCCCCCGGCCCATCCTCTCCTCCCTCACTCACTCTCTAGGAAGCACTTTGCAGAAAGTGTAATAAACACTAAAGCAGCTATAATCAATATTTTTCTAACAACAATGGATTAAATGACTATGTGTAATGTGAGAGTGGTCGCTCGTATTGACAAAGCCACAGAGAGTTTTCCCTCGGCTCAGCGGAGCCCTACAGTGTCTTTCAGCTCATTGTTTTGGTTTTCCGGCCCATAACTTTACTCCTGTGGTTCGATCTGAGCGCTCGTGGTGCTGTTTCCAGGGAAAAAGCTCTAAAAGCCACTGTATGCTACCTCTCCAGCACCAACCAGCAGACAGACAGAGCTAGAAACTAGCTTTTATCGGCTAAAGAGCCAAATAGTTCCCTCTGGATGTGGTGGAGACTCAAAAAAAATCAGTAATTGCAGGTTTTAAAACTTGGGTTGATGTTCTAGGATGATTTTGTCAAAGCACGTATATGCCACAGTGTTAAGTTGTATTACTATATAAGTATTATTTCATACCCATTCGGTAGCAACACCTTCACCTACTCGATGTTCACAAGGTTACTAGTCCGACAAAGGCCAGTGCCACTAAATCTGCGTTATCCTGTCATCAGCAAAAGCTTCCCTTTCAGGAGGTGAAATAAAGCCGGCTAACATAAAGAAAAAGTGCATTCAGCAGAGCAGAAGCATCAAGAAATCACACACACTCGAGCACAGGGGTACTAGCTTTTATCATTCAAGTAATGCAAGTGACTTCCCATTTTATTTGTCCCTTCCTTTATTCTTTTCCTTTTCTGATGACAAGCTGCAAAGCTCGGTCCTTACATGACACAGTCTTTTTCAGCCCATAGCACCTTATAACCCCCTCTTGAGTTCCAATTTATTATCCAGCGGCAGAATGAATAGAAGTTGAGGGACTTACAACCCATCATGATCCCTTTCTTCCTTTTGTAATCAAGGTAAAAAGGAGACGGCTCAGCAGTGATTTACTGAAACCAATCCCAGCTCAAAGTCAGAGCAACATGCATAGAGGCATTAATGCATTTTTATCGTGGCATCTGTGTTGGGGCTGTATCTATGCAGGAGCTCTTAAAGGTGGACTCCAGAATGAAAAGCTTTGTTTTTCCATTGTAACACTCATTCTGATTATTTTTGTCCAATAAAATTCCCAATTAGCCTCAAATGCATCAAAACAGAAAGCAACCGTGATTTTTTTTAGTTAAAAAAATGTGTTCGGACCAATGAGTCACTTCTTATCCACATTATGTAACCGTTCAGGGAGTTTGGTCAATCAAAGATGCTATTTAAACTCAGCTTTGTGAAGACCTTTCTTCACCTCCATCACTGCACGCTGAGACATTTTGTTCCAAGTACAGAGGCCTCTTCTGCTTCTCATGTCTGTCTGCCTATTTTTCCATTTAACTCCTCTTTTGCCACGAGACACAGCGTGCCATCGCGCAGAGCAGGTATTGCCGACAGGGTGTGACGTGTAAGTGTGAATGCACAATGGCCTTGCAGGTCACTTTTATTCATGATCAAGCTGAGATCAAGGCGAAATATTCTGCACAGGTGTTAATATGTGTCACCTGCGTTGTCACTGTTGAACTTTAGTCAAATCTCCTGAGCTTAAGATAAATCAGTCTGCCAATAGCCAGATGAGCTGATCGCTTATTCCAAAATTACTTGCTCTGCTTTCCACCTTCCCCAGAGCTCTCCTGTTGTGCTTTGAAATTATCTCTCTGGATTTGATGTGCTACGTTCAGAGATAATCTAACAACACAGCAAATTTAAATTGCTTTTGCTTGGGACTTGTGGCACTGGTCACTAATCAGAAATCCACTTTCTTGGTGCCTGAAAGTCAAACTGAAATTATTTCTCTATTAACACAGCAACATTAAAATCATTGCTGAGAAATCAGAACATTATTTGTGTTTGCTCGTTAAGGTTTCCATACACAGGCAGTTAATCAGCTGGAGGCTCAACGCTGTTGACAAATGAAGCCCTGAACATCCGGGACCACTTCCTGCTGTGGGCTTTGACAGTCTGGTCGTTTGCTGTCGCCACATCTGGATCAATGAAGGAGAAGCAGCTAATGCTAACGAGACCCCTCCTCTATATTGCATCGGATAAACACTGCACTGACTGTGCAGGAGCTAATCTAGTGTCTAGTGGTAACCAGTGCTAACATGAGTGAGCTAGCCTCTATTTATCAAGTGGAATACAGACTTAACAGCATGATGGCTCCTCCCAAAAGTTGAATTTTACAACTTTAGTCTGAAATGGTTAAATAACCAACATAATGTGGGTTTGCTGAAAAAGGAATAAAAACGATCGGTCTTTGGAGGCTGTACAGTCAGTATTGCACCATGAAAGTTAACAGCGTGTCTCAAAACTGGTTAAACATATGATTTACAGCCAAATCTAAAAAAAAGGAAAAATTGAACGCTGGATCACTCGTCGTCTATCTCTGAGAAAAGTGAGGCTGCACACTCTGCATGAAAAGAAGAATTGCCAGGGAACTGGATATAACAGAGAAATGCATCCCACTTGGATGGAGGACCAGCAGTGCATCTTGAAGCTAAGCTTTTGGAAGCAGCCACCCAGAAGTGGCGCCTGAAGCTAGAATTATACGGCTCCACTCTCACAGTCAATCTTAACAGTGCTGAAATGGGCGCTTGGCCTCCTTAAGCAGACTCAGCATCCGACACCTGCTGCAGTCTTTGGTTACAGGTGCATGTTGTCCCTTCGGGGTATTATTTAGCAGCTCAGACCATCTTCCAGGCGTAAGGGCAAATGGATATCAGGAGTTATCTGGTGGACTGTAGGGAGTGGTACATGTCATTTGACACACAGTACAGTTCTTTGGAGCTAATAATTAGATATTTCAAAAAATATTTCTCAATCACTCAACAGTGCTGCCACTTTTCTCTTATTTTATGAGGAGCAATTCACTTTAGTCCACCCTAGAAGTATATACTGTATAAGCATTTCAGTGTTGAGATTTTTGTCACAATGCAATCAGCATAGCACTTTGATGAACTCAATACCTTCAAAAGAACGCGTGTAACTGCAGAACCTTGAGCGAAATTCTTTCAAGGCAGCTTTTTCATCGCCTGCCTTCACTTTGAGGAGCTTTTCACAGCAAGCGTTAAGTGCTCGGGACTGAGCATGAGGGCCATCATTCACTGACGCCTTCTGCCAGAGCCACTTTTCACCATACTCTTTAGGGTACCGTGTCAAATTCTAAGCAGTGTTTTTAGAGTGTCAAGGCCCTGTGTCGTGTTGCTTCAAAGACAAAGGCCCAGAGAAGTCCTGGAGAAGTCAGATTCTGCGCTATTATTCAGTCACTCAGAAGACAGTGCTGCGGAGCGTTTCTGCTGTGGCAGGAGTTTTCTGAAAGCACCGGGGGGGGGGGGAAGGGGACACGGAACAAGATCAGTGAGCAGCCTCTACTTTCCCAGGGAGGAGTTTTCCAAAGGTCACAGCGCCCATTCACACACCAATTTACATTGATCAGCACTCTCCACACTTGTTTATGCACCAGGAGTTTTGCCCAGAAACTCCGCCATAAATCAACCACGGACTGAATCCAACATCAAGAAAAATCTAAAAGCCCCCTTCTCGTATGAACGCAGTGGCAACAATAGCTGCGGCAGAAGCTTTTTCCTGACCTCTCCCTTTGTGCTGTTTGGTTTTCCCTCCCCAAGTTTAGTTTGCATTTGATGTAGATCAAAGCACGGCACATTTCACAAAGAATCAGGCTGTGAATCCCAGCGGTCACTTGAAAGCACTGACAAAATAAATAAATAAAGAGGGAAGATAAATTCTGCTTGACATGTATTCAGTCAGTCTGTTTCAATGTTGCGGAGCTATTTGTCTAATTAATATATCAATGTTCACTAGTTTAGTTGGGGTAAAGTAAATAATTACTCTGATGACTCAATCAGGTTTCACCCTCTGTTCTGCTTGGGGAGGCACCTGTGTGTCTTTTTTTTTTTTTCTTTTACCTCTGCATACCTGCACTTGTTTACCCGGGATGATGGATATTAGACTTTCATGTGTACCACAGTCAGCTGAATACATACATAACACTCACACAAGCCCATGAATATGGAAATTGTGCAAAACAGGTGGTGAGTGACGACAACAAAGTTCAATTCTTCCTGGTATATGAAACAAAATGACTAGGGGAACTCAACAGCAGATACTATATTAAAGAATAAGCCTGCCTTTGTATTTTCTTATTGTCCCCAAACCCCATGAAAAGACTAAAAATAACAATGAACTGAGCCGGCTAGCGTTGCCCGTGTAACCAAAGCCTCATACAGCTTATTCCTCTGCCATAGACCTCCAAAATGATTAAAAACACATTGATAAGCCACAGTGTTGCACTGGGTGATGTGTTACTTCATTACAATGAACATGGCACAGTCATTTTTATTCAATGAGTCAAGCTCACAAACACAGTGCTGCTGCTGCTCCTGCTGTAAATACTTGTGAATTGAACATGTATTAATTCACAGCTGACGATAGCTCCCAATAAATGCACTTCTTTCAAGGAGGTTTGCTACCAAGGCTAAGTGCCTGCAGCCACGCTACAGATTATAATTAGGCACAGTGGTGCTTTGAGATAAATGCTACTGTCAACATGCTAACATGCTCACAGTGACAGTGTTGATGCTGATGTTTAGCAGGTATAATAGTTCACAATCTTAGTTTTATGTGTCAGCATGCTAATTTGCTAATTAGCATTAAAGACAAACTACAGCAGAGGCTGATGGGAATGTCATTCATTTTTCAGAGGACATGTTAAAATCTTGATGTGACGATGGCGCTGGATGAACAGTCAGGGCATCACCACATTTATTAAATCCATTTTGTGGGAACATGAACCACATTTTATGCCAATCCATCCGATATTTGTCTGTGGACATTTCACTCCAAACCACGTCACAGTGGCGCCAGAAGAAAAGTCATTTGAGCATAAAATACACTAGGATTCATCCTCTGGGAGCCATGAATGTGTGTAAAAACGTTCACAGCAATCCATCCAATCGTCGTTGAGATGTTTCAGTTTGAGCCAACCAGCTGATTAACTGATTTATGCATTGCATAAACACTCTAAACAACACCCCTTTTTAAATTAAACTATATATTTAAGAGCAATTTTTAGAGATTTACATCCTCATCAAAAATGAACGAGCTTTGGGCTGAGTGACACAGTGGGGTTGGGAAGTTGGACCTTCATGGGATTTGTTCCCAATAAGGAAAATGGAATGATAACTCCACCATAACCCCTTTTTTCAATGATTTCATCAAGAAAAAAACATTGTTTTCCAGAGAAGGTGGCATTTTTCTCTTAATAGGTGGCACACTGCCATGATCCTGATGCCAAACAGGATTATCCTTAAAGGTGATGCAAGTTTGCAAACGCCCGATAATGAGATTCACACTGAGTTTCAAATCAGTTTGCTTCAAAAATGTGAGTGAAGAACGTTTTAACAGCTGCTGACTTGCCGTCACGACTCGACCAAACAAGACAAAGCGTCCAGTCCCAGCGTCCGTATTGCTCCGAACGGGGTCGTATCATTTGAGTCATGATCGTACAGCCTAAAAAGGACAATCTAAAACTCAGAAATCTGATTAAATATGATCAATGTGCATCGAGCAGAGAGACACTGAGGGAGGTCAAAACAGATGGAAGAAAACGGCTGGAGGGACTGAGAGAAAGATGATATCAGCCGAGTGATTGAGATGCAGAGCAACAGGGACGGACAAGTCGAGAAGCCGGGTGATGTGTCATTGATTGGCACGCTGATAGAGCCAGGACTGATTCCACATCAGCACTGAGGACTTCGATTCAAAGCGTATTGACAAATGTTCCCTCGTGCTTGAGAAGGGGAGGATGTGTTTAATTAATGAGCAAAACAAGGGGTGTATGTTAAGAGGATTAAGCAGGGGCAGGGCAGAGGCGACGGGCAAAAATGTGACTCTTTTACGCAAACTGTCAAGAAGCTTGGCAGTGTCTACAATCAATACATTAATTACGGAAGTGTGTGATTATCACACAGAGATGTTGATGACAGTCCAACGTTGATTAATGATTTTACCGGGAATCAGTCCAAGTGTAAAGCAAATGCGCCAGGACCGTGACGTTTACAGCATAGCGTGTCCGGTGCGCGCCTCTTTAAATGCGTATTGATGGACCGTGGCAAATGGGTTGAGAGACAGCCGACGAATTGAATGGCAGCTCCATAAACAATCAAACATTTAATTGTACATTCCATTCCACTTACAAACCCGGTTGTCTGAAAGTAATCAATTTTAAAAGCCAGTGCGTTCAGTCTCGGGAGTGCAGAATCTGTTTTTGGATAAATTTAATGCGCTGTAGACTTATCACCATCACGTTGAACCCCTTAATACTTCAACTGTGCACAAAAATGATTGCCTTTCTGAGGCTCCCTCTCTGTATCTCACTTCACCTCTAAATTCCATCGCTTATTTTCCTCTCTTACTTTCCTCTCCAAGCTTTCCAAACGCAGAGGAAACCTGAGAAAATACAACATGGCACAGATTGATTATAGGTCCCTGCTAATACATCGTAGGCGCGCCACAATGTGCGGATGTTGCTGAGCGCTGAGGGGAAATGGATAAATCTACCAGCATATGCTCGTCTGATTGCTCTGCGCAAACAGCTGACTGTACCTTTTGTGAAAATCTGAATTACATAATGAAACGTTTTTTTTTTAAGTCCACAAACTGACGGGGAGTTTAAATGTGGTGATGTGTGGATATGCTTCTGTATATATGTCTGGCTGTCAATCCAAATGGTGCTTATCAAGTCTCTTTCTTTTTTCCATCAATCAGACATCCGGCGCTGCAGCGCTTCTTCAGGGGGGAAAAATGTTTCCAAGCAACTGCTGTAACGGCTTACAGAGACAACTATCAAAGAGACGGAGCGAAATCACAACTCATTCGTGCGCAGGGGCCATTTAGTTGCTTAGTTGCTCTAACGGAGTTTGAAGGTTAACTCGAAGGGATCAATAGGTGCCCTGTCTTGTACTTGTATGGCTGTTTGTTATACAGTGAAGCAACACTGAACTCAATGGCACAAAACAAGTGAGCGCATGTTTGGCGCGCCTTTGTAGTGTTGCGAGCTTTCAGATTGGAGTTTGGGGAGTTTTCCAGTGCCAAAAACCATCTCTTTGGTTGGATTAAACAGAGCAAAGCAACATTTGTTTTTTAAAAAAAATGTTGGCTTTCACGTTTTTCTAAGGCCCCAAGAGGCAGTCACACACGGCCTACGTCGGAATACTTCAGCATTTGTGGTCGGAAGACGGAGATTTACGGTAACAGAAGTCAAAATGGTACTTGAGAAACTTGTCCTTCTCCTTTGAAACTCGCTCCATGTGTTGCTGCTAAGAACTTGGCTGGATGATAGATTCATCCTTCCTCTCCACTCGTGCATCTTTTATTCTGACGTTCAAGGATTTTTTTTTTTCCCAGTATTTTTGCAACCTTGTTTGCTGCATCGGATCTGAAACCTTTGCTGCAACACATGTAGGGCCTCAGTCTCCTAATATTCAATCTAATGTATACGTATACTTAAGATGTCTGGCTAACTTTCCATTATAGATATCAATTAGGTTAAGGTTTATTCCAGTAGTTGAGTTAAGTCTTTCATTTAGAGATAGGAATTCTAAGGTTTCTAACTTATTTTTCCAATTTCGCTTTAACTCAGACTGTTGATAGAGTTGATATTTCCTCTTATATATTCTTCACAGGTGGATTGGTTCTGTAGTTCCAACCTTATCGCCAGACAAAGACAAAAATATGTGAAACCCCAGATTAGATTCAGTCACAGTTTTTGTATTTCCAATGGCAAAGTTGCTTTCTACAATATCTGCATTTGGCCACTACCCTATGATTAAGGTCAGAGTGATGAAAAATCATGATTACAGTTGATAAAAAGGCATTACTTGCACTTTGTGGGTGATTTTTTGATAGTTACTTAGTCAGGGTTCTATTTTAGGCCCAATATTGATGACTTTTCTCATATATTTAAGCTTTTCAGTGTCATGTTCAGAATATATCTATAGAAGATCCCTGCAGGAACAGGAGCACGGACACACTTTCACACACACCCCGCCACACATAACACAGGAGCGAACTGGACACAGGTTAGAAATACGCACACACGTTGCTAGAGCGTTGTTTCAGCCACGATTTCACTCTAGCTGCAGAAAATTGGATGTGAAACATTTGCTGGCTCTGTGATGTTCTGCTGCTATTGCTACAAATGCGAGCTCAATTATGTTCACAATAATTCATTTCCAGCGTTGAAGTTATACAGAGGAAGCCAGCCTCAGAAAATAAACAATTATATGACATGCCATATTCTTTGATAGAAGTCAGGATATTTGGATATTTCTCAAAAACCGAACAAAAAAAAAACTTGTTGCCCTTGGTGGCTTATAAAAAAAGTTGTGTTGGAACATGTGGTCTAGGATACAGTTGTCATTGTTGTTTCACAGCTGTTTCTTTCGTATGAAACCATTTCATGGCACGAAAGGTCTTCGGGCCTCAGAGCCCGGCATGTGCACCTTGCGAATTTGCCCACTCTGCTGAAATGACCACAGTGCAGCTCTGCCCCCGGGGCTATGCTTCTTTGGCTCTGCCCCGTCGACGAATGTAAATATTCTGCTATGCAGCTCTGTCTCTGGGAGTGTTTGTACAACTAAAATTGCAATCCGTGGTATATGAAGGCCTTCTGTACACATGTTAGTGAAGCTGTGAGAGCTAATAAACATTGCTGCTACCTTCAACAAACATATGTGGTTTAGAGATGTAATTACAGCCTTGCAGGTGTTAAAGTAGAAAGAGCTCAAATATTTACTTTTATGATCGATGTGAATGCTGAACAATCTGTAGGTGAGAAACTGAAATGCATCGGCCTATCTTGACACAGCCATCCTGATTGATTGGTAATCTGCACACTACTGTACATCAGTGCTGTGGTGATAATGCGCAGCTTGCTGCCAACATAATATCTTATGCACGGCACCAATTCTGCAGCACAGAATGCTTAGCAATGCCGGCCACATCCAATCAAGACATTGTTCCACACCTCTGCGGAGGTTACCGAGTAAGAGGACAGAGCAAAGGAGCCCCATTTGTAATGAGTCACAGTGGGATGCAGAGCGCGAGCGATGGAGAACGAGATAGAGGAGAAAAAGAGCAAGATAGGACTGGATGAGGTGGCGAGAGAGGATTGCAGGATTGCGTCGACGATAAGAGATGGCGAAATCAATTCTGGACGAAATGAGAAAGATTGATTTGTGAGTGAAACAAAGAAAACTGTGACAAGGGCAGGTATAGGAGGAAGGAGGGAACGGGGAGGAGGGAAAAATGGAAAGATGACAGAAAAGAGATATCACTTATAGGTGACTGGAAGTGACAGACTGTCAAATTTGTAGAAGAGGACTAAAGCTGTTCTGTATGTGCAGACATTTAACATGTCAATCAGGGATATTGCACTAAAGCTTTATCCAAAGTTTATTTTTCACTCTCATCATTTTTTCCCATTTAAGTTCAGTTTCAGCCGAAGTTGATTTTATCTGCATTAGTCGAGCTCATATTTTGAACTCGGAAGCGCTCCCATCACTTATTAAATCATTGTTGAAGTGTTTCTTCACTCATCTGTCCATTTCCTTCCTTACTTACCAACTCGCAGTAAGATTTTCTGTCCCCGGTGGTTGTTGGGATGAATGAGAAAGTCCACAGAAGAGGTGGCCGCAGCATCCACTCACCTCCTCTTGGCACAGCTGCTGGACTGTGTGGGCTGCTTCACATTATTTGACACTGTGGGTCCTTGTTTGATTTTTAATTTTCCCAACTGTGGGAACCTCGGCGAGGCAATTAATAGAATCGCTCCGGAGATCCCAGATGGCTAAGTAGTTTATCATAGGGAAATTGTAAATACACTACAAATTATGATCGAATATAATAACTGCTGACTTACAGAATATTATGAATCTTTACATGCTGTGCTCATACATTTCTCTAAAACAAGTCCTTATTTATATTTCTTATTTCTATTTCTGTTTCTGACACAAACCCACCACCGTACTTTCTGAACTCAGCTGACGGTCCAACATGAGTGCATTCGTGCATCAGCTAATTTCATTCTTGCAAACGCTGGTGCTGTGTGTCGTTTTGTCTGTCTGCCTCCCCGGCCCTTGCTCCCTCTCTCCTTCACTCATCTATTTGCTCTCTTTTTAAACCTCAGGCAAAAAGCGAGGTTGCTATCCTCATTAACCTCCCTGCCTCTCTCCAGCTCACCTCAGGCCAGCCCCACCTTAAGCTGCTCTCATTACTGCTGAATCAAGCTGGGGAGACGGAAATTGGAGCTGGGAAGCAGAGAGAGTAAGATGGGGGATAGAGGAACGGGCGGCTGTGGAGGGAGGACCGTCGTAATGGGTGACAGAGAGGGAAGTAAAAAGAGGAGGGAGACAACAAATGGAAACAAAAAAAAATCAAAGGAAGGCAGAGAAAAGGAGTGGTTCGCTTTAGTGTGGTTAAATGAAAGGACAAAAGAGACAGACGACAGGGACAGAGAATCCATTAGGGAACATCGGGAGTGGCTAAGATGATGTGTGAGCCAGTCATAAGCAGACTCGCTCAAAGCTTCAAACTATGGCACTTGGCATGGTTATCCATGATAGATATCTACCTTCAGCTACCAGTTATTCATCAATGCCACATTTCTGTTGGCTGCGAGACTACCAATTCAGGCTGCTTCTCTCGTCTTTTCTAAGGATTCTGACTGGAATAATCTCAACCAAACTGCTTTTGTGGACCCTTCTGCTGCTGCTGGCTGAGTTCAATAATCCCTACAAATGTATCACTGATTAATGAGTTGCTGCTTAAAGTGCAACAGTTATGGATACAAATGGATGCAAAAGTACTCTTGATGATAATGAAGAGCACCGTTTTTTTCTTTCCACCACTGAAAAGTTTTTTTTTTTTTGCTGCCCATTTGTTGCGAGATCTGTGGGATATGCGGATGATTAATGGCGTAAGGAATGCTCTTGAAGTACTATCATTAAGAATTTTTTAATTAGTAGGGGATGGTTCGCGGGGTGAGCCGCAGCACTTATTCCCGGACTGAGGGAAAAACGACAGAGCTCAGCAGCAAAGGCCTCCTCATGGCCAGAAGGCAACCAGCTAACTAAGGCACTGATGTGACATGAAACAGGGCCGATCCGACATCGGTCCGCGCTAATAAAGTAATTATACTGATGTTTTTTCTTGTGTGCGTCATTGTACTTCAATAGCCCATTTCAGTGACTTGCATCCAGAGAGTCAGAGCGCTGCAGTGATGGAAACATTTGATGGAGTGGCGAATTAAAATGAACGGAAAATGGTAGTTGCATTTTAAAAGCCATAAAACAGTGAGAGAGAGAGAGTTAGGCAGCAGACATGATTAAATTCCATCATCTATTACAGCTCGGCTCGTGGCTTTGATCTGGCTTCAAGGCCGCACTCTCTGACGCGCTCAGCCTCCATTCGCTTCTTAAAAGGTGACTCTCCCTGCGCTGTGTTTCATCATTCATTTACGATCCATCAGTCTCCACCTATGGGGAAACACATCCTTGTATACTTTGCCTGCGTACGCCCACCTGCACTTACCACGCACTCATCCTTTGGTTAAAGCAATTAGCAGCCTTGACCGAGATGGAGTACAACATCTCCGCTTTGACCCTCGAAAGGAGAAACCTTCGCTTTCGTTTCTGTATTTAGATTTTTTTTCCTTCGCTTCTCTCCCTTTTCTTCCACTTCTCTTCATTTCTTCCATCCTTGGCAGGCTCTCTTTGTCATCTCCCCTTCAGATTCAGATGCAGTCCCTCAATTTCAAGGTACTTTACAAGCGTGGCGTGTTGCGGCAGCAGCAATCAGCGGTGAAAACAATTGTGTGCTTAAAGTGGATGTAACAACATCAACTTGTGAGGCGATAACAGCAAGAGCTGCATCAGCGGTGGAAATGAGCCAAATTAATAGGTTATGGTTAATAAATCAATTTCCCTGAATTAGAAATGTGAATCCTGTTCCTTCCTGACTTTCATTCTCTCCGTTTGGAAAGTTTACCGAGGATGAAAACCAATTAAATTATAACAAGTGGAGATTTAATGTCAATTGACCCCTTTCGTTGTCTTCTGACCCACCACTCCCTCCGTTTTCCTTTTCATCTTCTTCATGTCAATCAAACATCCTAACCCCCATCCCCCTACCCCATTTTCCCACTGATCCAACTATCAATCTCTATCCATAATCCCCCCACATGAATCACCCATCCAGTTCTCCTCTCCTCCCATCTGAAGGCCTTCGTTTCTCCGGAGCTGGGGAGCTTTTATTTCCCTCCTTGCTCCATCTCTTCCCCTCCTGCGTTTCCCTGCTTTTCTGCTTCCTTGCACCTCTTGGGATAACGTAACTCGGAGGACATTCCCTTCGAGACCGAAGGCTCCCTCCGTCCCTCTCTCCTTCAATCCCTCTCAGTGGGGACAGTGATTACAACCAAGTGGCTGCCGCCTCTGCCATGCCAATTAATGTGGGGGGCTTAAAAACAGAGCGAGGGGAAAGCGGGAAAAAGTGCCCGTGCCCGCATCTCCATACATTACCATACTAAACAGGCTGGAGGGGCGTCTCAGTCCAACTGGTAGCTTTAAAGCAGACACTTCAGGGACAGGTTCCCCCAGCCGGACGCACTCCAAGTCAGACATGTTTGCATAAACTGCCCCGCTCTTCAAACAAGCTCGGCGAGGTGTCCTTCTGTGTTTGTCCTTACAGTCAAGGTGCCAACATCTGACATTATAGTACGGATCTGCTTTATACTCTATTAATTGGGTGTGAAATTACTGTCATTTCAACCTCGGCACTCAAGGTGTCTCTGACTGCAGGTACATAGGCTCAGGCATATACCCCCCACTGCACATTCAGTGTAAGCCTACACAGACAAACATATGCACACGTATGCTACAATGCATGTGAGGTTTTAAACAGCTTGCTGCAAAGTGTGGTTAATTCACACTCCATCACACTAAGCTCTCTGCTCCTCCCGCTGATGAGTGATGATGCACTCAGTGGCGCTGTGGTCAGTCAATCACACTCTAGAAAGCATCATGACCCCGTCATACATCAGACAACCCTGATCACTGCGGCTCTAAGTTTCCGCCTCAGGGAAGCCAAAGGAATTAAATAATCACTCTGTTTTGCTATAACTTCACCATGACAGCTCAGTACGAGAGGGGCTGCGAGACAATGGTCACTCACCGAAATCATGATTAACGCAGATAATGAGAGTTTAACATTTTGGTATAAATTATTGGGATTATAAGTCAGACATTACAATAAGTGGTTGCTGCAGTGGTAAGAACCTTCACTTAGGAAGAAATTAAAGACTGAAGGGTAAAAACAGAAAATCTACAAAAGGTCAGAGCTCTAAGATGACTCCTCTAATTAGTGTTACCTCCGAAGAAGATGAGGTCCCTCCTCTTCAGAAAAAAAGTCTCCTGCTCTTCTGTGAGTACGAGGGCCTGGGAGAAGCCCTGAAAGAGCTCTGAGCTAAGTTTTCTCTGGCTCATCATACAAAATATTATTGTACCATTTTCTTTAAAGAGACTTAAAAAGCTGTCCTGTCCATTGCATTACATCCTCTTTAAACATTCCCCCCTGCACGAAGCCACTTTGCCATTACTTTGCCGTCAGCTAACATTTGAAATTACTGAGCAAGCATGTACACATTAATTTCTAACCTTAAACGTATTCTGTATTGTTGACTCACCTTTACTTTCTATCTTTGCATTTTTCATTCGTTTTAAGTGTTTTTTCCCCTTTCACTATTTGCCCATTCCACCCTTCCTCCTGCCTGAAATGAGGGTCCACTATCAGTCTCTGTAAGTCGTCTTTCAGAGAGTCTCTGCGGGCCCTTCAGCTCTCCAGGAGCTCTGAAGTCCGGCTCATTGCTCATATTAATGCTGCACGCTGATGCAGGACTAATATGATCATTCATGTTCTTCTTGGCAGAGATGCCCTCAGGGACGAAATCAGACACTGAGACAATAACGCTTTTAGATCAAAAAATGTAATTAATACACGAAATCGATGAAAATTCGAAAACATCGCACCAGATTCAATAGCCAAGATGACTCTACCCTGAGCCGTCCGAAGATATAAAGTATAAATAACGGGCTCAAGAAAGAGGTGACCTGTTGTCTTCACGTACAGTTGCACCCAGTTCTTTTCCATCCACCCATCTGCAGGGTTTAAGCATAGAAGAGAGTAAGTGTCTTTAGCAGACGTGCATTCAGTAGAGTGCAGATCTCCACCAGGTGTGTCTGGTGACAGGTGGATGAAGCAGTTGTTGATCACTTGTGGCTACTGCTGGCTGGTTAACAGGAGCGAAGAGTCAGCAGTCAGTGGCAGAATAACACAGAGCAGTCAATAATATAGGTTTTGCGAAAAATGTAGATGACTGCAAGCGTGAGAGGTCAGTGAGCACATTACCTGCAGACAGATAAACACATGGACACAGGAACACACACGCACAAACATGCACATGCACACACACACGTCCAAATGCATGATAACAATGTATGAACACGTGAGCATGTTACTGTTGCGCCTGTAAATGAGTTTTTTGCCTTTGATCACAATGCAAAACGCAGCACTATTTCCCTATGCTGATGCATGTCAGCCTTTTTCCTAAATGAAGAATGATTCCTCTCTGTCTCTGCACGCCTTCACGGCGCTCAGGATGTCTAACGGTGTGATGGCGAGCTGACAAGGTCTGAGGGTAATTGGCTTTGTGAAATCTGAGACAGAATGAAACTTCATGTCACCGTTTTTGCAGGTGTTTGTACTTTTATTGAATAACTTGGAACAAGAGAGTACAAACAAACTGCAACTTGTGACAGGTCTATAAATAATATCTATGTGTACACAGAAATCCAACTGAATTACTGACTGCAGTCATGAATACCATTAATGAAGCTTTGCAACTGAATATACAGTATGTCTTGTTTGGACCAGAGCTTTTTAGTATCACGCAGAGGAAATGTTTCTATGCTAATGTGGAAGCTGTACAATAACTATCCTGCAGCATTTCAGTGCAAATGCTGTATGTCCAAACGAAGAGGAGGAGGAGGACATGCTGATTAGAGGAACAGCATACCACACTATGGAGGCTTAATTGTTTTGTACAAACAACAGTATATGGTTAAGGGTGTATAAGCCATGTTGAATTGGGATTTCCTTCAGGCCAAAGACTAGAGCTATATTCAATTAATTGCATTTTGTCTTCCTCACTGTTTGTGCATGCAACTTTGCTGATCTATCTATCTCTGTCATATCATCTGCACTGTCTTTACATCATAAATCATTAATTTTGCATCAGTTAGCTAAAAATCGGAAAGTAGCATTCACAAATAACGTCCTAATGAGCCTGTGGTTAACATTATAAACACGACTGGATCCTGATTCATTCCACTGTGTCAAATTTAATTAATGGTGAATAATAAGTATTTACAAACAAATCACACACTGTAAGTAACTAATGCTGGGCTTTGATTAGCTGACTCATTAATCAGTCCTGGGTTTTCTTAGTGCTTGCCCATTCATCTTTCTCCATCTTTCATCTGAGACAGACATGCAGTCAGCTAATCCCCAACTGCATTTATTGTAATTCGGTCCGAATACCATAAATCAGCATGCAGCACTTTGTTGCTTATGCACTCAGCAGTAATAAAGCATTAATTGGTTATTCAGGGAATAAAGAAACGAGAGTATCAGTCAAAAATGGAACAATAAGTCCACTAACATGGGTATAATAATCTCTGGCCTACAGTAAATAATATGAAAAAAAAAAATGCAGCCAAGGGGCACTGCACCAGCTGTGTGTTGTTTCTGACCAAGGAGGTCTGCTGATATGATGCAATGTGACTGTAATGAACTGCCAAATGTTCAGGAAGTATGCATAAATTTTGGTTTTCCGGGAGCTTCGCAGCTTCCTGTCTAGTAGCCGGCGTCTCGTGCAAGATGATCCGCTCACCATGTGAATGGCCTTTTCAACAAAATGAGATCTTCACTAAAGGCAACTTCCTCTCCTACTTTTAGCACCGAACACTGCACAGAGCCTAACGTGCTTGTAAATGGCTCATTAGTACTTCTGCACAAAAATAAAGTGTCTTCCTACGTGGGGTTTATGTCGCCTGCCATTATGTCAGCACTGTGATTGAGTCAGATGTGTTTTCTGCAGTGCTGTAACAATCTCCACCCAATCCACCCAGTCCACCCTCACCCAACTTGTTTGCATTTATGCATCCATGCTTCTCCTCCTCTGGCCTGACAATACTCATTTTCAGCAATTAAGTAACATCTGCTCATCAGCAACACAACGTCCTCTTTACCTTCACCGTCTCCAAAAACCCCGCGCACCGGAGTCCATATGGCTCCACCTGCCCCTCACTCGCCCCCTCCCACCTCTGTCCCTGTAGTTATCATGCCTGCCTGTCCCCCTGTGGACTGTTTTCTCTGAGTACTGCAGCAACACCGAACTGGCTATAAATCACATTGCATTATCGCCGCGCCGCGCGTCGCCTAGCCGCTCTGCCCGCCCAGTGCGCGCCTGCGATTGGCCGGTGCGGCTCCTTGGCCGGCCTCTCCGAGCGGGACATCGGTGCAATCGTAAATCCCGCCTCCTTCCTTGGGGCCGGTGATTGGGAGAGGGGTTCTCCTTGAACTGTCAATCATGCTCCTTCTTGTGCGCCTCGCATTCAGTGCTGCTCCCTGCGACGCGCTGAGTGCGGAGCGACGAGACGCGCTGCATACCAACAGAGACATACGGGACCAGGCTAATTAAGGCTCTTGCAACTGGTCAGGACGCACAGACTCCATCCTGTTCTCTAGCAAAAAAAGACATATTTATATCAAGTCATTGGACAGTCTGAATGCTACCTTTTCTTCCCATGCATTTTCTTAAATATTCTCTCTTTCCTTCAAGGCACTGAGAGCCAAACAAAGTGTCTGGGATATTTGTTTTTTTTTTTTTTTGCTCTGATATTTTTCTGGTTGACAGATTGTTTTTCACGGGAGAAGACAAACAGCCCTCTCCGTCTCTCTCTCAGACATCAAAAGGAAAAGTCAAGTGGACAAGACTGATGTTTTCATCCAGTCTCACGTAGAAGCGTCGGACTATTTCTGTTGACAGTCATTCTCGGGCCGTTTTTTTATATATAAATATACACACAGGTTCCCCGCAACGGCACCTTACAGGAGGAATACGGAGGCATTTTGGCTACAAAAACAAGCAGAAATCAATCAGAACTCCATCATGGGCTGCCCCCTCTTGCGGAACGCGTTTGCTGGTCTGATCCTGGTTCTGCTGTCGAAAGGTAAGTTCTCACGAGCTACTTTAGCGGCGTGCTGACGGTTCCGTGCTGCTGCACCTCCGCGTATCTTCGCCTTTCATTTTCTGAAAACGGCTGTGGAGGTGAATACTAATGACGAGGAGGGGGGGTGTACCTGCCTGCGAATCACGCGTGTCTGCTGTGGCACTGCGCTCCAGCTTTCCATTTGCTCACACGGAGATATATTCAAATGTAGAGAGAGGCATGCTGTGTGTGTGTGTGTGTGCGTGCGTGTGCGTCTGTGCGTGCGAGCGCGTGCGTGTGAGCGCAGCGCCAGGTTCATCTCCAAGCCAACCTCGTGGTTCAGTGTAAGCAACGAGTGATGCATGTTAAGATGCTTACTATGAAAAAAGCAGACACCCATCCCCAGTTTTCTGTGAACATTCCTTTACGTGACATGAATGGCCTGGTATCCCACGCACATGACGCACCACCAGTGCAGGGGGGAGGGGGTGGTGGTGGTGGTGGGGGGGGTGTAACATAAGTGCGGGTAAAGCAATGCAGAGAGACTCGGGAGAGGAAGACAGTGTTTTGTTCTGTGTCTTCAAACCCAAGGTCGAGAGAGACAAAGAGGAATAAATGGGGAAGGATGGACAATCGGGGCCGCTGAGGGGGTCAAACATGCAGCAGGCAGTCAAGCGTAAATTTCTTCTTTTATCACAGACTTGAAACATCTTCTCCACAGCTCAGCAGACGCACTTCATTCATCTGCACTAAAATTCCTGCAGTCCAGATCTTTCACTGTGCTTAGGCTACTCGCACAACCAGAGGATTCAGGCGCCACGTTAACGTTGCTTCATTATGAATAACACAAACAGTGCTGTTGTGTTGGGGCTGTCCACAGGGAACGCCAGCCGGGGAATACTTTTTCATTTTTCACCAGCCGCTAATATTCTCACCATGCCATGGGATGTCCCATCATATATTAGTTGTGCAAGGCATTCTCGCCATGTACTCTAATTTCCCCCTGCCTGTCTAGCACAAACACACACACACACACACAAAGACTCACACCTGGCTCAATTAGTCCTGCCTTCATCCTGTGGGAAATCAGTATATAAATAAATTACTCCGGCCCTTAATAACAATAATTGATGTGTCAGTGCAATAAGATGTGAGGTTAACAACCTGCAGATGCAGACGGGCTAAAGCCTCCTGCTCCTGAGCTCCTTGTGGGCAGGAGAGCCCAGCTGGTCATGGTTGGCTTGCCACAGCAAGCCCCTTCTCCACACCAGGCTGAGAGCAGACGGACAGCCCTGCAGGACGCACACAGCACACAAACACAATGGGCTTCAGCATCACAGGAACCAGCCCTACAACCACACCGAGTCCCATTTCAGCGTTCGGCCCTCTGGATTTGTCACCTGAGGGGCTTTTTGGGGATGTGAAGGTGTGGCCAATCGTGTAAGCCACAGTGGAGGAATGACTGGATATTGATGTGAGTTGTGCACATTGCAGCACATGTGAAGCAGGCTCATCTCGGAAAGGGATCCCGCCTGCTGCTCTGAGTTGCTGTAGGTCCACAACACGTCCGTCTTTTAAGGTAGAAAGCATGCATTATAAAGGAAGAACATGACTGTTAAAGAGGTACTGTCCGCTGCTTGATAAATCATGCAGCAGTGGAATAATCCTTCTTATCTGTGCCCCTTCGAGTCGGGCCAGTGTGGATGCTTAAATGCTTCACCACCACTGTTAAGCAGATTGTGCGTGAGTTATTATTGCTAGGTTAATGATGTATAAGACAAATTCCTCTGAACGACTGTACATAATTTTATTCATCTGAAGATATTTCTCGCTCTTGACAGAAATTATCACTCATTTAGCCACCTCACATTGTGCACGACAAATATTTATTAAGAGAGAGCGCTATTTTATCTCTCCTACCCTCAGAAACAGACAGTAAAATGTGTTTCAGACCTGTACAATGGCCTGCCAACCAGGTTGAAAAAGGGCCTTTTCTATGCTGCAAAACACAATTAGGTGATTCAAAGCTTCCCTACTGGCTTGGCATGTGAATGCACAAGCCACTCCATGGGTGTGATGGCCAGCTCCTGGCATGCCATCACGCCTTTCCCTTCCTCAGTGATTCTCCCTTTTCTTCACTTAAAATGTCTGAGAACCATAACTCTAGAAAGGGTGGATGGCCAGGCGCCCACTCACACATACAGTAAAATATCTGCATATTTCTGGCACACAAGCAGTCTGCAATTAATCAAAAACCTGTTTCATCTATGAGACCAGACACTGTGAGGCTTTGCTGATTTCCCGATGATGAAACATTAAGCCTGAGAATGTATCCACACACACACACACCTCCACACGAAATTAAACAATTTACCCTCCGCTCAAAGGATTCTGTTATGACAGAAACCTGCAAGATCTGATAATGAGAATAATGCCGTCATTGATTCAGTGAAAAGCGAAGATGACAAGAGAAATTGCTTCTGCTTACGGTGGTACATTAGGTCACAGCAGAGGACGTTTAAGGTTATATATCAAAGGCTATTATTTTGATATTATATTGAGATGTTTTAGAAACAGATCTCTGCCGTGCAGATATCCATTAATGCGATTATTGCGGGAAATCTCACATTCACACTGTACTGTACGCCTTACATATATGTCCTGCTGTTCAAGCAGTCCAACAGATGGGTCTTCCCACCAGTATGCACTGCTGTGATGGAGGTTCTGGTAAGAGGAAGTGTACAGGGCAGGAACACAGGTGAAAACAAGCAGGGTTGCTTTGTAGTCCACCATCCTTCTTGTCTCAGCAACATATGGGGGCCAAGTGGGGTCAATGCGCATTGCACATGTTAGCACGTAGCCACCCTTCGTGCGTGCCCCCTCACACACACACACACACACACACGCACACGCACACGCACACGCACATGCACACACACACACTCACATGCACTCGACTGGATCGTCAGTCTTGGCTTGGACATGAAGAGAAGGGAGATGCCAGCATCAACAGATGCCTTGCGCTCCTATTCTGGAGGGGCCTCTGCCTTTTCTCCCTCCCTTTGAAATCCATGGTGTCTGTGTGCTGTTGTTCTCCATGTTTGGCTTAGAAATGCTCTGCCATTTTGGCAGGTTTTATTTATCTGCAAGTGTTGGAGTGAGAGGGCCTGGATTTGGTCTCAAGAGCCTCGGGGACATGGGTTGGAGGTTTAACCAGCCTGGAGTGGGTCTGAGGTCTGAATGTTTTCCCCTTAGGTTTCACTTCACTATTTCTCTCACTGCTCTGTGGTGGCCTATGATGCTGTGAATCCCACATCCTCTGCCGAATCTATCCCTCACACCTACTGCAGTCAAGATAGTACTTTAAGAACTACCTCGTCTCCTGCTGTGTTTTGACCTAGGACTGGCAGTGACAGCTGCTGTGATGAAAAACAAATAGGTGAGTTTGATGTTGTGCGGAAACTTACTTCTAATTGATGGTTAAGAATTGATGCATCAACATTAAAAAACGTTGCAAGTCTGATAAAGTATGGTGTACTGGAGAGGAGTTGTGAGATGTGTTATAATCAGGGTTCAAGGCTAGAACGTGCACAACCTATAGTGTTTGTGCTGGTTAATCATTATTAGTATTATTAAAATTATCATTTCCATAATGGCTCAAATTGCCATGAGCTGGCATGACCTAGAAACACAAAACTCAGCCCAATAACAGGAAATGATGTGCAAGTGCCTCTTGAGATATATGAGCCCAATCAGCCAGATGGTGGCGCTGTAATTCAGGCCCCTCTCCTCAGGCCAATTGACTTGGACCTGGAACCACAAAATCCAGCTCAATGTGTTCTACAAAAAAGCCTCTCGGATCATTAAAAAATCATGATGGATTTTCCACCATGCTGAATTTGTTGAAGTCACTGATATGAGTAGGACTTGTTGTATATTTACTGTATCAACACCAAATTGTGGATACAGCATCAGCAGCAGCCATGAGATTTCTGCTATAAATAAGCAAGAGCGGTTGAAAAATATGACCGCTATGAACCTAAAAAGTTTGCAAGGAGCGGGGCCAGAGCTCGTTAACGATTTGTCCAGTCATCATAAATCCTGGTACATATCTTTAGGCTGTGATTGGAAACAGGCCTACTGAAGCATTTTGAGTGCGACCCATAGGGGGCACCAGAGAGGGAACAAAAATGTGCACCTCAAAGCCCAGAGGACAGAACTTTACCAAATTACGTGTACATGCTCTTGGGGCTAGTATTAAACAGAATCTGAAGTGCCATATTGATAACTGTGAGTGGGCGTGGACAATCACATATTTACTCATAACTCAAGATGCCTGTGAGCAATCCTGATTAAAGTCGCAGGAGACATCCCACGCCATCTCCTGAACATCCCCGCCGAGTTTCGTTCAAATCTGACAAATGGCGGAACTTTGAGTGCTGCAGGCTTCGTGATGATGAAACAAGAGTGTTAAGTTGGTCCCACTCCGCGTTTAAACAAAATGAAACTAGCCGAAGTGACTTTGCTCATCTTTGTGAGCCCGAAAGCCACTCGTTGCTCTCCGCTTTGATTTTGGCCCACTGAGCTGCTTCCTGCTCCTGAGTCTAAAAGGGCCAGAACTCCAAATGCAGCCATACTTCTAATTGATTTTGATGTATTATCGATATATATCTGCTGTTGTTGTGTGTTAGGAAGTGCTGTTACGGTAAAGGCATCAGAAAGCAGCAGAAGCATTTTGAAAACGCACTAAAAGTGATTAAAAAGAGTCAAAAACCACCCACTGATGATTCAGGATAATAACTTTTGGAGTGAAACAGAAATTGCATGACTTTATCCCCGGAATACACTGCAAAAAATCATGTCATACCTAGCAACCACGATAGTATTTGTATTGGATTTCAAGGTGTTAGCAATCCACATCGAGGACTGTAAAATACAACCGGTTCAGTCCAGTTTTATTGTCTCACATGGGAAATCTGGCTTGCAGAATTGCAAAAGCAGACACACCAAAGCAGACTCATTCATCAGTATAATATGATTTTTAAGGATGAACGCACAATAACCATAAAAACTGTAAGAAAACAGTCAGTCAACATAAAATTGTAAACATAAATGAGACAAGGAAGACCAGAAGAAATGAAAAAAACAATATGACAGTGGGACAATAAGACAGCGACTCTTGTTGGCAGCTACAAAGGTTGTGAATTAAGCGATCTTATTGCACACACTAAAAAGATATGTTCAAATCTATTGCACCTGGCTCTGGGGAGTCTTTACCTCCGCCCTGAAGGAGGCAACTCAAACGCTGTATTTAAGGGGGTGGCGGGTATCAGTGACCAGAACAGAGAGGAATGTTGAGTTGTACTCATTATCACGCCCTCACTACGTGGGTTTTGCAGCATTTCCAATTACAGGCTAGACAGAGATGAATAACCCCTGAGCTGGTGACCCCGCGACCTGCCGGGCTGAAGCTGAACTCTGCGTCTCGTAGCGTTGGCAGCTATCTGGCCAGAGAGGTCACAGGTTCAAATCCAGTGAGGATGGTTAGTCACAGTGTTGCTGTGGACGATAGGGCCGGTGCGGCACCACCTCACTGCCCTTGAGATTTCTCCTGTCGGTTTTGATAAACACTTCACTGGGCTTCACATATTGGTTCGGGGGGTTGGCAATTACACATAGTGTCAGTGTCATAAATAATGATTACAGCAAGGCTTGTTTGCAATTATAATTACAGTTATAATATATGGAGTTCAGTGTAATGGAAAGGAAGCAGGGCCGCTTTCAGCTCGGGACAGGTAGTTATACTGTGTTTAATTACTGTAGTAATTTGCTTCGTTACAACCTCCCCTCGTCCTCCCCAGTCCCAGCTTAAAGACCTGCGTCGGTCCGGGTGCGAATATGAACATTAGCCGTGGGTTCTCACTGTAACAAATGAAAGAGGGCTATGTTTTATTTAGTGCAGGGGAAGGATCATTCAAGAGGGAGCAGAGTGGCTGTAGAAGCGGGAATAAGTGGTGGCTCGTGTACGCACATCAACCACTGCCCACGCATGCACACACACAGAAACACACACGGACATATACAGAAAAACACACACTTGCAGAGAAATAACCATATGCATGTATACACTGTGGAATAGCTCCTCTGCTTGGACCGCCGGGGAGATGATTTTCAACAATTCTCCCACCAAAGATGTGAACGGTAAATCAATAGAAAGCCAATGGCCCCAGCCATTAGGGAGACCAGGGGACATCTTATATATATGTACAGTATATGTGTGTGTGTGTGTAGATATACATACACACACATATACATCATGGTGGATATTAATAACTCTCATTGATCTCTGTCCAATAGTGCTCATACAGAGAAAATCAAATAAGTCTCAGCACAGTGCAAATTTCTTCTCTTTGGTTTTCAAGGCTTCAGTCCACACTGCAGATTGAGCTGTCTGCAGGGAAAAAGAGGGAGTGAGAAAAAGAGATGTTTTCTTGTTTGGTGATGTGCAGATGTTACACATTTAAGAGGAATGAATACTGTTAGAGGGGGAGGGCGAGCGCTGTGTGATTTTCTTCTCTCTATTCCTCTTCCTTCTAGTCTTTTTTGTGCCAGGGAGTTAGCATCATTGGAAACACAATTCAGATTAGTGCAGGCGGATTGTCCTAGGGGAGCCGGGAGGGACGAGGGTCCCGCTTCTCTCCCTGTCCTCATTACCAAAAGACAAGGAGCTCGCCGGCAAATCAATGGAAAAGGCTTAGGCACTAATGCAGGCCATGCCTGGTGATGGGACTTAGCTTTGTGTGTGTGATTTTTTTGTGTCTCAGTGTGTTCATGTGTTTATGTGTCTGATCTTTCCCTTGTGTGTGTGTGTGTGTGAGTGTGTGTAAGTTTAATCATTTGTGCTACGACAGAATGCTGGAGAAAAACATTAGTTTCGAACGACTGCTGAATTGCTCGCCGTTGGGGTAACCTCAAAACTCCCGGTTAACTGTGCCGATATTTACCATGGGGACATACGATCGCGTGGAAGCCTTTTAATTATGCTGAGATAACGTCAGATTCATCACTGAATCCATTTTGTCCAGGACTAACACTGTTACCATTGTAATTATAATTGCTCAGGGCATTGTTGCCATGACTACTACTACTTCAATAGCCTGCAGTTGTGTACAACTTCCTTTACTCTGACAAAAAAAAAAAAAAAAGAACAGCACCTTGGTGTCTCCTGTCAACAACCCCCTGAAGCGGATGCCGGCATCAAAATATGGCGAACAATCCACCTGTCTCACGGCTCAATCTGTGCCGCATCTGTCCTCGCTGTAGCTGATGCCGTTGTTGTTCTCACATTTGCCTTCATCCCACACTCACGCCTTTTGCTTTGTTTACACAGGTAAAACTACCAGGTGCAGCAAATGCTAAATAATGGTTTCATGTTGTGGATTTTCAGCCCCTCCGCCGCCTCTGACATCTCAAGGCGCTGGAGGTGTTTCTGGGTCTGTGCGGAGGGGAAGGGAGGGCAAGAGGGAAGAGAGGGAAATAAATAAAACTGAGGAAAACAGATCAATAAATATTTCAGCAGCTGCTCCCTTCACAGACTTCTCCTGAAGCCATAAGAGGTGGAGAGAGAGAGCTAGAGAGAGGGAGGGATGGATAAAGTGCAAGAAAGAGGGAGAGAACAGGGGTAATTGTGTTCCAGACTCTCATTCACAGTGAGCGAGAGAGATGGAGGGTGAAAGAGAGAGACAGAGAATAGGGATAATTGTGTCCCAGACTTTAATAGACAGAGAGAGAGAAGGCGTGAGCGAGGGGTGGAGAAGCGACACAGGGTGCACTAATGAGCACCACATACCAACATTGTCTCCTATGGGAGCAAAAAGAGGCATATGAGAGGCTGGGTCCCCGGACTTTGGCACTACATAATAGTAACTGTAAGAATCTCTCTCGTCCTGACTTTCACATAATTCTAATTCCTGTCAGGAGTTGGAGACAGACCGTGTGGGTGTGTAGTTTGTGCAGAGAGCAGTTCTAAATGATAATGAGCCGGTCAGCAGCTGAGACGGCTAACGTGTTGCTGTGAATCAAGTCCGCCCAGTGTCCACGCCACCTTTCTCCAGTCATTAGCCGGCGTGCTCTCACACTGGCATGAAATTTGCACACACGCACACACACAAAAAAAGCGCATTACATGCAGTGTGCGTGTGCGGTGCGGTAGCATGTAGATTTAAAGCAGAGAGCGAGAAGCAGCGTTGGTGGTGGTGGTGGGGGGGTGGGGGGGGGGGCAGAGGGGAGCTTATGAGGGTGGACAGGCTGGAGAGATGGAGGAGTTATGAAAAAATGATTGAAGGAGGGCTGCTGGGAGGAAGCAAGGGAAGAGAGACAGATGGTACGAGGGAAGAGGGGGAGGAGGGATTCAAAGACCCGCAACAGGCAGTGATCGAGATGGATTGATTTTGCAGGCAGATGATTAGGTGGAATAAAAAACATGGCAGGTTTATCCTGCCAATGAAAACTGTGTTTGGGTGCTATTGCTATGAGTGGGAGTAGTAAAATTGTTTCAGGGTCACTTGTTTTCTGATATTGCGGCATTAAGGAGCTGGTGCTAATGTGATATGCCACTGGTTAGGGAGTTATTCCGGCGAGGCAGCACACCTCTAATAAGACGCTCATGCAGTGTGCCCACATCATAATAAGTGGTTTGGAGCTTGTCAAGAATCAACAGGTCACACAAAATATTATACTTAGACACTCTTTTAAATCGCCAGGATAAACAGCAATCAAACACTAACATTACCTGTGTCGGTTGCTATTTGAAAAGCTGCATAATTAGGAAAACAAACCGAGCCGCTGCCTGGTGGTAGTCGGTGCTTGACGTAGTCGTTGCCCCGCGCTCAGAGCTTATGCTGTGATTTAGAGATATGCCACAATTCTCCTGTGGTTCCCGGCTGCCACGTGGCTCCAGCTCCAGCTGCGAAGGTGCCGGCGGGATTTTCTTGTAATAAAGTGTCCATATTAGCGCGACATCTTGACAGTAAGACTCAGTTAAGGAGAATTTCACTAAGGATTTGTCTGTGACAGCCCATAGATGGACTTACAGGAAATGTTCCAGTGTCTTGAAAGCTTTGGATTTTCCACGTCCTCTGGGGTATTGGACGACAAAAAACAGCCTCGCACGTTTTGAAGCATAAGATCACAGGAATATTTTCTGAACAAAATATCGTATTTGCGGTGCTGTTGTGGTAATTGGGATGTTAGGTGAGATTTCATCAAACATTTGTGCCGCAATAGACCATTAATTGGGTTTGGGAGAAGACGCTGCCGTGTTATTGTATTATGATTTTTCACTAATTAGATGTGTGGTTGGATAACGCTAAAAGCCTTCCCAGTTTTGTGAAGCAGTGAGTGAAATTCCATTAGTGCTTGGACCTGCATGGGGGTGGTTGTGCACACAGTTTTCGACTCAGACGTTATTTAAGACATTTCCAGGGAATGGGGTTATGTTGTGCTTCCACCACATTTCAGTGCATTACTCACTGAGGGATGTGGGTGAATAGTGCTATCCAATTTGTATTGTAATATCATTCCTGGGGTACCAGAGTGATTTTCAAATACTGGTCAAAAATATTTGTCTTTACACATTTCAAGGCTTTAAAAGACACATGTCAATTATTTTCTTCTCTCCTCGCATGTTAGAGCACTGAACATGAAGGGATTTGGCCAAATTGCACTCATTAAAATGCATGTAATTCCTGAGATACAAGTCAAACTTCCAATTAAAATCCCTCTTCATTCTGTCCTTGCTGAGCTGCTGTTTACTCCCAGATGCAGCAGTCGTGCGCTACTAGAGCACATGGAAGTGTATCAATAAAAATGATCGCCAGAGCCCAACGATCCATAGCCGCTCTGGGTTAATGCTGTGTTTGATACACTGATCAAATATGAAGAGTTCATTTGCAAAAGCAGATAAAAGCCATTCTTAAAGCGAATAAACCAAAACCACTCTGACTGATATTCCCTTGAGTGCCCAAAAAAACCCAAAAAACATGATTTTTAGGGGAATAAATCAAAACGGAGATATCTGTTTTTGCAAATGAACTCTTCATATAATGCTGGAAGTGTCAAAAAGGGTTTAGCACATAAAAACACGAGCAAACATTTTAGCAAATCTCCTTTTAGAAACGGCTCTGTGAGATCATTTTGTCACGGCGGCAAACATCACACTCTCTCCCCATCACGGGGCTACCGACTGTATCGATGTGACCTTTCTCTGGCCAGCAGACCTCCACTTCCATTAAGAAATAATGAAGGTGTCAGAAAAGGGCAATTAGCTGCTTAATGTTGGGCAACAGTACTGTAATACAACATATTTTTGCTGACAAGTCAATATCTATACCTGACAACGACTGTTGTGCTCATAGACCCCTCCTTTAGTCTGCCTTTAAACAGAGCTATGAAATGAAAAATCGAGTCACAGACTGAATGATGATGTGATGAGAGGCCACCAATGCGAAATGAAACGGGGGGAAGGTTGAAGATAAAAATGTTGGGACTTCTGCAGAACAGCAAAACAGAACCCGTATCAGGGTGATGTCAGAGCAGGACCCACAATATCGAAGATTTAAATCAGATGGTATCTAAACCACAGGAGAAAAACAACCCAATTCAACACTTGTTATTAAGCATCATGTTGGCCTATTTATCATAAATATCTGCGTTATCAAACCTGCACTTACCTTTGTCTGTTTGACAGCTGTAATCAGAATTGATCTGTATACTGCAGGGAGGCAGCCAAATCAGACATGACAAATGTGGGGCAGACAGTGCAGGTGTTTTCTCAATCAGACCGACATGATTGATCCTCTCTTGAATCCATCATGATCAAGCCTTATTGACACTGGGCTTCTATTAAGGTTTTTTTTTTTTTTTTTTTAGAGGGGTATAGAAAAGAAAGATAGCAGCTGCTCGACTACGGTGCAGAAAGTTGCAGCAAAAAAGCGCATTTCATTTCAGCCCTATAGAGCATTTATGAATCCAAGCATGTTGGTAGGAATTCTGCTGGTGCTATTGATTTTCCTTTAATTAGATTTTTTTTTTTGCCAGCCTAGTTTTGTGTGTTGAATTAATGTGAAGAGTTACGATGGCAGGAAAAGACCTTCCTTAAGGTTCAATTATTTCACACAGTTGAAGCAATGATATCATATGTGCAGCGGCTTGCACTTGATTAAAATGTGTTTTGTCTCTAAAAATTGGTACAAGGGGCTGAATATGATGCACTTGCGCAAATATGTTTGATATCATGCACAGAATAAGAAACTCTTCAGCCAAAGCTCGCCATTTAATGCCTCATTTCTGCTCCCTTCATCATGCCGAGGCTTTTATTCTCAAGTATATAGATGTCCGTTGTCAGCATTTTGACAGTGCAGTTTGATGTAGCGCAGTGATTTTTCTCCTTAAAGCAGGGACTTCTAAATGAGCAGAGATTCTCTTTTATACAAGTGTGCTGCACAGGCTGAAAGCGAAGATGGCACAACACAACTTGTCGACCCATATAGGCTGAATGGCTTTGAAAAACTGTGTCTTTGAAACGGCAACATTTCAATTCAGAGGACAGCAATTACACAGTCAAAAATGGAAGTGGAGAGAATTGCATTACAGTAGCGCTGCATTTATTATAATGTAAAACCCAGCCAGTTTGTGTTCCATAAGTTATGCTTTGGTGCTCTGCCCCGGGGACCCCCAGGCCTTCCGACTGTGCCCACTCACCCGTTACTGCTACGCTACTTCCTGCTCTCAGCTCACACTTAAAGACACAAGCGCAAAACCTAAGGCCATCTGTCTGCTTTTTCTGGGGCAACTTGGTGCCTACAGGGTTATGGATATAATGTGATAAAAAAAAGTACCATCAAAGTTGTCAACCTTCTGCGCCTGCCCTGATTAAGTGGGGAACTCCACAACTTGTAATAAAAGCTGTGTCTCCCCTGCTGTGGTGCCCCCTGTAACATACTCCCGTTGCAGCAAGTTTAATGGGAAAAAGCGCAGATATTAATACCTTACTTTGTGCCACACTTGTGCACAGATGACAATATCCAATAGCCACAGTTTGCATTCCAAAAACCTGCGGAAATAATATTTTTAATTTTGCATTTGCAAAGTGGTGTAGAACAGTTTCTTAGACTACAGTAACCCTGGACCACGCGTTATGAACCGCTGCCGTCAGGGTGACACTGAATGGGTCCTGGAGAGCTGATGAATCCTCTTTGAAAGAAGGTCAAGAGGAGGAAGCACAGCAACGGCTCCTGCATGTAAGGAAGTGGTGGGTGAGAAGAATGCTGCATTACAGGAGTTAATTGGCTGGCCCGGAAAGGGTAAGGCCACTCCTGGGATGGGCTTTGCACAAAGGATGGATGAGCCCGATAGTGTTGGTTGAGACAGAAGCGCGCCATATGGGGGGCTGTGTCTCGCTGTGGTTGGTTGTTTTATTTATTAGCTCTGCCAGGTTGGTTGCCACATTCATTTCATGCCTGTGTTACCCCACCTGCATCTTCGGTTGAGGCTGCGGATTTTAAGTAGCTCCATAATCGGGGGGCACTTGCTTCGCTTCAAGCTGCAGAAAAAAATAATAATAAAGCAACAGCAATGTGGTGTGTGTTGTAACAACATGCGATTAATGATATGTTACATTCCTCCGTACTAGCGCTAAACTTTTGATCTTGTGCAGCCACTTGCCTTTTGATCTCTGATATATTCTCTTTTCAGATATTCTGGCTTGTATCATTGAATACAGATGCACTTTGATATAACCATGAAATCGTGATTTGAGCAGCAGAGGAGTCACAACATAACTAAACATGACAAATCAGCTCAGCAGTGCTGCACTGACTGATATTACATCATGTTCCCTGGCATGTTAGCTTTATTGCCATTACTCACCAGCGTTCCTTGCAGTTACTCATCGTGATGTCAATCACCTCTGAGTCACTGATGGATCGCAGGAGAATTTGTTGGAGTGAAGATAAAAATATTTTAGGACTAAATATATTGAATATGACAGCGCTCCATTTCCAAGATAAAACAAAGAAAATATCCCGGTGTTGGAGTACAGATCAGACTTACACATCTGTCGTAACACTTTCTTGGGTCAATGCAAATACGGCCCTGGCCAGGAAGGAGACCGCTTTGTAAACTGCTAGCGACGAACCACACTGAAAGGTGGCGTGGAGTCTGGTGGCTCAATACAGTCGAGGAGTAAAACGAGGAGTCTGACCTCTCGGCCAATCAGTGAGGATCAGTTTGGAGGCGAGGGGAGGCTCGCGGCTGCAGAAAACAAACCCTGAACAAAGAAATAAACCCGGCCGCAAGCATCCATAAAATAAGTCGCGGCGCAAGATTTGACACAACATTAAATCTGGATCCAGAATCTGCTGTTTCTCCATTGCAGGTCCCCATAAATGAGAAAAACAGCAACAAGTGTGTCTGAGAACTGAATCCCCTCTTGGCTTCTCTCTGTGTCTGGAACAGGATGACCTACCTGTCCAAAAGATTGTCTGAGTCCATGATCCAGGTGCTCAACCCCAGTCTCGTCTCATGGTCCGTCAAAACCCACGAGGGAAACAGCTCTCCCCTCTCCTTTTTCCTCTTATTCCTTCTCCCATATCAAACAGACAGCCACTACTAAAAGATTCATGCATGTGGACTTTGGGTCATTAAAGAATGATCCACAGTAAAGCTGTTTTTCACCCTCATAATGAAATCCAATATTCATGAAATGGATTTTCCTCTCTGCTCTCCCACTCACTCCAGCCACAGATGTGTGTTTGCTGGTGTATTTAGCCAGTGTTTGCTCAGCCTTGTTAGGCTAGCACGGGTTAATGGTATCCTAAAGGCGCATTTACAGGCCACCCAGTTAATTACACAGGGTTGACGGATGACCTTGCCATACATTACCTGTGTAAAGCCACGCAGAGCTAGTGCATATCTGGGTTTTTCTAAGATTGGGGTCAGGGTAAAGACCAGTTAATCAAAGCTTTGTTTACGCAAGTGCGGTACCATACTGAGCTTCCAGTTAGAGACAGCAGGACAACATAATCAGATTGGTACACGTGTATCCGAAACCTACACTATGCAAATTTTGACATTAAAATAGCACAAAAGAATTGTCATACCTCATCAGTCTGTTTCTGATCCTGCTTATCCATGTGCACATTTTCAATTTTGTGCTGTTGAAAACATAGTGGATGTGGTGGTTAATAATTAATGATTGTAATACAACTTTTTCATGCAGCACAGTTACAACAAAAATAGGGAAAATACAGATTTAAAAAGTAGATACATGAAAAACAAAGCAGAAAATTAAGTAAATTAATAACAATTAATATTTTTGGCGAGGTAAATTTTAGCAAACATTTCATGATAATACGTTTTAAAGTCAGTATATTGTGTTTTTGGTCATTTATTAATGAAGGAAAGATAATTGTTTATTAAACTGATGATAGGTGAAATTAGTCAGAAGCCTTTGGTGCTAGGACTCTGCAGGGAGATGCTTTTTATTGTCGATGTGTCTGCCCCCAGCAGCAGCTGGATAAAACCTCCCGTGGAGTCCAGACACTGGTGGCGATGGCGCTGGTGGCTGATGAATTGATGACGCTGATGAATCTGCAAAGACTGGGCAGTGATGGGGAGGTAGAGGGGCATAGCAGCAGCATGAATGTCCTGAAGCAGAGAGAGAGAAACGTATTCAAGAAGGCATGATGATCGGCTAACGATGATGATTGGATGGACGTGACCGGCTGATGAGAACAGCTGACATCTCATTTGACATAGAGGAGTGAGTGCTTAACTGCAGGCCTAAACATCCAAAAGAATTGCCTTACTCACTGAGTGTTCGCTCGAGCTTCATTTCTTTGGGTTCTGTTGTTTTGGCACCCTGAGCTGTCATGTGATTCCCTCCAGATCCTGTTTCAAAACTTAATTATTTCTCATGTTGACTTCTTTTAATGTTGTCTGCATCAGTCCCCCCTTACCTTGGTGTAACTCCAGTTTGGTTTACATACCCTCTCGCTGTCATTCTCATCCCAGCGGCGTAAAAAAGCCTCCCTGCCTTCCTGCCTCTCTAGCACGTGGTTAATGTTGTCAAATGGTTGGTTGCTTAAGTGTTGCAGCAAAACTACATCCACAGAGTCTCCTGGGTGAAAGCCGTGTTTGTTTGATCCATCCATCAACCCCACCGTCCATCCTCCATCTGCGGACTCTCTTGCTCTTTGTACTACATTTTGCTCTGAGCGTGTAATGTTTAGTCAGTTGAAAGCCTGGCGTGCCTTATGCAGACACTGATAGATACCTTGTGCGTCGGCATTTGACGGCCTGGGAATGAAACCAGGCTGAATATACAGCATAATTTGATTTTACACATGTATGAGGATTAAATATTCATACAATATGACTCCAATGTTAACAGACAAAATATAGTAACGACCCTCCTGTCAACTCTCACACTGGAGTTCTTCTGGATCTGACCACTAGATGGCGTTTAGTTAAAAAAAATTTCCTGTGCTCAGCATACGCAGATAGAACTGTTTAATAAACATGAAATTATTTCTCTATTGATTTTCGCTTTCCCTTTTCTTTCACACGTGCGCTGGCCTTTATGGATGCTGGTTGCCTCAGCCTCAGGCTAGATGGTGGACAGCTCATTGGTATGGATGACAGGAGTTGGGGTGGGACCTTCACCGACTGATGGGAAAGAGGGTGGACAAGCTTAAAAGCTTGAAGTTAATTAAATTAAAGATAATACGCTTCTGTAGGTATAAATGGCCATGTAGCTGTGATTTAATTTTTAGGGTTAGCAGTCATACTAGATTTAAAATAAAAGCAAGTGAGTGACACCAGTGTTGATACCCCAGGGCAGTGTTGGTGGTTGAATATTCATGAAGTCATATGGGGGGATTTCGTTCTAAAATGCAAAAAAAACCAAAGGGAATTATGTGATGCAAAACAGCCTTCCTGCTATACTGAATGATGGCAGAATATCTGGAATCTCTGTGATTAAAATTGTGCCAACAAAATACCACTATCATCACTGGCATCAGTAGCAATTTTAATCAAGTCATCTTTTTTTTTTTGTCATATCATCAAGACATTATGCCACGTTTGATCCTCACCACCTTCATTATGATAACCACCAACACTGTTATCATCAACACTGATAATCAGCCGAATCTTTCCTCCCCATCTTCTCGCTGTTATCTCCATCTTTATCACTGCTGCTAATTCCCAGCATCACACTCGGCTCTCTGTGGCACAATTGTGTTTTGTTGTCATAGCGAGTCACTGTGGGCTTTTTTTTTTTTTTTACCACAATTACATACTCCACTGAAGCAAAGGAGGTAATCCTTTCTCTCAGTGTCTTTGATTATATTTCATTGCACTCATTCTTCAACGCACCACCCGCCAGCCCAACCTGGCAACTCCCCTCCGCCCCGCCACCCTCTTCTGAAATATGCAGCCACCTCCAGATGTGGACATCTGTCCCGACCTCTTTTTTTGCTGTTCTGCTCTTCATCTACGTCGGTGCATGTCTTCTTTAAAACCTGTTTCCTCATTTCACTTCCTCGCTTTCGCTTGTGAAGTCTCTCTCTCTCTCTCTCTCTCTGCCTTTGGGTGTTCCTCTCTCAACCCATCTGCTCCACATTTCTTTTCCGTTCAGCTTGCCCCATCTCTTCATTCTCATGTGCTGGACCTCTGTTGCTCTTCCACTCTCACTGTGTCTTAAACTGTGAGATTGCTGTGTAGCACCAGGCGTAGCGCTCTGCATGGAGCTTTTGGGGCGTGTAACAGGAGTTCGAGCACTTGCGCCGGAGGGGTACAGTTTGTATGTGCATGCACGTGCTTGCACACGTTTGTATGTGCGTGTATGGATGTGCACATTTTGTTAACCAGGCCTATTCTCAGTGTGAATCTCAGTGAATCCAGAACGGTTAAAGAAGGACTGATATCAGGAGAGCTGAGGTTGAGCATTCATATGTGTGTGTGCAGCATGTGTTCATAGCTGCACTGGCACGTGTGTGTGTGTGTGTGTTTGTGTGTGAGACAAGAAAAGTACGGATCACGTCTGTGATGCCTGAGGCTTTGAGCGCAGAAGGAGGCAGGGTTAAAAGGTCAGCGCAGGGTAAGCGCTGCTCCCCCTATAAAGCATGAGTCACCACAGGAAGTGGAAGCCAGCGGAGGGTCCGGTTCAGTGTGCACCCCGCACCCCCTGAGGGGACCTCCACCCACAGGGACAAACACCTCGTTATCTCCTTCATCGTTATCTCTGTTGCTGTCGTCCGCACCTCCGTTGCTGTCACTGCGAGGGAGAATAAAGTCATCACACCCACACACACACACACGCACACGCACACACACACACACACACACAATAGGTAGCGGGAAGGGGAGCACTTGCTCCATTAACAAGTGTTTTCTAATTGGCTCTGAGCACTGACAGACAGCTGAACAAGAACAAGAGCTTTCTATAAATACAGCCTAACTGGCTTGCTTCGCCGTGACGTGAAGTGTACTGAGAGGAACGCACACCTGTCTTCACACACACATGCACACACACAAAGCACAAGTTAGACAAACAAGTGAATAAATCAGAGCCTGAATGAATCGGGAGATCTGGATATGTATTTTTTTTCCCCCCCTTTTCTTTTGCCTCATCCGCTCCTGCCTTCTGCTTGATCTTCCAGCCTCAAAAGAAAAAGAGAAATTGAATTAAAAAGTGCTTTTGATATCGCTTCCTTGCTGCAGATAAATAAAATGATCACACTCTGTCAACAGGATGGCTTCCGCCCCTGTTTCACCCTCCTCCTTCCATCTCTGCGCCCCCTCCTCCTTTCCCACCCCTCTCCTCTGATTGGAATCTGGAAACCCATTTGCTGTCTTGCTCTCAGACCCAGGCCGTGTCAGGTAGTCTGCGCACGTCCCCCTCAGTGCTTCGCCCCTCGTCCTCCCCCCTCTCGCCTCCCTTCCCTTTTTTCTCTCTTATTGCTCTCTCCTTTCGTCTTTATCCCCCCGCCGTCTGCTGCAGGCTCTGTGGAGAATTTGCCCAAATTACCTGTCATACTGGCAGCTACGTGTAAATAAGCCCGGAAAGTGTGTCGCTTTCTCAGTGTCCCCCATCCCTCCTTCCCCTCATTCTCTCTCCCCCTTTCTCCCCCCACCTTGACGCTATCTCATCTTACTTCAAACCGCCATTCCCCTTCTTTTCATTCCATCGCATCTCTCCCCCATTTTTTTCCTTCTCGCCCTCAACCTCAATCTCCCCTTGCTGTTTATACCTTCTTCTCTCTTTCTCCGTCTCCGCTCTCTCAGTTCTTCAACAAAGTCTTTGTGATTCTTTCTAGTGAGGAAAATGAGTTTGTTACTGACTCCGTGGGAGATGTAACATGCAGGGAAACAGGACATCGACTACCGTCATTTAGCCCCAGGGCTTAGTGAATTAGAAATTACAGCCTTTGGTCCTCTGCACCAAACAGCTTCGGGTGGTGGAAGTTGGGGGAACATGCAACACATGTTCTCATCAATGAACCAAGGGCAGGCACATGCCTTTTAAGATGTATCGACATGATACTTAATGGATATGTACTTCATGCAGCAAATGTTCATCCTATTGACTCTACCTTTTAATTCTGGAGGTGCAATGTTTAATGGTTGCTGTTTAGGCATTTCCACGCGTCGTTAGTCAAGGTGGGTGGAGGTGGTGGCGTGCGAGGTCAGGGCCAAGCTTTCAGTTCAATTTCTGCTTCAGAAGGTGTAATCATCTCTCACCCAGGGGTTACAGGTGCAAAGACTGTGATTTGGAGGAAGGGGAGTGGAGGCAAAACCTGGAGGAGGATGCTGTAGCGAAGTAGAGAGAGGGATAAGGAGGAGGACATGGAGAGAGGAAGCTCTTAAACCTTGTCCAGGTAGCAGAGCCAGACTCTCACCAGCTATCTTGTAAGATTTATTGAGCACCCCCCACCCCAAAATTTACAAGCCAATAGTTACGTGTCATCCAGGTAAATGAAGAGTGTTCTGTGTTATCTCTGGGCTTTTTACAGAGCCTGTCCGGAGCAAACACTCCCAATACCCGTCCGAATTCAAGGAGAGCTGCTTTTAAAAGCTGGACTACTTCATTCATCAAAATGCAGTGTCAATTTCACGTCTTAAAACTGATTCAGTCCGGGCCAACAGAGCCGGAAATCACCAGGGTTTGCCTGCATAAACCCCGGGAACCCCCTCCGCCTCTGAAATTCATCGCTTTTTCTTTCGCTCTTATCCTAAAGTCCAAGAGCCCACTTTCAATTATCATTCAGTCTGGAATTTCATGCTGCGCCTCTCTTTGTGATCAGATAATTTATACATTTGTTCTTCTTTTAAACCTTTTGTGAGGACTGTGAGTGTGAGGCACTGGCAAAGGTTTGCAGAGATGATAGCACCTGTTAGCTAAAGAGGGCTCAATCATGAGCAGTCACGCATCACCTCACTGCGATCCCACCATGTGGGAAAGAGGGGGAGATATGCACACTGGGCCCAAGATGCTGTGGTGGAGCAGTGGAGCTCCCCTAATTGGAGATGGCCCGCAGCTCTGGTAAAATATACAGTAAACAGAGAAGAAGCAGGGGGGGGGGAAACACGGGCAGGTAGATCAAGACCTCAGAGCATCTTTTGCATGCATATGTTCCTCTGAGGGGATGCAACACAGAGCTCCTGCACAAACGCACGGATGCAAAAGCACACACACATACATATCCTTCCACAAACTCATGCTAATCCATGAGCAGTAATGTAATATATGCATAGCAGTCCCCTGCGGTGTGGCACATCCATGAGGAAAGAAAGCTAAGAGAGAAATTCCTCCTTCCAGTGAATCTTATTAGCATACCTGTTGGAACAGCGCACCCCAGGGCCTGTTTTCACGTGTGCAGCTTTCTCAGACACAGAGGAGGAAGGAGATAGAGGTGGGCGAGCATGTGCGGAGGTACATTGAAAGAAAACAACAGGTGCTGTTCCCCCGCTGGACCATCTCTTAGTTGTGCAGCTTTTTCTCTGAACTTAAAAGTCAACAGTGGATCTCAAAGGCAGGGGTAGCAGGGTTTGTGAATTCCAACCCGCTGCACCTCCAGATTCACACACAAGCTGATTGCATATAATAGCGTGTTGCAGGCAGTGTCTTCAGATTTTTCCTTTGGGGCCATCCTCTGTTCACATTAGTCCAGTAACTCCGCCAGTCAGTCAGCCAGGCAGGCAGGCTGGGCGGAGAAGCAACAGAGAGGACGTTAGAAACTGCGACAACAAACTGAGTTAGACGCCTTTGATCAGGGCAGCTTTGTGACTCCACACAGCCCTATTTACTCCGGTCTCACTGACACACAGCTGCCCTATTGTCACAAAGCACGGAGAGGCCTCAGGACTCTCTTCCTCACCTCCTCTATGGCCCACTGTTAGTTTGACAAGCTGAAGCCAGGCTTGATTTCTCCCACGGCTAGCGTGCCAAAGAATATCCGCCTAACAAAAGCCCAAACAAACATTCACAATTAAAAAAGCATTCATGAAAATGTAGGAGCCAGAGAGGAAAAAAAAATTCTATCAGCATATTGTGCAACATTACGGTGCACAAATAAGGAAACATGCTTTTGCTAATGAGCTCAGGATAAAATTCCCCACCATGCCATGTTGGCTTTTCATGGCTCGATTTCACATCCATTTATCCGCCCCCTCACAGCAAATGGGCTTGAGAATTTATGCTTTTCTACAACAGTGGTGCTATCAAAGCGGAAAGCTGCCTTTGGATGGGAGAAGAGATAATAAAAGGGGTGTACGGCTGGATCAATACCGCAGCACTCGCTTGTGTTCAGCCAACAGCATAAAGGTGTAACAGAGATTGAAACGCTTGAGCCAGATGGCAAGAAGACATGCACTTGTAAAGGAAAAAAAAAAAGTTTTGTGGGTTTAATTTTGTTTCCACTTCCTGAAAGAGTCATTTAGGAGCACGCAGCCAGGACATCCTTGGCTTTTTTTTTGAAACGACACTGCATTATGTTTACGCTCTGCTGCCGTTTGGTTGAATATCTTCTTCTTTTGTTTGTTTGTTTGCTTTCTTTTCACTCCTGCACGCAGGACACAGACACCAAGGCGGAGCTGGATCACATACAGCTTTGGCTCTCCAAAGCTGATTGAATTCCTAAGCCCATTTCCCTTCAGAAAGGGAATGAGAGGAAGCAAAAATGATGCATCTCCCCGGCGCTCCAAGACTATCTTCTGCCTTTTCATTCTCCTCCCAGTCTAACTGTGTAACAAAATCCCAAACTGAGATTGAATGATATGACCTTCTTATTCACTTAAGATAAGCAAGGAGCCTTTTTTTTCTCAGCTGTGAGAGTAAAAACAAAACTTTCACTTGATTTCTTCTGCAAACCTAATTTTCTTTTAAAAAAGGATGAGCTGAGGGTTTTTGAGTTATTGATTTCTACATATTTCCTTGAAAGGAATGCTTTGCTGCTGTACAAATGAGCACATAATGGTATCCCCATGATGCATTTTGATTGGATTACTCCAGTACGCAGGAAGATGCCTGCTCAATGTTTTGGCAGAGAGAACAGAGTAAGTGGGCATGCTCAGACCGGGATTGATTTGGCAGCCCGCGTCACTGGAGCGCTGGTTACTCACCAGTGTTCCCCTGGCCGCCAAATTATCCTGAAAACCCAAGCAAATTAAGAGCTCGACTGAGTGTTTGCGCAGCACCGTCCAACAAATGCGTCATCTGTGGTGACTCGTGGTGGAATTCGCAGAGAAATTGTAGTTGCAGTCGGCTACACCATTTAATGATGGTGAATCTCTTGCTGGAAGTACATCTGCAAGGGCTATTAGTCATGCTTCTGTTTTTTCCTCATACAAATGACACATAAGGGCAGTTCTATTTGATGTGATCCCCCAGGCGGATTAGCGCTGCAGCTCAGTGGCAGACCGAAGCCTGTCCACTGTTCCTTTGCTGCTAAGAGGGGTCGTGGACGTGCCACGGAGAACGGCGGGGCATGCCGCCTCCCCAACATTTTATTAGGAACAAAACTTTGTGGGTGAAAGAGAGAGCGGAAAATGGGGAGGAAGGAAGAAAGAAAGACAGAGGGAGAATAATAGGAGCTTTTGTTGCAATGGAGACGAGAAGTCATGGCAGTGTCAAGGGAAAACACTTCGCTGATGATGGAAACACTGAAGAGTATTGTTAGCCTTGGTGGAGAGTTGTGCAAATGAGAGTTAGGGGGGGAAGAAGGGATCGGGGGATAATGATGTGATCGGGGTTGAAAAGATGGATGAGAAAAAGTCAGAGAGGGAGACGAAGAAAAGGTGAGAGACAGATACAGAAGCAAGCTCGACTCATGTATTATTGCTGACCATATTGATTGAGCTGGGGGGGCAGAAAAAAAGAGAACTACCGACTGTCTTGAAACCGAGTACTGATGGATGGGAGGATGACAGCGGCGTTATACAGACGAATGAAGTGTTCATTCTCCACAGTGCACAGCACCCCAGATCCTAGCGAGCGTTCAGAGGAGCTTATATAGTTCATCCTAACTTTGTAAATGACACCCCTTCATAGGTTTACATAAGGGAGTCGTTGTTATCCCTCTAGGTTAGAGGCAGATGATCTACTAACAGAATGATTGTCATCAGCGCTCCCAGGGAAGGCAAACTCTGTGTTTACCATCGCTGATTGTTTTTTGAATGACTAATACAGGCAAATACAAAATGGTTGTTGTTGTCTGTACCGCGCTCCCCCCACAGGCTACAACCTCTCACAGAGTCAATTAGAAATCAGGCATATACTTAGACATGCGAACGGAGGGAGATGCACGTCTGGCTCCCTCTCCCCCCCACCCCGGGGGGAAACCACTGTCTGTGACCTTGAGCAAGGTACGCAATTTTCAGTCAGTGAGCATGTGACAAGTGCAGCAATTGCATTGAACAGGGAGTCTTATCAGCGTGGGAGTCATCTCATCAAGCTGACATGCAGATAATAATATGGCTGAAATGGGAGAAAGACAAAATGTTTGGGAAGCAAAGCTTTCGGCTCAGCACGTCTGTCTGCGGACGAGCTCTCGCCCTTGGCCCCGGCGGCCGTTTAGCGCGCGTCCGCGCAGATTCTCTGCGATTGTGTGCGGGCGTGCGACGTGCCCGACAGCCGGCCGTGTGCGTGAGTCGGCGCGTGAGTGATCCGTGGCTCGAGCCATCCCTCAGGTGTCTGATATCTGATCGCCTGGATTGATCGGCCCAAGGAGAGCGTGACTTTCAGCTCGTACTATCATGCCGCAAGCTCGCCCAATAAGGCTGTGGAGCAACGGCGGTAGAGCCCTTTGTTGCAGAAAGTTAATTAGGCCTCCTCGAACCACACAAGTGAAAAAAAGAGAGAGAGAGAGAGAGAAAAGACAGGGTAGATACTTTGAGTCGCGTTGATTTCCCAGCAGCGGATGACTGTACGATGAAGCTTCCACAGCTATGATGGTGTGTGGGGGTGGGGTGGGGGGCGGGTTTCCCTCTTTCTGCTGTAAGGCAAGTCCCTGGGGATGCCAGCTCCATCTTTAGATGAGACGCAGAGGCTTTTAGTGGGGCTCCAGGCAGCACAGGTGCTGCCCCTGCATGCATTGATCTGTCCGTGCTTTTACTATAGGGAATGTCAAGCGTGACAATGGAATACACCCAGGCATGGCTATAAGACATGGTGCATTGTAGCCACATACAAAAGTGGAGGCGTATGGAATATAGGCTACAGCATTGATGTCAATACATCTTCATGTCAAGTGTATCCTGCCTGAAATGCTGACTTTACGATTGGAATTTAATGATCAAGCATAATGCACAGTACTCTTTAACTTCCAGCACTGCAGCTATTCCCCGGTCTCTTTACTGGGTTTTAGGTGAGATTTTGCTGTACATTTCTGTGGTTTTGGAGTAAAATACATCCTTTCACTGGCTTCACAATGAAATACTTCTAACAAGGTTTAGAGAATTAATGTTCTCCTCTGCCCTTGACTGAATTAAGCACTCTTAAGCAGACCATTATCCTTCTTACATCCTGAAATGCCTTCTCTTAATTTACCTGTTCCCATCGTTTTAATTCATTTGTTTCCATCATTTGAATTTTATATGCAGCATTGGCATTATAAAAAATACATTAAATACATTAACTGTATTTCAGCACAAGAAGAGCTCCAGACTGACTTTTTCCACGAGTATCACTGGTGCACCCTACTGTGCAGAGCACCATTTAAATCGACGTGCAATGCAACACATTCGCATTTTCGTTAACTGTCTTACCTTATCAGTACTTTGTTAATAAATTTACAGAAATGTGCTGTTTTACTTTACAAGGGAAAAGTCAGAGCGTACTGCTTTAAGAGCAACTCATTTTCCATGACTTTTTAAAATCAGGTGCAAGTTTTATTATAAAAAACATCAATTAAAAAAGTTTAAGCTATGTTTAAATAGCGTTAAAACAATAGTGTTTTTGCGTTTTTTACTGGAAAAGAAGATTTGCTTTGTTTTTTCTTCCTTTATTATCATGTGCACGTTTTAGCCCATTATTATTCCTTCACACACAAAAAAAAAAACATTGAGGTGTTTAAGAATCTACTGAATCCACGGAACAGACAACGGGGTCAGGCGGACCCTCACGAGGTAACTGCTATTTTCTGAACGAGGAAAATTAGCTATAGAGACCAAAACTGTCTTTTATACCAGGCTGTAAACGTGTTTATTTCTGCTGTAAAGTTGGGCATTAAATATGGGGGTCTATGGGGATTGATTGGCCTCAAGTGGCCATTAGAGGAACTGCCGTTTTTGGCACTTGTGCGTTGGCTTCATTCTTCAGCTCTGGAGGGCGCCGCTGGTGGGCCATTTGTACAACAGGATGTGTGATTTGGTCATTAAACAGATGTGACAACTAGAGCTTGCTCTAAAACATGGCGGTATGTCAGAGTATTAACTTAATAATGTTTAAACGTACTGTTTAAACTGGAGCCCTGATAAACCATGTGCTGTACTGTATTTATTGTATTTGAAACACTCGGCCTTGTCTTACAAGGCAGTTCTGGTTTTGTACCATGGCATGATGTAGTTTGTTCCTTTATGTGAACGTGGGTAGCAGGACGGATCATACCCAGGACACTGATTCAATGAATGGTCTTTTCTTATGTGGTCCACAGGGCCGCTCTCTCACAACAGAGCACTGGAACACCATGGCAGCTATCTCCCATTCAGTCAAACTGTTTTATTCTTCCTCTGTACGATCCCTCTGACAAAGGTCTCTTAGTCGCTGCCAACTGGGAAAAGTTCCCCCTCTGTATCACCAAGAGGACCTATGCTCACATAATTTGACATGATAGATAATCGTCCTATGGAAAGGTTTTTTATCAAGAGTTTAACTCTATTAAAGGGGAATTAATAGCATGAGCTATCGTCAGCTCGAGAGTGGTGCCAGAAGTCGCAGTGGATCCCTCTGGATCTAGATCAAGAGCCCTTCTATTGGAGGATCCCACAAGACATCATTAACATTATCTTGGCTAACTGACTGGAGGGACGTATTCTCTCTCTAATTCCTCCGCATCATCTTGAGTAATCCCCAGTCACGAAACCCTCTTTAAAACGTGCAACCAAAGAGCGGTCATTACCGACTAAATGAGGGAACTCAAGGTTAGTAAAGGCAGACAAAAGGATTTCATAGATAATTGATGAGACATTATTTGGCTTTTGTTTCTGCATGGATCCAGTGTGTTCTCGTGGTGCCAGGAACAATAATATTTTTCTAGCTGGCATCGCCTTGATCCGGCTCATCTCTGCTGACATCGTAGTCCACATTGTGCATTTGGTCTGGCCGGCAGCCATGGTCATCAGCGGCGGTTATGCCTGTCTTTGATCATCAGCTGGGAGGGCAGAGCCTCACACTTCACAGCACCTGGTTGCCTCACGCCCCCGCATGCTGTACACCTACCTGTCTTTCCCTGCAGTCTGCTGTGTCCTTCCAAACTCCTTTAGCTGCTGCTGCACCCCAGATGTCCACCACGGCAAACAGGATAGAGGAGGGGCGTGCTTCTTTAAAACTTTAAAAATAGTCCAGTCATAGAGGCGCATGCTGCAAGACTTGATCGGATTTAACACAACAGCCCCTTGTGCCTCGTTAAAATTATTCCAACGTACAAGGAAGTCTGTTTCCTAATAAAACAATGTCAGAAGTATGCAAACTCTGCATTCTGTGTCATTCTGATTAGTGGCTGGAAGAATGAACCACAGGAGCAGCAGATTCAGGATGAGATGAATAATGTTGCGGTGAGGCAGACTGCCTGTGACACTATTGAGCATGTGGCCTCAGAGGCTGCCCGGCTGATGTAATTGCATATGCTTTAGTCACTACTTGTTTAGCTCCCGAAGATCAAAGGCCATAGCCGGCATTTTCTTAATGTCTGTGTATTTCCTGAGGTCAGGGTGTCCTCTTCCCACCAGTCGTTTTATGCAGGGCACCTACTAAACCTTTCATAATTCGCTAATGTAGCGCTTTGGTTCTGAGGTCAGCCGTAATAACACATTTCTCTGAACATTTAGCCTTATCCGGGCTTTTTCCTCAGACAGCACTTTTAATGTTCCATTCCAATTTGTTATTGGTAAACACTGTGAAATTGCATGAGTCAACAGCTTCACTGTGGACCTGATTTGCATGAGTTTGCCTTTTGAAACAACATCCTCCCTCTTAAAGTATGTTTTAGTCTGCACCATCTGGTCCTTAGTTCAGTGCTGTATCAAGCACTGAATAGTCATTCTCCCACCAAGAATGGAAGGTTTCAATTTTCTTCTCACTCTGGGCGTCTGTAGCATTGAGCGTCAAAAAACCAGAGTAAATTACATGATGTAGGACTGCATTTCATCTGCTGTGCTGAATAAATGCTAATGACTACTTTGTGGATGGACTAACATCTGTCTTCCCTGTAGATCTCTGATTCGTCTCTTTCAGTCATTGCTGTGAAGAGTGTTTATTTTTCTCATCCTAAAATGCCAAACTTTACAGGCCATAAAATTCTCTGCTACATAGCAGCGGCAGTGAATGTATCTAATGTGTATTTTTATCACGCCTTTGAAAATGGGTGGCTGCCAAGTGGAGGGATAATAAGATGTGGAACGTGCGGGTGAATTTTAAAACAATTCCAATTTTGCCCTCCGTTTCCATTATCATAATCTTCAAAGATGCTTGTCTTGTTCATTTTGCTCATGACCCTGGCAAGTAAGTCATTGAATTTCCTGAAATAACTGCAAATAAGAGAGCCATCATTAAGATCCCCAGCGTGTAGGAGTGATAGGACAGCAGAGACTTAGGATATGAAAGGACATCCAGTTGATGGCTTTGCAAATGATCTGAACTCCACTCATGACATGAATGCAAATCTGTCAAGTTTTCCTCTTCCTTCTGCAGTGCTGACTGACCCCCATAATTAGATGAGTGCTGAGAGATGTTCTCAGCTTGTGAAAGTGTGAAGAGAGTGACGTGTTTTTAGACATGGCTTAAAGGTTGTAATACACAGGGCAGCTGATGGTAACATTTGCACCTGAGTTGACTTAGCACAGCTGCTCTGATTTCGTAGGAGAGGAAATATTTTACTTCAATTTTTATATATTTTTTGGTCTGCTTTTTACACTTTAATGCTTGTTGCCAGAGCTGTTTTGCCTGAAAAATGGGCTCGGGTGGGGATGGCTCAATGTTTGAAATTTTTCTATGTCATTGCCAACAGTACCTGAGTTTCAGTGCCAGCACGAAAACAACGCTTTCAATGCCTTAAACTGAGAGGTTGTACTACAAAGACCTTTTGTTGAACAATATGTGGCAACCTTAAAAAAGCATCAGCGTTTGACGTCATCTTCACACGGGCGACCACTGAAGAGCTATTTTGACAGAGTGGCTGATGTATCGGCTTTCATGTGATCAAAGAAATAAGTAGGGTTAAGAATCTGGCTAAGAATTGATCCCAACTTTCAATACATGATAATTTTCCAAACTCAGTGCTTCAGACACATTTCAGTCGATACTCTGAGCTTTGATGCCCAGCCCTAGACGCCCGCAGTCTTTTCGTAGAGGGTAACAGTTCTGGTGGGGCCAGTGCAGAATCACGAGCAAAGCTCAGAAGCAGAGCAGGTAAGGTCAGAATGAGGTGTGCTTGGTCAATATTCAGAAAACAGGTCAGCAACAGGCAGACAGTCAGCGCGGTTCAAACGAGTCCCGAAAGAGATGCAGGCAAACAAGCAAACCTGGCAACCGTGGCATAAAAGGAAAAGCAGCAGAGGACCGGTGTTCAGGGGCAGGTATATATACTGAGTGGAGCTGATGAGAGACAGGTGTGGCTCGGTGATGGAAAGAGAAGCAGGTGTGCAGGTGGGAGTGGAGATCATGTGACTGGGGAGGGCTGAGAGCGTTTGGTGGACGGGTGGAGAATAGCAAGGACAAGGGGTGTGCACAGAGGTCACGGTTCGGTTCGCACCCCAGTTTAGGAGTCACACTCGGTGCAGTGAGGAAAAAACGAACACATGCATAAACGTCAGTAGTGCCAAAGACAGACAGCACATCTTGCTGGGGACTGAGGTAGCATTTTGCCCACTGGCAACTTTGATATACTATTTTCAAGGACCATTTTAAACATTCCTGCATTAATAACAATAATAAAATTTAATTGGATGGCACTTATCAAAACTGGTGCTACAAAGTGCTTCACAACAAACACATAAACACAGCAATAAAATACACAGTAATGTTGTAACGAGGAAAATAGAGCGGTGGGGACTTAAGTGCAACGTAACTCAAAAGACTCAATAGAAATACGTCTTAAAAAGTGATTTAAAAGAAGATACAGGTCGTTCCACAACCGAGGAGCCCTGACGGCAAACGCTTGGTCCCTTTCAGCGGGATGAGCGCTGATCTGAACCGTCAGACAGTGACAGTATGTGCTGCACAACGATGCATCCACACCGTCACACCGTCCAGGTCTGAACTTGCTCCGTAAATGACCACGAACAGGAATTATTCACCAACAACTGTTTTTTTAAGGATGCAGGCGCGTCTCCCAGCTCCAGCTTTTCATATGTGCTCGCCACAGCGTGACTCACTGACACGCCAATCAGCTAGTCACAGCAACCCCGGCACATGTTGCTAACGGCGTACAGTTGTAGAGCTTGTGCTCGTGAATTTTGGTTCCACATTACTTCGATCTACATACCGTGTAGTCTGGATGCAGCTGTGTGCACTAGACGGTGACCCCCATACCGTGACAGTTCGGCACAAATACATAAACCGTTACAGCCAGCAGGGACTGTAAAGTTCCATTAATAAAGGGCCTGGAAGAAGTATGGAGGTCTGAGGCTTAAGGGAGGGACAGAGAGACAGGCTGAATCCAAATGTCCACCCTCCGGACTGAGCCCTAGCAGACTTTGGTCACACGTACCGTGACACATTCACCGCCATCGCATCAAGTCTGTGAGGGTGCTGAACCACAGGGGGATAAAATGTGCTATGAGACGGGATGCAAGACCTCATGATGAATTTAAATTCCTAACCCTGTGACTCATTTCAAAGCATCTTTCTCATGCATTTGCAGGGTCTCCTGCTGTATATAGCAGCTATGACAGATACGCTCAGAATGCACAGTGAAACGTTCCCTTTGCTAAACTCGGCTGATATAACATCCACATCAGATTGAGGATCTTCACACCACAGATGGATGAAAACCAAACTTTGCATGTCTAATTTTTTTGATTAGGATACAACAAGCAAATCCAAATTATTCGGCCTCTGCATCATCAAACCTCTCTTCATCAGAAAACTTACAACATAATAAAAGAAAAAAGGAAAAGAAACTGTCTCTAAAAATAAAATGGCAGGCAAACAAATCATTGTTACTATTGTTATTATTATGGTTAACTTTCTGGGCAGAGTCGGGTGAACTCTGCAGCACAAGTGGACTTTCTGGACATCCACAGAAAGTCCACTTTAGGCCTCTTATGGACTTAAAGAATTGTGGATTTGGCCCTCAGCACTTGCGGACTTCCGGGGAACGCGCCTGTTAAGTCTGCGAGTGCAGCTAAGTCAGGACATTTGGATTCAGCCAACAGACAGCTTGTCCTCGTGACAATAGAGGATGTGAATTTCCTTTTTCTGGGAAGTTGGTATAAGTCTAAACTTTCTGGCAACCCTGAACACAGACTACAGAACGCAATATCTAGCTAGTTTTGCCTTTCAGATCATTATGAGGGGATCATTTGGAAAGGATCATTGCAGACCATCAGATCATCAAGGGGAACCGGCCAATGAACCAAGCCGACGCTGCTCCACACTCGATTCTGTTTCATTGTGTTCTGTCTAATTTGCTGATTGTGTTGTCATATTCTAGAGGCAGGACCTTTTGGAGTGTTCGATGAACGGGAGGATGTGCGACTTTCTGTCTTAATATTGACTGATTAGATTCAATTATTTTCACTCTGTAATCATATATTTAGAGAATGTTATCAGTAAAGTAAATATTGAGATAAAGCAGGATAATAACAACCTCTGCAGCTGCTTTCCAATGGGAACATGATAATGATAATTGCATTGTTCACTTTTAGTTACATTTTTCAATAGTTTATTCAGAATTTAATATCACTGTCTGCATTTTTGCACAGCATACTGTACTAACTGTATATGTGCAGGCTACCGCTCATTATCCTGCTACCTCGCTATTTACGTGTTACATAAGCATCAAGACTGCAGAACTGTGTTTCTGTTTTTGAAGATAGGGGATCTTTGGCAGGCCCGGGGCTTCCGATGCACAGTTTTACAAGCTTCCATCGAACACACTGAGCCCCAAGGTGAGTGGGAGCATCCATACTTGACCTACTTAGCTGAACTTTCCTTGTTCTTCTGCTGCTCTCGCCAACGTTTCTGTTCCCGTCTCATCACATCATCAGAATTTGTCCCGGTGTATTCTTTACACCATTATGTTTCAGTGTCACTGATGTTTAAAGCTGTGGTGGCATGTCTTAATGCATCGTGTGTAGCTCTTAAAGACAATAAAGACCGAAATATTGCCAGATTTCATTGTCTTTTGAATAAATGAGCTGCTGCAAAAACACATGTTAGACTATCGCGTAAAAACGCTTCTTTCTTGAGTCAAACGAAGAGACTGAGATCAGTGATATTTCATCTGCTGGGTAAATTACACTTTTGGGTCTCTGCTCTAATTAGCTAGCGCACTAGTCTCTCGTTTGAGAATTGACTTTATTACTTTTTGTCAGTTATAGACCACCGAAAGCTGTCACAGAAACATGTTTATTTATTTCCTGCAACTCAGAGATCATTTACATTTTTAGACTTATTAAACAGTATATTGATGAAATATACAGTTGTGGATCTGTAGAGTTGTCTTTCATTAGCGAAAATGTGTGCACACATTATGTAACAGCGTGATACACACAAATCCTCCTTCTGTTTCTTTGATCTTATTTAAAACTTTCTCACGCTACATCGCACTAATGAAGTCTCACTGTATGCCATCTGCAGCTGAGACAATGTCATGTATTTATGCATCGCGGAGTTTGTCCTGTAGTCTCTCCTGTTCGTGTCCTTGTTCTATAGAACATGCACATAGACAAAGTGCTCGTGCAGACATTAGTCACTGACACACATGAACAAAATCTGTGTGCTTATACCAGTGTCACCCAGACAAGCTCCAGCCCAGCTCTGAAAGAGTGCACAAAAACTGATATCATTTCTAATTATTAATCTGATGGAAGTACTTGCTGTTGCTGTAACCCTGAGGTGAGGGCTGCAGGGGCTATGAGGGGCGTATAAAGAAGCTCAAATGCGCTGGGAATCAAATCCTGCGCTCACCCTCAAGGTTCTTTGCTGTGAAACTTGGTGCATGGCAGTTTGGGATTAAGGGACACAGCTGGGGACAAAGAAAACTGAGTTGGCTTTGATTTGCTGTGTTATATACATGCGAAGCACAGTTCTACCTGGCACTGCAGAAAACTAAAAGCGGTGGGAAGAAAAGTGCAATGCAGCACTTTGATCCATTTTCAGGTGTGTTGCGGCCACATGGCGCTCCTGTGATATAAATTGCCGTGGCGGTACAGTAAATAAATAAAAAACAAAGTCGCTCGACCACATTTGAGGTTATAGGATTGTAATTTAACTCAGTATTCACACAGAGGACAAGGTAACAAGCATAAAATCCACCTGGCTGTGGCGCGTGTCCAACTGGCTGTCGGTAGCGTGCTGCCGGCAGCAGCAGGCCGGGGGGACTAAAGCGACATGCCACATGCTTTTTTTTCCCTGCTGGTGCTACTCCCATTGAGACTTATTGTTTTATTCTGTCACTTATTCGCTTCATGGCTGCCTTAATCTAATGCAATTTAAGCCACTTACATTTTTCATACAGTGCACATTAGCGAGTTAGTACTGCTTGAGTGGGCCAGGTTAAGGACCTTCCTGAAGGGCATTGTCACCGTTACACACTCCCTCATCTCTGGACTTATCCGCTGTCTTATATACTTTGTTTTAGTCTCTCTCCCCCCTCCCCAGTGTGGAGTGGATGCAAGGACTACTTCATGCTGGGGGCTCCTCAATAGGTGGCTCAAAACCCATTTGCAGGCTTCAATGGCCTGATTCTAGTCCAAAATACAGCCTTTTGTTTTCATGTCGTTTTTTTTTTTCTCCTTTATTGACCGGACAGTATATCACACTGCATGAGAGGAAAGGCCCAGAGTGAGGTGGTACTGGAAATAAAAACAAACATAAATCTCTCAGTGGCTACCTAAGCCAGAGCATAATGCTATCTAGTAAACGACAGAGTTGTGGCTTAACATTAACACCACATATACAGTAGCTGGCAGGACGGAGATAATGAATTGTGGGGTGCCTTTATTTGTGTGTGTTTATGAGCGTGTTCAGCCCTGACGAGCATGTCCAACCTTGTGCAGAGACCCTCCTCCCTTGCTCCTTTAATGCAGCTTGTTAACTTATAGGATGGCAGTCCAAGACCAGACCTCGCTTTACGTTCAGTGATCACGATTGCATAATAGTTATGATTTACTTATGCAGCTATGTGTGTGTGAATTAAGCAGCCCGTGTGAGATAAATCTATAAGGCGCAGGGCATGGAATAAAAAACAGATGCTAGCTGGCCTTTTAAATATCATCAAATGAATATTATAGTGTCTATTCATCCTGGTTGTAAGGGGTTTTATGTGGAGCGCTTCATCACTCATTTGCTCTCCTTCTCCTCCATCCCATTGGTCTTTCACGCCATCATGGCGTTTGTCAGAGATGGAGGAGAGTATTCTGGCTATAGAAACTCACATCGATCTGCTCGCCCGCAGTCCACACCCAAACCTGCTGACTCCCGGCAGAAAATAAAGGGAGACAAAAAAAAAAGTCAACCCTCAGCTCTTTTTGTCGCTCTCCACCCCTCAGTTATCACAGCCATCAACAACACAGGTCACTCCTTCACTCTTTGGTCCCTCTTCCTTCCTCGCCATCATACCTGCTGTTTTCCAGCTCACCCTTCAGCACTTCCCCTACATGAGATGTGACTTTCGCCCGTGTTTGCTCCCCTGTTCAGCATTTTTTTTTTATCCCAGGATCCAATTTTCCAATCCCCTCCCCATCTCTCATATTTCTACCTCCCACCCCATCTATCTTCCACCCTCTCCTCTTTGCATCTGCACGTCTATTGCTCTGCGTACACAAACACACACACACACATCCATTTCTCTCTGTCGCCCCCCCCCACCCCACGCTGTTTGCAGCCCATATTGGAGGCTCAGTCATAGGGGATTAGCCACAGACTTGATCAGAGTCTCTGTGGTTGCCAAGGTTGAATCTGTGGCATTAAGATTTACACCAGACACTTAATAACACACATGTTGGGGTCTTGAGCCTGATGTCTGTATTTCAGCTTTATGGGGCAGGCTGGACTGCTCATTGTGTGCCTGTCTTCAAATGAGTCTCTCCTTTTTTTTTCTGCAATTAGAGGCCTGCACACCACACGCTGTTTCTGCACCACCAATGAAATATTTCAGCCTGAATAAGTCGTGTCATGTGCCAATTACCTTATCCCATCTTCTCTCATCACCCGGTGCCTTCCAGGCGTCACATCATTCAAGTCAGTTACAAAAATACTCAAGTTCATAAAATCAGTTAACATGCTCGCTACAAAAGCGACATCTGTCATTAGGAGAAAAAGACCTCACCTCATATATTTGTTGAAACAAATCAAGGTCCTTTTGAAGACGAAAACACCTTAAAAACACTGTACCCTTTTTATTTTGGAGAGATTTAATAATAGGTTTCAGATAATTATTTGCTCATTCAAAATGGATAACGCTTTGGAATAGAACTCTTCAAATATTAACAGATCAAGGATTTCAAAGAGAAAGCGCAAAATTTCTTTTTCATGAAAGATACAGCGGGAGCTAACCTACTGCTGTGCACACTGTGTGCACATGTGCCCTAACGTTTTATCTCTCGGCTAGAGGGAAGGTGTGATATATGCATTTCTGAAGGGACTTACTAATTTTGCTGATTGGCTAGTCAATATACTTCATTTTTCAGCCATCAGTAATTGTATTGGATTTTGTAACAGGATTCTCAATGACCCTGATGATGGCTGCCCTAGCCTGTTTTTGAGCATTAATATAAAGGCCCTCTGATTTAATCTACTGCATATTCACTGTCCACTAAACAAGGCGGGAGCACATTACACATTCAGTTTTCCATCATAGAGTCCTAATTTATAGAGCCTTTTCATCAAAGCCTGCGCCAAGCTGCAAGATTAATGGGTGTCATGTCTTCTGATGTAGATTGATACTGGACGACAGGAGAATCAGTAACCATTCGGCTCGCGTCTGTTTACAGTTTGGTATGCAGCCACGCTATTACGATGCAGCGGCTGCCAATGAGTTGACAGTCAGAAGGCTAAGAGCTTCCCTTCTCCCTACTGTGATAAGACAGATCTGATCCGCTCCTTTGCTTGGCTGATGTCAGCAGTATCATTAGAATAAATGAATCACCATATTGCACTGTCTCTGCTTCTTCGCTTCATGCATACAAGAGGAGGCGTCTATTGGCAGGAACCTGTGTACACTGTCTGTTATTTTGTTTTTTATTTATTGACCTCTGCGCAAGAACACACGCATTTGAGCTCTCCAAATGCAGTCAAAAAAAAATCCCTGTTTATTTACACAAATGAGTGTCCGTGTTCCTCGTTAGGCCTCCAAACGAGGTCTTAATTAGTTAATTGGCTTATTACGCCCATTGCTCCCAGGGCAGCCGGTGTGGGTTGGCTGTCATTCATCGGAGGCCTCTACGAACGGTAAAAGAGGGGGAGTCGTCCGGACCAATGACAGACACGCAGGGGAGGTAACAGGCGGGAGCGCCGTGAGAAAAATGCGGCGGTCGCTGGTTGATTTAATAAAGTGTGGCAGTTCAGTGGCTCGCCATTCCAGAGTGGGACAATCGCAATCTCTCAGCCTGCCCTCAATCTCACAGCAGAACAGTGGGTGAGGGGTGACTTTCAATTAGCAGAATGAGCCTAATTAATCAGTGAGGAGGTGATCTGTAATGGGAAGCAGGCGCATCGCCCCCTCATCACTGAGACGGGGTGAGAGGTTTTGCCGCTTCTGCCGCCATGTCGCGGTGACCTTCCCTGCTACAGATGGGGACCCGCGGAGTGCACACATGACAGCCCAGAATCACTATCACCCTCATTACCGAGCAATATGCTAGAAATTTCTTTCGTTGTCGTACATATTGCAAGTGACCTGTGCATGATGCCGTTGTCAGCTACACAGTTTGGAGCGTGAAACAACGCTTCCATCCTGTCCTCTGCGTTTAAATTGACTCATCAAATTTGTGAATTACATTTATCACATGGTGCCCCCCCCCCCCCCCCCCCCAAAAAAAAAAAAAAGATAAAAGATTTACATGTTCTTGGCTGAATGAGAAAGGCACAAGCTGCAGAATATTTTCCTTGTTGCTCATATAACTGGGCCGGCAGAGAGCTGCAAACATTTCTGATTGAAGGAGATTTATGTTGATTGACGGAGCCTCCTGGAGCGGTGACTGGGAAGGACTCGAGAAGACTCTCGGAGCAGGAGAGTTTATTAAAAATCTCAGAGGTTATATTTCGGGTTAAGCTCAACATTTCTTTTTTTTTTTTTATAATCCAAAGAAGCTGACTTAAAAATGATGAATGCCCAAGGACCGCCAGGCATGTTAGGCCCCTCAGACCTGCCAGGGTGTCAAGACCGTCCTCGTCAGAAAAACAACTGGTCGTTTGTTCAAATGGCAACCTGTCTTCTCTTAACCTCAACCAAGTAGTGCAGCAGTTACATTTAGCCCTTTATTAATCACACTTGGCTCATATGGTACGAGAGGTTTCTTTTTTTTTTTTAATTCTGAACTGAAAAGTTTTAGAAATCGAGCATCGATTTTCAAACAACATGGTCTGATGCAAGGTTTGTCTGGTTTGTGGTGATGAAATGGGCCTCAGTGGTGAAAAATGATTTATTTATCCATTATTCCATAATTTATGTTTCCGTCTATGCTCTGCACTGTAAGCTGTGACGTAACACACTAGTTACCCTGATGGGCGTATTGGTACGTTTGCATGTTGGTACAACGCAGAGACATGTGAGAATGAATGTGACGGCGTAGGGGAGTTTACGCATGAGTAAATGCATGCGGACGGCTTGTTTTGTGTGCGTGTTTGCACTCTTCATGTGCATGAGGTGTGTGCTTGAGTTAGTGGAAATGGCGTGGGTGTTGATGGTGCATTCATATTGGCAGTGGACTCCCTCTTAAGGCTAAAATGTTTGCACTTGACTAAAAGCAGAACACCCACACACGCCCAGGCTTTTCATAACTAGCTGGCTGTTATACAAGTTGAATGCTGATGCTAGCAGCACCATGGGATCTGTCCTTTCCTTTCTCTTTCCGCCTCTCTCTCTCTCTCTCCGTGGTGATAACAGCATCATAGTAGGTCTCTTCAGAAGCAAAGTTTCACAAATGGTGTTACAAGGGCACAAATTATCGTCAAATCCATTTGCTTTCTATTCATCACCGTAGCATTGTGTTTTGTTTAATTGACTGTGAACCTGCTGGTGTGCATCCAGCTCGTGTTCGGCAGACGCCAGGCCTTACAAATGAGTCTGGGGGGAAAAAAGAACCGGCAACAAATTAGCCAATTCGCATGCATGTCGGGGTGCTGCATTTAGGGTGACGGTGGGAATGATGGACAGCAGAAAAAGAACAACAGAAAAACATCCACTACTGTTAGATGATCTAATGGCAGCAACATTTCTTCATCACTGTCACCCAGAATCACTGCTCCTCTTCTCCACGTTCTGCTCAGCAGCTCTCATGCTCATTTCTGCCCGGACTTCCAATTACAGAGATACATGCTCATAAAAATCACTCTTTTTTTTTTTTTTGTCCTGCTGCATTTTAAATTATGTTCTTGCACTAAAAGAGGTGAACAGTTTTGACATTGAAATTCATTTGCAAGGCTATGAGGGGGAAGGTGAAGAGACAATGAGTGAGAAAGCTAGAGGAAGAAAACACACCGCATGAGCCAGAGCAGATATTTATGATTTCTTCACTTGACTTGACTCTAGCCCCCAGTGAAAGTCAGGGAGCCCGAGAGTCTCTGTGTATCTCTGAAAAGGCAACCAGTGACGTGGAGTGGCAAGGAGGTCACAGATCACTGGGTTTAATTGTCCCTGATGGGCGGCACCCAGGGCAACACTGGGACTGCTTTGCTTGACTTGGACAATATGTGTTTGTGGTGTGTGTGCCAGTGTGTTTGTGTGCGTGCGTGTGTGTGAGAAAGACAGTAAGACAGAGAGAGAAAGGCACGGAACGTGAGTGGCATTTTCCTCCTACTTGCTTTCTGTTTTAACTCTCGTCCCATCAAATGTACCATCACGTTAACATCACTTTGTCACTCCCTCTGCAACACAACTCCAGGGCCTGTTTCATTAGCTGCTATTTTCAGCTGCAGCCCTTGTTGTCTTCCTTAAATTATACTTAGTTATGAGTTACGAGCCCGTCGACTTCAAGAATCCTGTCAGGATTTCAGTCTCATTTGACCCTTTCCCCAGAAGGTGATTTGTGGAGTGCAATCATGCGTCGGCTCAGGCTTGCCGGCTGTCGCTCATGTTGACAGTATTTTTTATTTTTTTTTCATATCCTCACACTGAGCGGCAGGCCACCATGCATTTTTATGCCTCAATCAAATGGAAATGAGGGTTGATATACCCATCTGAATGACATTAAAAAGTTTACAAGTGTGACTTGACCCGACACTAAAAGCCAGCTCAGGACCTCTTTCCACAGTGACGAACACAACCGCAGCACTTGTGTTTTCAGGAAGCGGTACAAGTGGCCCTTGCTGTTCAGATAATTAGCAAATCAAGTGGTTCCTCTATATAAGTCACTAAACCCATCACGGTTGCCTCCTAGCAAGCTGATACTCACAGGCATGCATTTAATAACTATAATTAGCAATATCCCCTTTTTCCTCATTCTGACAAGAGTTCATCTGCACACAAAAAGGATTGTTGTGCAAAGATTTATGTCCAAGCTAATGTATTTCTTTGCAGCACAGGAAATCCCCATTATCCATATAACTATGGCGGAGCTTATCAGAGCAACAGTGTTCATTCATTTTCATACAAATTGGCTAATAATTACACACAAGTGGTAATTATCCTCTGTAATAGTCACCAATATCACAGTATCAATAACTTTGATTCATGATTACTGAATTAATGAAACACATGTCTACATTCTGCTCTTTTTCTGCAAAAAATTAACACAATGAAATGATTTTTCCCGATGCCAGTCCTCAAAAAATGCGCCATTGCTAATTTGCTTGATCTGATCATTTAATCTTCAAACTGTTTGCCATCCTTCTTAAATGAGGTCACGAAATATTTTGCTACGATTCCCGGATCAAACCAAAAAATGCCTTTTCTTGTCATTTCATACGAAAGGAATCACCTGGACACAACTCAAATGCTATTCTTTTAATGGCGCACACAACCTTATGTTTGAGCTATTTCGCAGGCTAGATTAATTAAAACCCTAAAATAGACAGTAAGTCATTAAATTTCATTTGTTGATGCAGCTGGATAGCATTCTACTGAGGACAACTATATCCAAGTATTTTTTTTCCGCAGAGCAATTCACCACCTGGCATCAAAGTCTCCTCCAATATCAGCGCCTCCTGCATCAGCCCGAGCTGTGCCAAAAACTCATTAGAACTTCCACCGAGCAGAAATGAGTGTCGCGGGACAAAGGGAATGGGGAGTAAGCGATACAATTGACTTTCAAAGATTTGAGCAAGTACAGCCCACACATCGATACAGAACCAGAATTTTTATCACATGTGGAATTGGATCAGTCACTTTGGATTGAAGAAGCAATTCACAAGGGGAGAGCGTTTGGATGGCGGTGGGGGCTTAGCGGACTGATCGGCCGGGAAGCAGGTAGCCTCAGAGGCAGGGAGCATCACGAAACACCAGCTTTGATGGATGAGCTTTAGACCCAGGCTAATGCTAGCTTCTGGCAACAGGGCGCCGCCTGTCCCCAGCCATATTTGACTGCAAGGAGAAAATGAGGGCACAAACAGCGTTAAAGAAAGGAATCACAATGAAGCACGACAGCACCCTTACATATCTAAATCCAGGCCTGCAGTTGATTGGTGTTGCCTGTCCAGCGCATGTGTGATAAGTCAGCTATGCCCTGCATGGCAGCTTTGGTAACACGCTTGAATGGACTAATTAAAGGGATCACTATAAATCATCTCTGTGGATGCCTGGCGGATCAGCCCCATCCAACATTCTGACCTTTAGCCTTTGCCAGCCAACTCTGCTCACTACACCAGCCCGCTGACTGGTCCACTGGATTCAGGCTAACAAGCTATTAGACCATCCAGATGGTTACGGTGGCTGGGGGAACAGGCTTAAAACAAGGCTGGTCCATTGTCTGCTGCAACTCTGCGTGTGGCAAGAAGTCTGAAGCCATTTCGTCTCCCCGGAAGCCGTCTCAAGCTCATGGTTGCGGGCTGATATGAAATGAAAAAAGACAATTCCATGCGATTTTCCTTGAAGTCATTTCACAAGCACTTATAATCTCTTTAGAGGGAAGAAGAAGAAAGCTACTGCTGCCGCTCCTTTTGTTCCCCCCCTTCTCCATCAGAAGCATTCTGGAAAGGAAGCAAACTGGAACAAAGAGACAACAGGGACCAACACAGAAAAATAAATCTGCTGATTTAATCAGGTTGCTATGCCTGTCTCTCACCAAGTGGGTTTTATCCCTGCCTCCAAGACAGGAGCGAGCTCCGGCGGCGACAACCAGCATCTCGCTGATCTAGTGTAACGAAGAGAAGAGATAATGTCACTTCTCTGGGGAGCATGCAAGTTCAGGTACTGTTTAATCATCGGCTCATTAGGACATGTCTTCAAGTCTTAAAAACTAAAAGAAACAGCCAGTGTGAGTTATTATCCAAATGACCAGTTGAATTTGGTAATTAAGGCTGGGAGTGCAGAGGAAATAAGCAAGCCAGTTGCACTCTCAGGAGGCAGTCGGACCACACCTGGTGCTGGCTAACCTTCTCCTATGAGATGCCCTCGCCCACGGAGCCTCCACATGCTCCCACAGCTGCAGGCCCTGTAGGAGATCCCGGCACTAGAGGGCCAATTTAGAGCCAACTTGGACGATTGAATCATGGAAATAAGACTGGCTGAGCATATGAAACACATAATTTCTCGCCAGTCCTACTCACTGATCTCATCATGAAATCCTGCAGGAGAGAAACTGGGTCTCAATGTGCTATGCAAGCACTCCAACAGCGCCTTGATGTAAATACGTGTTGGGTAACAAGGAGGAGGAACACAACAGAGCCAAACAGGAGGCAGGTTTTCCAGCCACCGGGGAAATCACAGCTCCGAGCGTCGTCCACCCTCCGACAGAGAGAGGCCCTCAGATTCATAAACAAGGCCGGGGTATGTAGGCGGAAAAAAGCAAAGCAGGGGGCTTTGATTTAATCTTCGTCAATGTCAGGCACTTTGTGACAGCTGATGGGGAGATATACAGTGGACTGTGTACCATTTAACCCACATGACACACTCCCTGATTCACAGTAGCTGTCTGACAGACACGCTGCCTCAACCGGGTTAGCTGACTGACACAGTGACTCACAGCAACACAAAGTCTCATTACAGGTAGGGGAGAGGAGGAGACCCATGAGGCTTTTCCTGGCGCCTCCCACCCTCCTTGCACTTCTGGGGGCGTAGGCCAGGACGCTAAGGGGCCAACAGTGCAGGCTGTGTGTAAAGATCGCTCTTCTCTGGGTGAGAGGCGAATGGATCGCAATGAAAGATTGAGTGAACGGCGACATCATCAATGGAGGCAAGAAGCGACCGTCTCTCCAGACCTGAGGGGGTGTGTTTGTCTTTTTCAGATCAATAACCCCTACAATGATGCCCTGAAAGACAATTTATGAGGCATAAAGGACAGGCACACTGGTTCAGCTCCAACTGCCCACCCCAAACCCCTGAGATTCCTCTGTCTGATTCTCTTTTATTCTATTTTTTACCCTTTCCCACACTTTCACCTCCGATTTTCCCTCATTGTCATTTGGCCCGCGCTCTCTTTGCTTATCTCCCGATTTGGCAGTCACATTGTCTGACCACTCCTCTATCTCCTAGTGCCATTTTTATGTTGTTTGTTGTCTTCATCTGTTGCTCTTTATCTTCCCCTCTCCCTTCTTTGTCTCTCCACATCTCTGTCACCATCCTTCCCTCTTTCATTAACTCCTCCTCTCTTTCGTCTCTGTGCCCGCTCTCCCTCTCTCTCCCTCTCTCTCTCTGTGCCACTGTGCCAGCTGTGTGATGAGCCAGGGGCTGATAAGCGGTGGTCAGCCTCTCTCCAGATGGCAGCCTGAGCAGCAGCTGCCTGGGGGGCGGGAGGGTGGGTGGTGGTGGTGAGCGGGGGAAGAGGAGGGAGGGGTTGTTGAGGAGCGTGGGGATGATTACAGTTCTGTTGCATTTCCAGGTGAAAATGGGCACACACTAAAGAAAATCAATTGTCGGCAGCATGCTATGGTGTGCCTGCTGAGCCGCTCTGCGACACACACACACACACACACACACACACACACAGGCAGTCTCTCTGCTGTGTGGTTTCCGCTCTGTCGCCGGAGGTGCTGTGTCGATGGTTCAGCTTTGTGGAGCCGTCGCTGGGGAACGCCGCCTCTGGTTCTGGAAGTGGCATGCATGCCTTCCCATGTGACATCGCTCTGCCATGGCAGCCTGGAGGAGCCTCGATGGGGGATCGCCTCCATATGGGGAAGAGGCAGCGATCTAAGTGTGAGCAACGCCATTTGTTCAGGTTAAGCGGAGTTGTTATGCAACCGCATGAATTTGTCGAAGGATGTCTGGAACAAAAAACATATCCTCCCACAACATTTGCTTCGATGTGAGTCACTGATGTGCCATCATACCCTGGTACGTGATGTAACCCTAATTCCTTTCATCTGCAGAGCTGGATATAAAATCAGTGGCCTTTTGTTCTAGCCAACGTGCTCGGTCACGGTCCTGGCTTGTTGCTATGGGTATTCACAGTGTGGGTCTGACTGAGGGGCCGCTGCAAAGGAAGAACACTTAAAACAGTCAATAGTTTTAGTAGTTCCAGCAAAGCCAAAGTGGAATTCCTCACGTGACCAACCTCTGCAACCGACGTGCTCATAAATCTTTCAAATAAAAGTGAAATTCAATACAAGCTCTTGAGTAAGCTGTGTCTCTTTCACCCACCACATGGAAAACTTTACGTCTGATACATAACGACTGACATGAGCATATTCACCTCGCTTCCTGTGTCGAGCTCCTCGGAATGTTTAAGCCATTTTCTCCGATTCCTCCCCTCTCCTCAGCTCCCCCCTCCCCTTAAATTTGGAACCAAACAGGGGCTAAACTCTCTCAGCAGCGCCTCCATCCACTTCAAACAAGGCCTGTTTTCTTAGAGCTGTCGGTGGGAAAAGCCAGCGCCAATAGCGGGTCTCCAAGGGACTTGTATGAGAGGCATACAAGAGGAAAAAGGGATGGGATAGTCAGATCCGAAAGAGGAGGATTGGGAGAGAAAGGAGTGAGGAGAGATACCCCCTGTGCATTACAATGAGGAGACCATTCAATTAGCATCGCTTTATGGCCCCTGATGTTGATTACCTCAGACAGGCCAGCAAGTCCCATCCTTTTACTGATTAAAACCAAGAGGAGCACAGCAACCAGACACTTGGAGGGATTGGTCAGACAGTGGAGGCTTTCTAATTTCTGTTTCGTAAGCAAGGAGAAACAAGGTCAATGAATTCCTGGAAACAAAGCCCACTTGTGTGTGTCATTTTCACCACCAGGTAATTGGATGTAAATGGGACACAAGCTGGGAAAAGCAGTCAATAGGTGTCTTTTTTTGAAATGGTCTTAGTACGTATGTCTCACATGATTCCCGTCCGACAGGGAAAGTGGCGGTTGACATGTGATTAATTACACTCAGAAATGTCATTACCCCCTGCTGGGTAATCAGGCCGGCTTGCGGAGGGGTTCTGTGCTGATTGCGAAATGTGCCAACGGTGACAGTCTTTGAAGATGGTCTTAGTAGCGTGCGTCATGGCGGATGATTCTCACACAGCTTGTTGCTCCGTGACTCCAGTTCATCAAAGCAACAGTCATCTTATTTACCCTTTAAATGGACCATTTTCCAGTTTATGCACTGTACACAGTCTTTCAAACCACAGCAGGCATTTCTCACTGTACTGCCATTCCTCCTGTGCATAAACAGTGATGTGATAATTGATCCCGTTGTACTTGTTTCTGCAGGAAAAACACTGTCAGAGCCGATAAGAGCTGTAGATATGTGAGCGTTGGAAAAGCTAGATCACTGTTGTCTAGTTCGGAGTTTTGCGCCATCAGTTAGGAGGCATCCGATGCCAGCAGGTAAATCAGGACGACATGCAATGCACCCAAACGTCTTGCGCGTACCTAAAAATATTCAGCGTTTGTTTGAGTTCTCACCTGCTTTCATGTTTGTCCCACCCTGTTTTCACGGCATCACTCAAGGTGACACTGTCATCAAATGTCGAGCAGCATAATTGTGGGCACCGGAAAATAAACCCTGACATTAGTGCCGCAAAGGCCACTTGCAGCAAAGTCTGTGTCTTGTCTGCCTGCTAAAAAGAAGCGTGACAGACAGTTCTGACATCCAATATGGGGGATGAGGTGAGAAGAAGTAGGAGGGAGGGAAGGCGAGGAGCAGAGGGAGGAGACAGAACAAGCATGTGGTGTTTTTAATCACAGTTTTGCCAGTGCCACCGCCTGCATGGCAGTGATGTTTGCTGCTTATTTAATAATTCATCCTAAAGCCATTGACCCACTCAATTAAAATCCCCCACGATTCAGTCTTACATTCTCCCTTTTCTCCAAGAAAGTAAGTAGAGAAGACAAATAAATATTGCAATTTCAATATTCAAACAGTTGCGGGGAGGGATAAACAAGTGGAGGGAATTGGTAAATATGATTGCCTCGGTAATTAAAGAAAGAAGGCGAGAAACGAGTGGAAGAAAGGGAAAGGGGAATGGACGGGAGGATGTGTTAGTCATATCTGAAACGCTTTTGCGACAAGATTACATAAAGAAAAATAGAAGCGGATTACAGAGGAGCGAGAGGGGGGCGGGGGAGGAGAAAAAGGAGAAGTAGGAGGAGGCAGGAATTGGATGCGGTCTCGGAGGCCCCGAGGTGTAGATTTAGGCCGCCATGACCTCACCGCTGAAGCCCGGCAGATGAGGTGTGTATTTGTGTGTATGTGGATATTTTTGTGCACATTTTTATGTGCTAAAGAGTGTGTGTGAACAAAGAGTGATGAGAGGGAATGAGGGTGAAATATAAAGCAAATATACATACGACTGCTTATGTTGGTGGTTCTGTCTACTGTACAGTATAAATACATAGTGGTGTGTATGTGTGTGTGTGTGTGTGTGTGTGTGTGTGTGTGTGTGTTCAAAGCTTTGATTGAGTGTGACTTCACTGTGTGAGTCCAGAATGAGGATACCATCAACCTCGCCATTGAGTCCCTCATGGCCTGGCTGCCACAGCTTTGATGGGGGGCATATGCCTTGGCTTTGTGCGCGCGCCTCTGTGTGTGTTTGCATGTGCGCTTTGTGTGTGGTTATAAGCGTTGTGTGTGCGTGCCGGCGGGTGCACTATGGTTCACCGCTCCTCTGAACCTCATTCAGTCAAAAGCACGGGCAGCGATGGAAAGTGAACAGCGGGTGGACGTACGCTGAGGTGGAGGGAGGGTGGAGAGGTGTGTTTCGCGGGGCGTCCGAGGGTGGGGAGCGTCTGTTTGTGTGTGGGGCGGAGGCTGGCAGCTGGAGGTGACGCTGGCAGCAGTGCAATGATGGCGGAACGGGGAGGAGAGGACGGGGAGCCAGCGAGCAAGCGATGAACTAGATCAATGACACGGCGGGCGCGGCTAGAACAAAGTGCTCCGGCCCTGTGTGTTGATGTGGTGGAAATTGCATCTTCAAGGAAACGTGCTTGATGAGATTGTGGGATCAATAGAGGATGGGGGCTGCCAGGCTCCTGAGCGGCTGGAGAGGCGAGGGAGGCCGAGGCTGGGCCTGAATGAGAATGGGGGGCGCAGACCAAGACTCCATAACCTTCCTCTGATGGTCTAATACAATATGTCACCTCAGTCACCAGAGGGGCTGAGCCGGAGAAGTGGGGGGAAGGGGCTTGCCAGCAGTAAAGGCTGTTAAGGTCTTCGGAATCAACCGATTCAGTTCCACCACAGCAATTGTGGGATCGGCCAAGAGACTGCGGTGCATAATGAGCCTGCCGTGCACGCAGCAAATGTAAGTGATATCACCAATCAAACATGTCTCATTTACATTAATGATATACATTAATGGGCAGGAAATTGGATCGGTAGGACTCATTTGCATGTCCATAAATGCACATGACCACGCAGACGTACAGAGCATGTGAAGTAGGATGATGGACGGTTGAGGTTTGACTTTACATTGAACATTGAATCATAATTAATAAGCGCACTCTGTTGCTCTTCCCGTCCGTCTTCCTGTCTCTGTCTCTCATGTACACACACACACACACACACACACACACACACACATACACACAAAGCATCCTTTCTCCACAAGTGTCTGATTACACACTCATTCATAAGGTCTCTATCAGACAAACACACACATGGACACACGCACGCACACATACAAAACACTCATCCAAGTCAAGCAATGCGGCAGAGATCCCCCCCCTTCCCCTCCTATACAAGGCTGTTTCTATGGCAACAGGCTCCAGTTTCTGGCACTGAAAAGTGGAAACTTACAGGAAGTATGAGCGGCCTCTGGGGGGCGGGCAGGGGGGATGGTTGGAGGACTGGCTTGGTGGTCATGGGAGGGGTAGGGGTGTTGAAGAGTTGGAGTTCAAGAGGGCGGCTGCAGGGTGGGGGGAGGATTCGGGAATGAAGTTGCCTGCCAGTTCAATGTACAGTCTCAACAGTGGCCAATTATTCCCCCTTCCTTTCCTTCAAGCCTTAAATTCCATCTCTCTTGTGCTGCCTGTTTAGCCGGCTTGCTGGCTGGTGCCCCTCATTCAGCTTAACGAGTTTGTTTAAATTCATCGAGGGACCTGATGGACATCAGAGCATCTGCTGCCAAAATGCATTGCCATGCAAATGGGGCGAAGGCTTTGTGGCTCAGCCTCAAGGCCTGACATGTAGGTCAAGGGTGCCTGGATACAGACGACTTGCTGCTCATTTCTTCGTGCGTCTGTTTTCTGTGTTTCTCTCCCATTGAAATTCCTCAGCAAGTCCTTTTCCCTCCTCCCTCGGGCCTTTTCGAATCACTCTGCTCACTTTTGAGCTGGTTTCATGGAAGATTTATCGATGTCTCACCTATAATCTTGACAGCGGAGTGACCAAGGCCATGTAAGTGCTTGAGAATCCTTCAGTCTGGAATTATAACCCTAAGCATGTAAAAGCATATTACAAATGCAGCACCATGCAACTGCAGCTTGATTATCTGCCGCAAGAAAAGTTTTTTTTTTTTCTTTCCCTGAATATGAGTGTCTGTTTGTGTTGTGGAGAATTTGCCCAATGGGGACAGGCTGATAGCTTGGCAGTAGTGCTGGCGAACAAACTGGAGGCCATTCTCACACCTAAGTCTTGCTTGACTTAGTGCAATATTAATATCGCTCTTCATCGCCATTCACTCCTCTCCCTTCACCTCACTTCCTCTCTGAGGAGATTTGCAATGTGACTGCGACAAACATCTAAGCTTTTCCTTTTCTATCATTTCATTGCTCTTGGTTGCTTTGCCTTGCACTCACATTGTCTTTTTCTTTCACCTTCCTCTCTTTTTGTTCCTTTCTCCGCTCATTGTCATCTCCTTACCCTCACTTCTATCGTGGTGTCGTTCTTTCTCCGGCTCTCTTTCAGCCCGCACTTCAAAATGACTGTGATTGACGTATCCAAGTGCAATCCCATAGCACACATGACTTTCAAAAATGCAGTTTTTACATTAAAGCAAGACATGCACATATGTTTAAAGACACTTCATTCACAGAATTTCCCTCCCACTTGATCCCGATGGGTTTGCAGGCTCGCACACTTATCATTCAGCTGAAGTGTTGAGTGTGTAGGTGGGAAGTGACGATATTTATGAAGGTTGAACTCAAACATTGCACTTGCAACAAAGGTAGACATTTGGGATACTTGATAGTGCTTCTCTCTGACAGTTTATGTAAGCATTGCAGATTGAGCGAGGACTGCAGAGACATGTGGCCAGGGTTAGGAGGGAGAAAAGCTTTTTTCATCATGGACTTACACTTCAATCTTCATCACGCAGCAAGCTCTGCTACAGCACTACAATTCCTCAGCCCTTCTGGGAGGAGGGAAAAAATCTCGACAACCTTCCTGCCATTCCCGTGAAAAATATCAAAGCAGCCCTGCGCTATTTAGAGTTATCATTCGGACAGGAGAGATTGGAGTGAATTGTACTTGGACGTACAATTTTCGCAACTGCGTCAGGCACCTCCGTTGTCTGAGCCCCCTGAATGGAAAGAGATGTCTTGCTCTCGGTGGACCAGTATTTGGAGTGAGTTAGCTGGAATCTGGCTGACTAACTTGAAATTCTGTGATCGACTCCAAAACTTTGAAGATGCCTCCGACCGGCTTGTGTAAATGAGTTTTTCTTATTTTTCCTCCACTGCGTTCGGCTCCTAATCCTCCCATGAGTCAGTGTTTTGCTTTCCCTCTATGTTCTTTTGGCTTGTTTCCCTCCCTGTGTTTCATCTCCACACTCCCTCTTCCACGTTTTCTCTCTCTCCTGCTCCATGTCTCCCTTGTTTACCTTTGTTCTCCCTTGATTGGACTTAGACGAGCCCACTTCCTCTGACCCCTGGTACCCTGTCCTGCCTCCAGCCTTTCCACAGGAATGAACAAATCTGATGATCAATTCTCTCTCTCCTTTGCAGCACACTCACACACTCACACATGCGCCAAACTGCCACAGAGCGCAGAAATTGGCTCAGCGTAGCTGCCTGCCAACCAATTACCACACCACATCACCAACCCTGCCACCTGTCCCCACACCCCACCTGAGTGCCTCCGCGCCTCAATCTATTCACGTCCACTTCCTCCTTCCATTATGTCCCGCACAAGAGGAAAGACAAGTCTGCTTTTATCAGCTTTAATTACCCACTGTGCCAAAGTTCTCCCTCCTACAGGGCTAGTACCCTTTATTGTCTTACACCTCCACCTACTCCATCAATCCTCCAACAACTGTTTACCCTTCTCCAACTTGTTGGCAATAATCACCCGAGTTTCTTCTTTTCCCACCTCATTGTTTGTTGATGTTTTTTCGTTTCTTTCCTCCGCTACGGAGCCTGTCCAACCCAAGTCCCCGCTGAACGAGGTTCCTGGTCTTATAGATGTTTTACACTTCAGCTCTAATTAAAGTCTCTCTGATATGAACACCCATTTTCTTCTACTCTGAATCCTCTTCCTCGAGCGTGCATCAGCCATGTAGTGTGATCTCATTAAATACGTGTTGCATAATGAATGCCTACTGCTTGCTAATGGATATCTCTGTCATTTAGTCATGTCTTCCTATTGTACGCAAGAGCAGTATTTCCCATATCTAGACTGAAGTTGCTTTTTTTTTTTTTTTGCTTAGCTGTTTACACACTGAGCTGAACTTGTTTTTCTTCTTCGTGTATATGGGTTAAAAAGCTGGCTGTTTGATTGTAGACTGTGGTAGTTCTTTTCCACAGGTTTGTCTAGACAGTCCCAATCAATCCTGGGCTTCCCTACAAATAGTCTTCCCCTCTATTTCACTTCATTACATAAGAGATATTTTAGTATGGGGACCCAGCTGCTTTTCGAGCCTCTCCGCTGGGGTGTGGGCGTGGTAGCGATGGAAAATTGAATGCCCAACTGAAGCTGTTGTGGCTGGAGCTTTCAGCTGGGTGCCTCCAGTCCTTTGCCTTGTTTATTGCCTAATTTGTTTGGCCTAGTGTAGTTGGTTTAGACATGCCACTCTGCTAACAGGCACTGTGAGCCACAAGGTCAGTGGTTAACAGCTCCTGTGCACTATCCTGCTGCCTCCTGAAATACACATTTCTCAATTGAAAGGTATATTAAAAGCTTGAGGAGACCCATGGGCTTGGAGGTTAAAGGCTGTGTCAGCCAGTTAGAGTTGTTTACATTTGAGCAAGCCTTGAGGAGAGCGGGCAGGTTTCACGCTGTTATACAGGAGGATTGAACAGACTCCAATCAGAGCACCAAGAAAAAGACTGAAGAGGCATAACGAGTGCTGTGTTTGGAGTTATTATTCTCTTGTCCAAACAGCCAGCTGACAAGCCTCAGACCCCATTGACAAGCCTTTGTCCAGAGTGTAGTCAAAAGCAGCCATGTTGAACAAGGCTTAGCCTCTTTGTACAGGTGTCAGCTTGTGTTAACAGCACAACACTTATTTGTCCCATTCATCTCTGGTGTTTTTGACCTCTTATCCTCTATCTGAGCAGCCAGCATCCTCCCTCTGACTCTTCACCTCAATTTGCTGCTTCACATCCACAAGGCCCGGGCTTCAAAGTTCTCACAACTGGTGCCTCTGTCTCTCTCCCTGTTTCAGAAGTTCCTTTTGAAGTAAAAGTTCAGTCTGGAGCATTTCACGACCAACTTATTTTCCAGCGGTTTCCTTGATTTTCTATTGATTCCCATCTGCCTTGGTCGGGTGGAAAAGGAGAAGAAAAAGAAGAAAGACGGGGAGGACGGTGGTGGATCGATGTTAGCTTGACCTCCCATGGGGGGATGGGTCGGATGCATTTCGGATGAAAGTCGTTAACCATTTCTTGTTTGCCAGACCGAGCTTAAGGAACAAAATAGCGATAATGATTTGGTTTCTATTTAATTCAGAAAGCAACCTCAACATTCAGATTTCCATGCAATTTTCAGCGGTCTTCCTTTATATTAAACTTGCAAATGCTGTGACCATGAGATGGTGGTTGTTATTGGAAATCGTTAAAGGACATCAATTTGTGAGCTCGAGGCCAACTTCGGAAATGATAAAGGCAAATATCTGTGTCCAAAGTAAGCACTGAAGATGTACTGCACTGCATTGCTAAATCTCCCCCTGCAGCCATTTCTCTGCTTTTATTATGTGTCTCTGAGACTCGTGTCATATGCTTGACACGCACTGAACAGAAATAGGAAGCATTTGCCATTGTTTTCCTATATGATGCCAATACAGGAGGAGAGTGATGTGGAGACCCAAAGATGTACAAATCAAAATCCCACATGCTTTCCGTTAAAAACACAATCAAATTGACATGCTGTTCATGCCCATATAATCAGGCAAGCCAGTCATTAATTATGGTAGTGTAGTAGACCTCAAAACCTCAATCCACAAATGGCACAGCTGCATGCAGCAGTCTCCTCTGTGTACTCTGTATCTCCAGGCTGTATTCCTAAAGCGACTCCATGCAGCACTCCCTCACCAGTCATCCTCCATGGCTTTGGCCAAGCGTGCAAATGGCAAATGGACAGCGGGCGCCCCGGCAGCCCTCTCAGCCCATGTCTTATTCATGAGCAGGGGTCGGCGCGATGCCCCTCGTCACACACCATGTCAGAAACACACTCTGCCCTGTGCACCAGAGCCTCTTACCGCATTCCCCCCTCCAAACCTCTTCCCACCCACTAAAACCCCCGTGACATTTTCACTTCATGTGCCACTGTGCTCCCATCCTGCCTCGCAAGGAAAGTGATAATAGTAATAGCCAGCTGTAACGGCAAGAAACACTGATCTGAAATGTAATCCAATGCAACATCCCGCTCGCAGCCGGACCGCTCCTCCTGTAAGTCACGCAGATGCTGCGTGAATATCATAATGTGATTACTGGTTATGTTTTTTTATATTGCAGTGCGTCAGGGAGGAGAATGCAATGTTGTGGTCAGGCTCTGGGGCCAGAATGCAGGCTGCCCGTGCCACCGAGCATCTCATAAAGAGCAGAGAGTGGAGCTAAGCGAGGGGGAGTTGAGGGGTTTAGATGATTACACGGCTCTATGGTTTTGTGAAGATGGGTCCAGCTTCCTGGGTAACTATGACATCAGCAGTCTGACATTCAGAATGAAATGTCTACTGTGCAGCACCGGCTCTGCTAAGCCAGTCAAGTCAATAACGTAATAAAGTTGTATTGAGCACCAGGCTTTGCGTAAAGGTCGGGTCATCTTTGGTGGCTGTTCAGCAGTTGGTGGCATTACCAACGATAATGTTCCAGAGGACTTAAACACTAATTGTATTCATTTTCAGCGTATAAGAATTTTTACAAAGATCTGTCTCACTTTGACATGATGTTAAAGCGACAATATAGGCAACACGTTTGCCCCTTGAGACTTTCTTGTCTCAGAGACCAGGCTGAGATGAGTCGGGACAACCCAGCTGAAGAATTTCACCTTCATAGCAGCTTCATCTTTTTTAAGATCTGGCAGCTTCATTGAGACTCGACTGATCGATTAAATTTTAACAAGATGCCAGTGATGGGCTCTCTGCAGGGCTTAAACATCCAATCCATCATGGCCATGGCGCTCCTTCTTTCACCTTCTACTCAGCTCTATCCCTTCCTCCTAACTGGTTTGGTGAAGCGAAAATTATCTCTTGATTAAAATTTAATTAAAAGCCATTTAACTTTTTCCCTCCTCCTTCATTGCGCTTAACAGAAACAACTTTCCCCTCCGGGTGGGGAGCATCCCACTTTGGTGGCCGAGAAACCACTCAACACTCCCTGGGACACTGATTATTTCTCAGCTTCTTTTATTACACCTATAGATCAGCACAATTAACGTCCAAAAGGGGGATCATAAAAATGTTTTTCCCCTTGCAAATGGTAAACAACCACTCTCTGGGGGTCTAAATGGAGATCTATTGCCACACCAACTATTTACGATTATCTATCCCGTTGCTACCCCACCTCAGGTTCAAAGTTAAGTCCATGGAAGCAGAAATCAACTCTAATCCACTTATCTCATTGATTCATCCAGCTCTGACCCGTCTCGCTCTGACTCTGTCCTGCCTGGAGATCATATCTCGGGCTCTGTCCACATGCTGTCCCGCTTGGCCTCAGTAACATGCAGTGACAAGGGTCAGGATGCAGAGCAACACTGGGGTTGCGGCAAGGATCCCATCCTCTCAATTAGCCTCCTCCCGAGTCTGCTCGGCCCTTGGGGGTTCTGGATTTAATTAAGTAATTGAATAGATGATTCCCACTTGGCTGGCTCATGCCACACTAGCTCCCCCTGTGGAAGGTAGCGGTAGCAGCATGTTCGTGTTTGCATGTATGTGTGTCCCATGTGCTGCATCTATCTTTCAGTCCCCTTAAACCACCCTGGTGTCACACAAACACAACATTTTTTTTGTTTTTGTGCTTGTGTGTCAGTGTGCCTTTGTGTGTATGTATGTGTGTGTGTGTGTGTGTGGTCATCCTCCGGCTGTGCTGCTGCTCCTTAATGACCCGTGCAGTGCCTGGGAGCTAGGGGTGTCACAGCGTCGTGACTAACAGTCTGGGCAGATTGGCTGTTGCCAAAACCACGGCCCCAGCCAAGCCCCCATCCACACAACACCCCCAACACTCACACATGCACACACACACACACACACACACACACACACACGGTCTCGTGCTGCTTATGGATTCCTCTAAATGTGTGTCTGTTGCTATGGATGGCTGCCTTAAGACGTTATAAATTTATATGTCTGCAGGGTAGAGATGTGTTTGTGAGAGCAGCAAACCTGTGTGTGTCGACTGCATCTACACGGAAAGATGAGATTGATTGTGCAATTGTGAAATACTGCAACAGGAAAGAACATGCATGTGTATGGCATAGCAAAAAGCTAAACCAGGGCCACATTAAACCTGTGAGGGGGCCCCGGGGGACACATGAGCTATTGAGCCCCCAATATGTCCTCCCATTTAATATGCATCCCATTACCTTTAAGTACCTGAGTGTCGGTACAACAACAAAAACATACAAATTTATTTGTGTTTGCCAACAGCGGTGCGAGAACTACTCAGATCGTGTACTTAGGTAGAAACGCTAATTATGCAGTATGGCCCATTTCAGAATCATACATTGTCTCCTGTTATTCTAACTACTGATGCATCACCGTGCACATCACTAAAATGCTGCAGCTGCTAAAGGTGGAGCTGATTTTAATTATTTTATATACTGCTGGCCAGTTTGCAGATTTCCCCCAGGGATCAATATCTTATCTTAACCTTTAATAATGCGTCATATTTTATTTGTTCATTAAATGCTGTATTATTATCTGAATCTGCAAACTACATAGTAATTTAAGTTTTAAAATTCATTTAGTGGGCCAATAAATACTAAGGACTAAAATGTAGGAGCTCCATTAAGGCCCTTATACTTTCACACTACTTTCATACTATTCACAATTCAATTTATATGCAGTTTTTACACAAAGTAACTGCCACACGGTGAACTTGAGGTCTTTCGGGCTGTTGAGGTCTTCGTTACTCCAGGCCAGATTGCCTGGTTGGTAATCCAGACTTACATCCGTAGGTAGCAAACCTTTGTATCTAAGAAACAGCAGGCCAGCCTGTGCGCACGTGTGTGTGTGTGTGTGCATGCGTGCATGCGTGTGTATTATTATCTCCGTGTGTAGGTGCATGTGTATTTTTTTTTTCAGACCACATGCTTTTGTGTTGGTGTGTATGTCTGTGCATACGCATACTGGGCAGGTGAGTGATGAGCACTGCAGTGCTCTGGTGCAAGAGCTTGTGGTTAGGAATCACAGGAGGACTGAAGTGACTTGATTCGCCCCGTGCCTCATATAGATGCACCCCCTCCTTCACAACACACACACCTTGTAGATATAAAGAAAGAGCGAGAAAGAGAGAGAGAGAGAGGTGAAGGGAAGAGAGAACCCTCACATCCTTTTAACTGGGTCTCATAAATCACAGACAGCAGCATGGCAGGATTATGTTGTCAAGTAAAAAATGAGTGTGTGCGTGGGTGTGCGTGTGCGTGTGTGTGTGTGTGCCTAATGTGGTGCTGCCTACAGTAGGACAGGTGGCGAGGCATTGACACGGCATTGTTCAGTCGTTGTTTGTTGGAGAAGGGATACATAGAGCCACCTCACACAGCACAGACAGCTGAACAACCTGAAAAGGCTCATCTGAAGAACTGAACAGGTGGATGAAGAGCTGAGACAGAGATGTAAAGGTTTCACAGTGAGGCTGAGGAGGGCACAGAGTGTGTTTGCGTATGTATGAGAGAGACTGAGAGTGTGAGAAAAGAATTAGGATGGTTCAGTAGATTCATCAAGAGAGAGAATGAAGAGAAACGCTAGAAAAATGCATTTTGATAGCATGGGGGAAGTGAGGTGGGAGTATATTTAGAGATGGAGGAGAAAAGATGGAACGAATGAGAGAGAGAGACGGAGGGGGAGAGAGTCCATCATAGATCTGTAGTTGCAGGCTTCAATCAATTATTAACGCCATGCAGATTAGCAGCCGTGCCGACAAACGATGCAATGATGACTGTCAGTTTCCCCCGCACTGCCGCCTACCTCAGGGAATGATGGAGAATGAGAAAACGACAGAGGGAGAAACAGGGAAGGGAAGAGCAATGATGAGATGAATTGAAAAAAAAAAGAAGTTGGAGCAAACTTGTCTTGTGGTTTGTTTATTCCTCTGGGAGAGGGATAGAAGGAAGGACAAGGAGTGTGTGAGCAAGTGAGGAGTGTGATGCTTTAATATGAGCACAGATGAAGAATCGTCTGCTTTCGCAATCGGATGAAGAAGAGTTAAGTTAAGTTAAGGGTTGAAGGCTGGTCAGCTGGTTAGAAAAGTAATTATTTCTTTAATGTCAGTGTTTGTTTTTGGAGCAATGCTGCAAATCAGTGAGCACCAGTGCCTTTTGTGCAGTTGCAGCTTGACTGATTAATTGTTTAACTCATTTATCAGGAAAATCTCTGGTTTCAGCTTTTCCAGTGTGAGGATTTGCTGCCTTTCTTTGTTTGAAAATGACTCTAAAGTGAATGTTGTTGGGGGTTCTTTTGGGTCGTTGGACAAAACAAGCATTTTGAAGACCTTGGGCTGTGGGAAATTGTGATTTTCATTTATTTTCTGACATTTTATGGACTAAATGATTTAATTTTTGTTTGGGAAAATGACAGAGTGATCAATAATGAAAATTGTCTTTGTTAAATTAGACCGCAAAATGATTTCTTTCGCATTTAATTCAGTCGATTAGCCCAAAACACACATTTGTCTTGTAGATCTCAAAGAAGCCAAACCAGTGCACATCTTTTAAAGCCCATTTGATTTCTTTCACTTGCTCTTGATTTCATGCTTTGATTTTGTTGGTTATACACTCCTTGCTCCTATTTAATTGTCTTCTGTCTCTTATCTCCTTCATCTCATTCTCCTTTCACATGATGTATCACTATCATGATATAAAATGACATATAATTTGATAGAAGATTGTGTCCACGTCGCCCACTGCTTTCTTTCTTTGAAATGGTGATTAAAGGGAGCAGCACAATAAATGCTCTGTTTTCCTAAAAGGTGTGCAAAAACATGCAAGACTGTTAAAAAATAAATGAAAAACCTTGTTATGTAATGCTTTTGTTAATGTTTCAGCATGCAACCCAGCCATTACACCTCCAGAGAAGGTGTGATTTTAAACGGAGTGCAACAGCCACACAGAAAATCATGTAACACCAGGGAGAACAGATATAACTTCAAGTCTACATCAATACTCTGTGTTATTTCTCTGAACATCCAGAAAACCCCTGAGTCCAGCATTTTTATTCCCTCCCTTTTTCATCACAAGTACTTTGTCTAAAATGTCAAGAGTACAAAAACACAGCAAGGTGATGTTGCACACGTTCCCAAAAAGTTTGGGAGTAGATGGAGGACTTGAACTTCTGACCTCTGCATGGGAGAACAGCTTTCACCTGGGGCACTGAAAGCAGCCAGCGTTGTCAAGGGAGATGATGATGATGACGAGGCAGTTTGTTTGCAGAGGGGAGAGAGGCATGAGAAAGAGGGAGAAACGGGGAGAGGAAAGGTTTGGGGCGGCTTTGGGATTACTAGGCCTTAAATGTATAACGGTACATCTCTCAAAGGCACCACAGTTGGGGCGCCCTTGAGTTAGCACAATTAACCCATTGGTACTATACATAGCTCCCTATAGAGGCTAGCATAGAATAATGTAGAGCAGTACCATTTGAGCTTGTTCAATCTCCCAGAATTCATAAATCATTCAGTGGTACCTCAGGATGTGCTGACCATATATGGGCGACCACACAAGATACACTGAGTCCACAGTCTTCTCTCTGATGTCCCTGTATTTACAGTATTGTCTGTATTTACAGTATGATGTTCGAGCTGCCGGCAGGGCGAAGGTAACCAAACATGCTCACCCGGCGATTACACCTGAACTGAACAGCAAGCTGCTGGGAATGTCCCATTTAGCATCATTTTAGTTTATTAGGAATCATTCCTGCAGCTTGGGCACCTCTTCCTATCAGAAATGATAACATTGCTCTCAAGTTAAGACCTGAGATTTTGAAATTTGGAAATAGAGCTGACACAAAATGTGAATCTGGGCGCGCTCACTGTCACTTTTACCCCCAGATCATGTGGTTAAGATTAGTGGCTCCCTTCCTTTTAACATTCGTTCCCCTTAAAATGAGGCAATGTCTGCTTGCAGACCCTTATAGCATGACATTCGTTACAACAAAGATTGAGTTTTCCTTCTCAGTGTGTTTAATTTAGTTGTAAGAGGCCTGAAAGGGTGAAATCATCCAGTTTCTAAACATAAAACAACAAGAAATATGTGATTTTGTGCATCCAAACTGTTTCTGCGACCCTGTGGAGAGGTCTGACCTGTAGGTTGACAGCCAGTCCCAGTTGTTACAGAAGAATACAAGTATAATACCAGCCATGACAATATTGTACAAGTACAATTCATTTTAATAAAAAGGAAATTCAAAGAACCTTGCATGTATTTCCTTCCTCCACCACCTCCACCACACCTCCATTCATAGTGCCTACACCCACTCTTAGATGCCTTTTTAGGCTCTCCAAGATACCAAGGGCAGAATTAATTAAGCATTGAATCATGCAAGGTGTGAGAGTTGAAAAAATAGATAAGGGTGTGGTGCTGGTTGAAAGGATGGAGGGGAAAATACACGACTCGAAGTTGTTTTCCTTGCCTAAAGGCAAGGTTTCGAGCTTGCCAGAAAGAAACAAGGATTTGCAATTAACCAGAGCCACTGAGAAAAAAAGAGAAAGAGAAAAGGACGGGTGGTGACAGAGTGGTGGAGAAAAGAGCTACAAGGGGAAAGACATTAAAGAGAGTAGATGTGCTCAATGGCTGAAGTGTGCATGTCAGTATCTCCATGCAGCATGTGAGGGTTTCTCCTGTACACTCCTTTTAAAAAAGGTGATGGCAGACGGCCTATCACTGCAGCACTCTGTCTTTCTTTCTCCCTGTCTTTGTTAAGCCAGGGCCCGCTCCACCAGCGGCTGCCTGCTGCACCATCTGCGGCTGCAAAGTGCCCAAAATTCATTTGTGGAGAGAAGCGAGGGGGATGAGGAGCAAGAATCCACCAAGAGAGAGACACACAGGGAGAGAATGAGTGAGGACCGACAGGGCAGTAGTGGACGGAGCGGCAGCTTTTTAATGAAACATCTCTCTCAAAAGCATGTGAAAGGGTAGCGGAAGGAGCAGGAGGAAAGAGACGGGCCGAGAGCGTGGAACTCGAGTCAAGAAGACGAGGGAAGGGAGAGATGATGCAGAGAGCAAAGGAGAAAAACGGGAGGAATGGAGTGGAGCAAATGGAGAAAGGAGGCAGAGGGGAAGTGACAACGGATAGACAAGCACGAAAAGAGGGGAGCTGATGAGGAAGAGGAGGAGGAGGACTAACGGGGGGCCTCTGTGTGGCAGCAAGATGTTCTTTGTGCCTGTCAGAGTCTGACTAAAGATCAGGATTTGTGTGACACATCTGTACTAAATCTCTGCGACAATCTGTCTGTCGCCGTCTTTATCTGGGAAGCTCCGTCTCTCACTCTCTTTCCTCACATCCTTTTTTTTTAAATTTCTATCCATTACCTTTGTTTCTCGCCTCTGTTTTAAATTACTTCACGGCATTTCTGCTTTATTTGACATAATCTGCAGTGATAGGTGACAGGAAGCGTAGGAGAGCAGATTAAACGCTGCAAAGGTCCTGAACCCGAAAACTCACCAGGTAGATGGATTTATCCTGCCCATCTAACAGGATATCTTTCGCTTCCCTCTCACAGCCATTATTGCATTAGTGACCCTTCAGATTTCTATTATCTTTGCCCTCTTTTCTGCACTTCATTGCATTTCCTTTTCTCCTCCTCATTCTCTTGCTTTCTCAACATTCCCCGACAGCACTTCCTCCCCCTCCGCCTCTCCCTCTGTCACCCCCTCAACCTCCCGCCTTCCTTCATCCCCTCCAACCAGCTCTTACGCTGTCATCTATCCGCAGCACTGACTCATGATTCCCACGAGGGCTGCAAGGTGACAGGGATCATACAGCTTTGTGGAACTTGTATGCTCAGATAAGCTGCTGAATTAGAAGGTGGCGAAGATCAGCTGCGGCGTGGCAGGGGAGAGGAGAGGAGCGAGGAGGTGAGAAGATAAGAAAGCAGGGAGGTGTGGAGAGGAGAGGGGGAAAGGGTGATGAAAGACGATGGCCAATGGAGAGGCAGGTGGGAAGAGAGGGTGAGGAACGTATTTGGGAGGAAGGAACTGAGATGAGGATTTGTTTTTTTATTTTTATTCACTTCATTTCGACCCTGCGATCGTTGATTCTGTGGGCCCGAATCTGAAATCATGCACAGGTGTAGCTGGCGAGCTAATTCGGCTAACTTTAAATTTCACCCATCACCTCACTGGTTTCAAAACATCTGGCCAAAAGACTGCAGCTGTAAATTAGCCAGCTGGCTAACACTGGCCCGTTTACAGAAATGTTGATTAACGTGCATTGTCCTTATATGTGAATACATCAATCAAATGAAGCATTTAATAGCTCCATGAACTGAATTCACTGTCTGCAACAGACTTCAGAACCTGGTTAAAGGGTTCGTAACTATACACTTGATGGCCACATATGATACCGTGCTAAAAGGCTGAGGCTAAGCTACATGCAAACAGTCATCATCCTGAAGAAGCAGTAATGTTTATGTACCGCAGTGAAGAAATAGTCTTTGCATGATAAGTAAAAATGAATCAGACAAAAGCCCCTTTGGTTGCTCAGCTTGCATACTTGTGCATGTTTTCAAACAGTGTGGTTTCACTTTTAATGCAACCAGAGGGAAGACAAACTGATGTGTTTGGCAAATGAAACGTTGTTCATCTTTAACAGGGGGATGGCCCACTGAGAGGGTTAGGGTTACCCAGACTCCCGTGGGTCTGGGAGTGTATTTGCAACACAGATGCTACTGAATGTTCATAGAAATATAATCCAAATATTATAGGAATACTACAGGCAGCAGTTCCAAACGGCGTAGAGATTGACAGCCGTGCACACAAAGAGTAAAAGAACCAGTCGGATAATTATAGAGAGCTACATAGGCGAAAACAGAGTAGAAAAACATCCAGATTAATTTATATTCTGACAATGTGTCCAGCTCAGTGCATAAAGGGCTTAAACTGAGAAAAAGTCTCCGTGATAAAAGTACAGAGGAGAACTGCCGCAGGAGGTAAAGCATTAAGCTGGAGGTGTGAGGTCAGGAACAAGCCACTGCTTTGACTCTTTTCCCTTTCTTATTTCATTTTCCCGTCAGCCTCTTTTCTTATCGTCTTGTTTTGTCACTCGCTCAGATAACCAGCCTAATGTAGACGATGTGACATCACACAAGTTGGTTAGCAGGGCAGTTTTTTTTTTAATCTTTGTACTGTGCAAAATCGGTAATTTTGATTTCAGTGCAACATTTTTTTTTGTGCCGAAAAATCAGCATAGACTAGACTGAGATGCCAATTTTCCTGAGCTGACTGTAGCCTCAGTAGAACAAAATGCAAAGCAGGTGTAAGAACTGTCATGTTTCAAAGACACACGTAATATTTTCTCGATCTGACATCTCACTGTCTTGCTCTAACAGTGCAATCGTTGGAACCGTCAGCTCTGATAAAGGTAGACGAGGCAAAGTGGGTAAACCAAAAAAAAGTAAATCACGTCACCGCCACAAAATAACTCCTGGAACATTGTGAACATCACAGACTGATGATAAGTTATATAACAGTGTAAAAGAATCCGAGGGTGGATCTTTCCTTGAAAATATTCAACTAATCATCTCCATCATCTTGTCTTTGTTCAGAAAGTTTCCTCTCAATCAGGCTCTGAATGTACTGAGGCAGGCACAATCACGTCTTGCTGGAGGTTAACTTATATCTCAGGGGGTTGATTTTAATCCTTTACTCCAGACTGTTGTGCAAATGTAGGGAATAAACATCTGGATAATGTTTTGTCGGGTCATTTGCAGATGGAGTCGGTGCCGATGAAGTACGGAGTGAGTAAAGATAATGAGACAGCTTATAAAGAGGTTAGAAATGATGTGTTAAAAAGCGATCTCACTATGACACATTCACTTGTTCACTTGCTGAATAGTAATCATGATTGACATGTAAATTAAAGAAGCTGTCTGAGAGTCTTTAGCGTGTTTTAGACTAAACAGACTGGATAAAAACTGTTTTGCTACATCAGCACGCAGCTTAACAGGATGATACTTCTGTTTTCACTGCATAAAGTTTCAGTTTTGGAGCATTTTGGGAGGAAATATTCCTTTCATTTGAGAATAAGCCTTCACCTGAGCAAGATTCATTGCAACACACATACATTTTTGCTCAGGCTTTGACATTTGCAGTACATCTTTGCAGCATGTTTTATTATTAATACTTCAATTAATGTCTCAGGAAGAGGCGACGTTTTGATGACCCTTTGTTCTGTGGCGTATTGCATGCAGTGTACAAAACTTGAAAAATAAATTATTCTGCAGGGTTTTTTTTGTTTTGTTTTGTTTTTTAATCCACAGTTATGACTTGTGACAGAGCAAGTGAGAATGTATGTGCATGTGCGTATGTACCTGCTATTCTGTTTAGGGGTGGGTGTGTACATATGCATTAGGAATGTCTGCAGTCTTTGCATGCTTGTGTGTGCTTGTGGCACAGCAGTAAAATTGTTTTTGCAGCTCATGCACACATGAGGGAGAGGGGAGCCAGAGATCATTTTCAGTGCTCCACATGAAGGAGCATTAATCCAATTCAAACAGCTCCAAGGAGACGGCCCTCTAATAACTTATGGTGACTTAGGAATTTGTTTATGTTCGTAACAGTGCACTGAAAGATTAATAACCTCTACAGTCGGAGTTATACAATCCTTTCTGCAAGAAAACACAATAAGAAAACACACAAGGAACTGATGTGTGGAGATAAATGAAAGGCAAATTAGCCAGTGGCATTGTATTTAATTACACATTACTTCTGTCACAGCTTTAGTTACGCCCCTGATTTCCTCATATTCCTCGATAGCCTCCGGCTTTGGTAAAACAGCTTCATCTGCACCATGAGCCAGCAGATTCATCAGTGGCTCAGTCCACTAGGGCTGACATAAATGCACAGTTTAGCTTTGCCTCAAGTAACTGGTTGCATGCTTGTTTCCTCCTCAAACAGACTATGACACATTAATTCACCTTTACCTCTCTTCTCATCTCTCTTTTCTCGAATCTCTGTATTTTTTTCAGCGTGTCATACACGAGACTCCTCTCAGCTCTGCTCAGCTGCAAAGATTAAATGGGCTCTCTATCGATTGCTCTTTTCTAATGCACCGGCCTCTCCAAAGAAATACCAAAAGCATGTCATCACCCAGGCTGAAAGAAGGGGCTGGAGGGTGGAAAAGAAAGGAGACTTGTGTCCAAAGTCGGGTATATTTTTAACTTAATCTTTGCTCCACAAGATGAAGAGAGCAACCAGGGAGCATGTAAGCAAGACTATCAGGCTGTCGAGGGAATGGGTAGGGGCTTTACTGCAATCGAGCAGCGGCAGCACGCCGGCGGCGCCAAAAGCTAGCCAGGATGTCATCCGGCTTCCATCTGGTGAGATACAGGGATGCAGAGAGAAAAGAGAAGGGAGCTCCAAGATTTGTTGAAGGACAGTACAACCTAGCCTAGAGAAGCAGGTGGATCACAAAAGAAAATGACGTCAACCAAACCTTCTCCAACTTACAGGCCAGGGCCCGAGCTCGCGGTGGCGGTTTGAATGTCTGCCACAAGCTCTCCGGCACAGCTGTAGCCAAACACAACTGGCACGGCGGCTATGTGCGCAGGAGCTAGCGATGGCGAGTCACAGCAGTGGAGCAACAATGGCAAGAGCTGCCGCGATTCAGAATGCAAATGAAGCCCATCCACAGCTGTAAGGATGGCTGTGGGCACAGCCAGGCAGAATCCAACTGCACACAAACAGACGGAAGTGTGCAAACACATGCAGGAAAACACACTTAACACCCACACGCACACACACACACACACACACACACACACATGCTCGCACGCAGCAAACGGATTTGCACAAACTTGCAAATACACATATGCACATTCATTCTCTCTCTCTCGCACACACACACACACACGCGGATGCTTACTTCAGTTCTGTACTTGCCAGCATCTTGGTGCACTGCACTATGCCTCACTCCTTCCCCCCCCCCCCCCTCCTTCTCCCATTTCATCCCTTAGGAGCTCCCTCCTAAGCAGGTGTTAGCTGGTTTCTGTTCCCTCAGGTAGTTCTGTTTTGTTCTTCGCAGCAAGTACTGGTGCCGTGAATTATCCTGACAGCACCTTACTCCTGGGCTCTGGCCCTCACCTTCTCCCTCCTCCCGCCCGCGACTCTTTTCCCTCCCCGCATGGATCTCCTCCTTTCATCCTCACTCTCTTACCACCCCCTGCGGTGCAAGTTGCGAGACCCCTGGACAGGCAGCCCAGCGGTTTCTTTACAGCACGTCAGCCCACTCACGTATAAACAAACACACATGCATGCGGCCTGGTCCAACACGCTCTTTTAAAAATGCTCACTCAGACACGCGCCAGGATATAAACACGCGTGAATCCGTCGACACACATGTGCTTTGATGTAACCCAGGTGCACCTCAAACCACCGCGTTCCAGCAGTACTCTCATTTATTTGTGCATTCATTTAGATTGAGTGTGTTGATGTGAAAATGCTGCTGTTCGCCTGTAGCCAAAATGTTGTTCCCCCTTGTTTTGCTGTTTGCAAAAGGCACAGACAAAGAATGACTTATTTTAGATTGCTCATTACTATGGCGGCTTCAGACAGCGGCTAATTGCCCTCCATTCAGTCATCACAATTAACTGGTCTTATTACTCTGTTTGAGTATATTGCATATTTTTTCACAGAAACATGTCATTATCAGTATGAAATGAATGGGGGGGGGGGGGGGGGGGGGGGGATTAATAAGCTAAGTCAGTGGTGGTGCCGTAAAGGCTTATGCGTGCAAAAAATTGAAACAAAAGCAGAATAAGATCTTTTTATTCAGCTCCACTCGAGATTTTGTTCAGAATTCGCTGAATGGAAATTGCATGATTTCAGCTCTTTCGGTATAAGTTAATGTCCAGATTAACAATGATGGAAGTAATTCTCAAGCTCTCGTCAAACTCTGTTTTTCTCATTAGTCCTACTTTTCAAGTGCGTCATAAATGAGCATTGGCAGCTTGTATTGCCTGGTCATCCATTTCACACACATACTGCCCAACACTCTGACTTTTTGATGCCTCATTCTTTTTGACTCCACTTTACAGCCAATGGTCCTATCGAAAATAACTGCTCCCATGCTATTACACTCCTTTGTCTCCTGTCACTATCGCCTGGTAATTGCTGTTTTTATTGTAGCCTCTTAGAGGCTCAAGTGTAAACTATAGGGTAAGCCTCACCACTGTGCTGAAAGCCTAACTGCATGGCTGGAAATATTCAGTCTCACAGCATCTGACAGAGCTCCAAACAGCAAAAATATGGAACACCAGAACATATTCATGGTTTTATTACACCTTTGTTATTTACTTACATATTTTGACATTACTGTATCAGGATGTGTAAGAGTTCAGTATTATGGTTTATCAACTCTGTTGTGCGAAGCAGTGATTCCAAGCAAATCCTCATTAAGTGTTTGTTTTGCATATGAGTCTGATGTCATGCAAAACACAAGAACACAGTTCGTTATATTCAACACATTCAACATGTGTGATTTCGTGAGAGTCCCCCCAAGAAAAATGACAGCACCGTTTCAATGAATCCTGAAAAGTAATTAAGTTTCCATCAAATGACGTAGCCCTCTAGTGGCCTGAGGGATTATGGCTCTTGCTCATCAGGTGCAAAGAAGGAAGTCAGGTGATGTTGTTGTTGTAGACACGGGAGACTGCTGTTTGTTCCCAGTGTTTTTGTTTGCAGACGTCTCAGATGAGAAAACTGTTTCATTTGTATAACAGTGATCTGAAACAGATTTTAAAGGCACTGACAAATGATCCAGCATGTCAATTACAAATGCTGTAACTTTTCATTCAATTTGCATGATCTTGCATATTGCCACATGTTATGTATACGTATTCATGACATAAATATGGTACCCTGTGGAGTTTTTCCACCACTGCTGGAGATATGGAGCGATGTTTTGAAGAGCAGGTCGCTGTTGTGTTTATCTTGTGGTTTTCTATATGCGCTCGTGGACCCAATGCACATTCCTGCAGACGGTTTTACACTATTCAACAGCCAGTGACTGAGGCAGCAAGCAACACGGGAATGCACCAGAAAAAGGCAGGGAAGGAGAAATTTTGCAATTCCGGCTTCAAACATAAAATAAATGTCTTTGCAAATGTTCTCTGTGGAAGGAAATTAAATCAATGAGCCGGTTAGACCTCAAGGATACACACAACACATTGCACTGCATGTGAACATCATTTTGCGTCTTTTTTTATGAAAACTTTGTCAGGAAGGTGGGGACTTAAGGGGAAACTAGGAGGGGAACTAAGAGGGGAACTAGGGGTTGAACCCAAATGCAGACAAACAAAGGGGACGTAAACTATGGATTCCAATTAATAAATGAATTTATTAAACACAAAACTAATTCAACATAAACCAAATCTCGGGGAAAACACAACTAACTTGGAACAAGACACTTAGGACACAGACGAGACTAGCAACTGATGTTAACATAAAACATGGCATGACTAAGACAATGCAAGAACACACATACATGAAACATGACAAAACTAAAACACTATGGCTACAAAACTAGAAAACCAAAAACGCTCCTGAAAGGAGGAAAGCACAAAGGGCTATGAAAAAAAGGGAACTGACCAACTGAAAGAACTAGATATGAAAAACTAACTCAAAATATCTTCCTAGAAAATGGAGAAACTAAAATCTAAATAACAAACGTAGTCAAACAGAAAATCACTCTTACAAGAGGCAAACAAATCGGCAAGGCTATAACTATGAAAGGAAAATGGAAACTAGATTATTAAGGTTACAAACAAATATCAGGAAAGGACTATGGGTTGGAAACTCAACTAACGCAGACAACACAAGGATGGTGGAGCACTAACATAAAACAAGGCCTAAACAGGAACAAAGACAAGAAACAAACTTACGGGAATTGTGGCAAACAAAGGACAGAGATAAACCAAGGAGACAATCACACAATCCACGGCACAGACATGAAGAAAAACAACAAAGAACACTCACTTACAGGCTAGGGCTAAATCAAGGAATCATGGGCTACAAGAATACATGGGCTTGGCAAGAGACATAGACAAGGTAGTGTTGACGACGACCCGACAAAGACAAAAGGGAAGACACAGACTTAAATACACTAGGGAGGAACACTAATGAGACACAGGTGGAAACAATCTGACAATCACAGGGGAGGGAAAACACAGGAAGTAAAGCAACCCAAAGACACATGACATGAACCTTCAAAATAAAACAGGAAGTAACCAAAACCAGGCAAAGACAAGACACAATGGGAAGCTTAACAAAATACAAACAAGACATGGCAAGGATAGAGACTAATACAAAACATGGCATGACTGAGACAAAAGTAACTAAATGAGGCAATGGCAAGAATCAACAAGAGAAACTAAACAAAAACCGGCGTGCAAGGCACGGGTCATGACAAACTTTACAGACCACCTTTGATATAATTCAGATTCTTATTGCAGGATATATTGGCACATCCAGCTCTCTCAGGTGTGTGTGCAGGTGTGTTAGAAAATCGCCTGCACACTGCTCTTGCTCATCATCACAATTTATTTTTGATGGTCAAAAGGGATCGTAACGTAAGTGTGACCAATAAATTGTGATGCTGAGTAACAGCAGTGTTTGGGATCTGGTTTTCTCAAATATAATGTCCAGCATAATAGACATGAATACAATGAGACTGAGACATAATATTTTGCTAATATTTCAGCCCATCCATCTATCATAGTCTATAATATAACACTAAAGTGTGGATTCACCTCTCAGATTTCCTCAGTGCCATGAAAGGCACCATACTGCTCATAGATGACCTATTCTCTTCTGTTTTTGTTGCTTATACAGAATGTTATTGTGAGAGGATATTAAATGCTGAGCTACTTCGGGTGAATCAGTATTTAAAGCTTCGCTTTTAAAGCAGTGACAGCACTTGCCCACAAGTCTGTCAAATTACCAGTGCACAGGGTGTATTTAGGGGAGTCTACAGGGCCTTGTGTAAGGCGGGCGTGTGTGTGTACTCACTGGGAGAGGAAGTAACAGTTTAACTACTGTATTGATTTCAACAGTGCTAAGGGGTTTAGGCTCCGGTCCAAGGAAAATGGGGGGTAAAAGAAAGCGGAGTGGGGCTCGTCCCTGGTTTTAGCACGCTCGGCTTTTCTCCCGCTCTCGATTCAATGGTAAAGGTCTGTGGCTGCCCATTGAAGTTGTACAACTGCTGCATTGAGTACTGTATGGCTCTGTGCACTCTGCAGTGCTCTATTGATTGATGTGTGAAGAGGGATTAGTGAGTGGGAGGGAGGGAAGGAGGGAGAGGAAGAGATGCTGGAGGGGAGGGAGGGATGGGCAGAGCGACCAGAGGCAGAACTGTGGATGCAGCATGTGTACAATAAAAAGGGGCAGATGTCACATCTTTGGTAGACACCCGAGGGTGATGCCCTGCTTTTCTGTAAATGTTGATGGTTTTGGCATGCCTCTGAGATCAAGCCGTGTTAGCAGTTATGCGTGTCAGAATAGTTGGAATACGGGGTTAGACCAGCTAAATATATGACCTTGAATGATGAGCAGCTAGTCCAGCCAATCCTCCTGAGGCCTCCGAATGAGCTCAACAGAGCAGCTAATGTCGCTATAAGCCACCGTCATGTAAACACTCATTGTGGTCATTCCACCACATTCCTCAACAGGACAAAAACGTCTTCGGCCTGAGAGGGGGGGAAATGACATTACCAGACAGACTCAAAACAATTCATTCGCCGTGACTTCTCTGACATTTCTTAGATTTCCTGTCAAGCGGAATCCCGCTGACATCCATTTTGCTTCACCAGCAATTGTGAGACGCAGGCGACCTGCATATCCATCTTGTTGTGCTGTTTGAGCGAGGCGTCCAGGTGGTTTCTCACTCCTTGTCCAATCTCTCACCCTGCTCTCCTGTTGCTCTGTCCCTGACAGGTGGTGCAGAGGGTGGAGGGAGGTCGGGAGGAGTCGGGGATTTCATCGATAGGGAGCAGAGGGGCCGAATGAGTAGCGGAGTGAAGGAGAAGAGGGAAAGGGGAGGAAGATGGGGCTTGAGCGAGGTGGACATGAGCTTGGATTTGGGCCGCTCAGAGTAAATGGGATCAGACGAGGAAGAGAAAGGGATATCTGTGCCGGTTAATGTTTAATCCCCCACCCCCAACCCCTTGTCTCCCGCCTGAGGCACCCGGCATCTGATAATCCTCGGGCTGCCGCTCTTCATCATCAAGGTGTCGGAGGGAAGTGCCTCTGTAAATATTTAATTGGCTGCAGCATGCCGGTGTTAATTATGCGGGTGTGTCTTTCCTCTGCTTTGCTCTCTGCCCCAGCATCACTGACTGTGTCCTCACACCATTCTCTCCTCTTCATATTGATGCTACTCGTACTGCTACTGTTCACGCCAGCGCTATTGTTATTACCACCCAGTACTACTGCTTGTATGCTACCGCTGCTCCTCACGACATCCTGTAATTACATATTTCAGAACAACTTTTCTTCCTTCTCAATGACTTTTCTCTCCAGGACCTCACCTAACCCTGGCTATCTCTTTTCCCCTCCCCCTTCCAACCTTGTGCAATGCCTCTCTCCTTCTCCTTTCAATTTCCAAACCGCGGCAGCCTCCGTTAAAACGGATTATTGTTATGGCTTTCATTATAGCCTCTGCTGTTATCCGTCCTGACGCCAATCATGCCTTCAGAAGTAGCTTTCCCTCCTCTCTGTGTTTATTTGATCGTCAAGGGCAATGTGAAATAGATGAACAGTACAAAGACAGCCTTGCAAGGACTACGCAGGCTAACGTCGTACGGCTCAATAGAGCTCCAGTCACAAGTGTCTGCCGGTAGCAAGTGCAATTACAAACAGGCGCATGTAAAAGTCAAGAGAATACAAATCACATAATAGATGTCTCGTGAGTACTGAGCAAGAGGCTTGCAGCGCTTTTGCAGACAAAAGACACAATGCACAAGAGCACAGAGACAAAAGCACCGGTCCGCAAGTGGAGGGAATTATATGAATGTCTGCCTATGGGCCAGCAATGGATGAAGTGTTATCCACAGATGAGCTAAACAGATTTCTGTATTTGCAGGGCGCTTTTAAGTGAATTGATGGTCTACAAGCTCTGTGCTTTCCTGTGGGTAATCCCTCAGGCATGTCCATAAATTTTTATACTCCTAAAAATGTCATTGACCCGAGGCTGAATGCGGCGCACAGACAAAGGCTCCGACGGGCTGTATTTCGACAGCATGCAAGCGTGTGGGTGTGTATGCATGCATGGTATGGAGATGGGGGTTCCGTTTTCATGCCAAAACAGCAGGTCACAGCAAGGTCGAGAGATACCAGTTGCCAGGACAGACTGTATCTGCTGCAGACAACAGTGAGCAGGGTAATTCAATATGCTCGTGTCCACACCAGCACCAGGCGCCTCTGCAGTGTTCACCACCAGCACTGCTCTACATGATTATTTATCATTTCTCTGCTCATACTCGGCCCAGCCGTGTTTTATATAAACTCAGGGTTTGTCTCTCTCACAAACGAATTCATTTTTGTTCTACTAATGCACCAAAGCAGCCCAGACAAAAAGCTTTCTTCTGGGATTCGCATGCGTGTGCGTTTGCGCATTTAGAGTCTGCTGGGTAGCCGCTGGTTTAAGCTTCCCTGTTGGCAAGCGCCCTTCTTTCTAGAGTGTCAATGGGCAAGAGTCCTGAGTCCTCCTGGTGGGTGCAGTTCTTCGGCCTGCATGCTGGTCCCCAGGGGGGAGCAGAGAAAAAGCAGAATTTGAGATGGGGATCAATAAAACCAAAAGCTGCCCAGAAATATAAAGTGATGGCTGAAGATTCTGCTTTGGCCACGCAACAGCACGCTGCTGGTTGCACTCCGGACTCATTATTGTTCTGTTTGATCACGTCTGCTGTGTTTGGCTGGCGACATTTGAATTAATCGCCTGAAAGGGATAAATAATGTGGATTACATCAAAGGGTGGGAGACACATGCTGTCATTCAGCCAGATGATGTTTACATTTTACACCCAACACTCCCACTGTCCCGTTAATGAGATGCAGCAGATGTGCACTTAACATGGCTTTATCTGTAGAAGCCCATAGAATAACCAGAACAACCATCTACCGCCATGTACTCTATTTAATTTGATTGATTTAGCCATTTTCACAACAGAATATCAATACTCATAAACTTTGGGTTCAAAATCTCATCTAGTATGAAAGCAGCTGTATCAGATCAGGTAATTCATCGTATGTTCATCATCGTTATCAGATGATGCTGTCAAAGGATAATCAATTCTTATCAATTAGCAGCAAATACATATCTAAATAATAATATGATTGCTTGCCATGCTTTGTGTGTGAAGCTAAAGCTGTTTGTCTCATACTTTGTCTGATCTGTCAGATATAGATGCTTGTCCCGTCCTGTTGACTTCCACCATGTTTTCACTTTTAGTGAACCTGCACAAAGGTCAAAGCTATACTTTGAGTGGAAACTGAGCATTCAGAGTGAGCAACAGAGGTCAGTCAGAGTTACAGAGTCGTGTTTATGTGCATGAATCGCAGAGAGTACATAGATGCTAGATATGTGCGTGTTTCTCTGTGTGCATTTCGACATTGTGTGCCGAGATAAAGTCACATTTGTGTCTTCCGAGTGATTCTGTGCTGCGTTTGTTGTCACAGTGAAGTCAGACAAACCTTCATCTGTGCTGGTTTTGGCTCATCGATGAGCGTGTTTGCGTACGTGTGCGTAAACCGGCGTCTGTGATTGATCCCGTGAGTCGGAAGTGTGGGCTGAATGTGTTGACCTGGTTATCGTGTTGCGCGGCGCCTGGGAGTGGAGGCAGGGTGATACAGGTTTTAGAATGCGAGGTGCCAATCGAGCTGTGAAAATGGGAATTGAGAAGGGAAATGGGAATAGCTCCCCGCTGGTTTGTAACCTTTGCAATGTTGTTTGGAGCATTCAGCGTATGCATTCATCATTCATTCAATCAAAATGTGTGCGCGGCGTTTGTGTCCCTGTGGTTAAATTATGTGATAGGGAACGTCTTTTCTCTACGTGTGTGTCTGTAATTGCGTATGTGGGGTAGTGTGTATTTATGACAGCATGTCACACCCGTCTCCAAGCCCCAAGCCCTGGAACTGAATTGAATTAACCTAAATAAAGTCTAGTGTGTAGAGTACAGAGCACTTGAAAGGGAACAGCTGAGGGCTTGAGCTGAGGACTGTCTGGGTCTAAGACAGGATGCATGAGCACGGCGATGCTATGCAACATTACTCTGGGGTAAAAACCGCAGATAAACGAAAGCTTGTGACAGTTTTTGAACATCGGACACAATGGCTAATGTGCTACGCCCCTCCTCCAAGGCTTTCAAAGAGAGAGAAAGAGGGAGATGGAGCCAGTTCTGGGATCCTTGGCCGGCCTAGATAGCACAGCAGCAGCAACACCCATTAATGCGATTACAGCTTTTAGCGGGAGATTTTCAGGGCCAGTTTTCTTTTGAGGCGTCATTAGTTTGTCCTCTTTTCTTGTTCTCCACCGGTATGTCAGCAAACAAACGTACACGTTCACGGCCGTGAGCAACAGACGGCGAGATGCTGTAACTGCTTGTATACGCAGCCACGAGCAACACATGCACTGGTGCACAAATGCAATAATACACGCATTCAAAATATGAATACATAAGCAGGAATATAGCCTACATTCCACACAGAAACCACACTCTTGCATTCACAAACACAAAGAAAAGGAGAAAAGGCATAATTAGCCTTTATTTAAAAGCTGATAAATTATTATTTAGTGTAGTTGGCACTTCTCGGGACTTTCCTCTATGCAGTTTGAAAATCTTTTGATTAGCAATCCATGACGTTCATTAGAATTCTGAAGCCTCTCTCATTATTCCCTGTAATCAAACCATGATTCCACAAAGACTCTCCTCTCATTTAAAACCCACACTTCCTGTCCATTAAGAGGTGCATTGCTGTCATTTTGGGTCTCATCTGTCGATTCCTGTTCGCCTTGCTTAAAATGTCTTTGACTTTTGGCGGCGATTTAACAAACCTTGGGCTGCTTCTTAGCTCCTCACTGCAGCTGATTCGTTTCATAAAGTCACCATTTATTAAACCTCAAGGCTAGACCACGGCACAGGCTGAGATATTGAGGTCATCTTGCAGGCAGAGGGAGAAAGAGATTGTCGGAGATAGGGGGAGGACACAAGCTGAGGTATCTGGTGTCATGCTATGATTTGGAAGGGTTTAGATGGACAGAGCCAGGTGTCTTAGTGGGGAGCGGTCTGCCTCAGTGGGCAATATCACTGCCAGCGTGTAAGGTCTTTGGTTATCTTTGTTTGTGGTCCAAGCAAGTTCACAAAAAATGACTCCTGAACTGTTTTTTTGTTTCTCGCCTGAGCATCTCAACCACATCGCACAGATGCAAAGTTCGTATTTCCTCTTCAGCTAATGGCTCTCAGGATGTGTGTCTGTTCTTCTGTGTGTTTGTGCTCTTCTTCGAGTGTGTGTGTGTGTGTGTGTGTGTATTGGTAGGCAGGATGAGCATCCCTTCTGTTACCGTTGCTGTCCCTTCATTTCACGCTCCGGCAGCTCCGCGTGAATCCTCTTCCCTTGGCTCATTATCAGCGCTGTTCAATGAACGCGCACCCCACCAGAATGCAGGGTAAAACCAAATCATTATTCAAGTATGGGGGTCAGTGCAGACGTTGTGCTTCTTTTGTTTAGTATATTTACGACTTTCCCTTCAGAAATAAGGAAGCAGGATGCAGAGCACATCCCTGCCCAACCTGATGTGGCGAGGTAGTCGATCGTCGAGCGCCTGACCTGAGATTGATGAACACCAGCGGAGCGTATGGTACCATTACTGGATGCTCATTGGTTTCTTCTCTCATTTTTCTTGGCAGGGTCCAGTGTGCATGGAGCAGAATTCGGACACCTGCCGGACAACATTACAGTGCTGGAAGGAGAAAGCGTCACTTTGAGGTAACTCTTGAACCTACACCTGCCTGCACCTACTAATTACATGAAAAACATGTTTGCTTTTCCCCCCCACCTGTCATGCTATTTTAATTGCCAATTCTATGTCACACAACTTCAATTACGCTTCCCACATTGTGCCATATTTTCCAGCAAACCTATAGCTCATTGAATTATAATACCTGCCAGATGTCGTTTGTGTCATCCAGTCGGTCTGGGATCACCTTTTCCTTTTACTTAGATGTAAAAATGATGAGGCACAGGTCAGTTTGGTGGGGGGGCCTCCTCTGCGTCCAACTAAATAACTGTGAGTGATAAAAGTAGAAGTCATAGCTTTCCACAACGAAGCAGAAAAAAACGCCAACTTGCTTTTCCCCCCTTGTGTGGATGTGGTCTGGCTTGGCTGTCTAAGCTCAGCAGGGCAAAAAAAAAAAAAAACATCCTAGTCAACATTATTTTCATCACCTTTAAGCCCACACCTCTCCAGATCTCTGAACAAAATCCTCTTTTAGTCCCTTTTTTCCCTTGAAGGAGGAGTGGGCCTTCCACTGAAATCAAATATGTTATTCAGAAGCCAAGCACTGTTCTGTCGATATTTGTTAACATCAACAAGTCTCTGTCAAAGTTGGAAATCAAAGCACCAGGTTGTTGATCTATAATGTCATCAAGACGTGTAGCCTGAAGCTGTTTTATTGATGTAGTGGACAAGTTTCTCGAATTTGTTTACGTACTTTCACACCTAAACCTGGAAACTCAATGCACCTGAGAGGCAAAAACCTGCACTTTCAATGTCACCTTTTATTCCATTGCAGTCTGGTATGTGTAAAGCTGTGCAGTGGCGTTGCATTACATGCATGCCTCTCCTAAACCCTTCTTGTGGCAAAAATACGTCTTCCTGCTTTGCCCTGAACCATCTCAGGACCCCGCAGGTTTTTGCTGCAACCCCTTGGGACCCAACCCCAGGTTGGAAATGACTGCTTTAAACCACAGTGCTCCTGTTATTCTGGAAGTTGGATATCAGAGCAAAGAACTGCCTTTATTGTTTCATCAGTAGAGATATGATGCATATTTTGTAATCAGATGTGTGTGTAAGTTTAGTCTGCACACGACACTGACAAACAAAAGACTAAAGAGCTTTATAAATAAACTTCATTTTCATGTAAAATCACTTTTGCCCAAGTGGCACAAATACTCGTGTTATGCTTGAGACAAGTCTGTTGTGTTGGCTTTGATGCGGGCCATTAAGAAGAGGCACATTTGATGCTATTATGGTGCTCATTTCCTCTGGGCTTGCAGTCCTGTAGCAACATCATCAGTGCAGAAGTGATTAATTTTAAAAATAGATTAATAGAGCGTTTGTACACAGATAATGAATTTTATGGTGGGATTTCTTTCTATATTGTCTCTTCATTTAAATCCACCACACACAAAACAAATCTTAATCAAAATAATTGATTTTTTCTTCTTCTCCTTTATTTTCCTGAGCTGCTGCTGGTTTGGCTCTGAGGTCATGTGTCAACCTGAGCGTCAGTCCAGGGCCTTGTAGCCTATTTGTTAAAGGCTTCCGAGCTTACCTGCACTGTGGCTCTTATGCATTGTGGTGTCACTGCCACTGACTCGGCAGGTGGTCTAAGATCCACCTCAACAGTGATATTTATCCAGGCCGTATCAATTAAACATGAGGACTACAGAGGCATGTCCTCAAAGCTAGTTAAAGCTGGGTAAGGACATCTAGTGGCCAAGCCAAGAACTGAAGCACCTTGGGGACATGGGTCCTGTTTTGAAGCACGTCAGATCTTTTTGGAACAATTGTGATTTAATGACCACACCATTATATTATTTTACTTTCCTCTATCTGCTCTTATTTCCACATTTTTCCATTTATTGCCATTGACTTTAATAATGAGTTTGCAGCCGGGTTTAGGTGAGCAGCCAGTTCACATGCCTGTGGACTGGAATTGTATGTGTCTTGGACTGCATTCATTTACCTACAGAGGAGAATAATCATAAACGACTGTCTGTCATGCAATACTTTGCTCCCAAGCTGCTGACTTCTCCACAACTGATTTCAGACATGGCTTTTCACACCCCGACTGGCACACAGAGCTAAGGAGAGGCTGGGCCGGACAGCCAGTAAAAACTTTGATGGCCCACCGGCCCACCGATGCGGCAGCCCGCCGGGATTTGTCCCAGTATGCCAGTCCACCACTGGTGACAAATGAAAAACCTGAATAACTGAGTGTAGAGACAGGCAACAAACGCAGATGTTTCCACCTTACTGAACATGTATGGGAGATTGTTGTCCGGTGTGTGTTAAACAGCACTCGTCAAAAGACCGAAAAAGGGACTATTTTTTGGCAGAATGGCACCTCTTCCCTTCAATAAAGGTCAAGAGACTTGTACAATCTATTGCGCCGAAGCTCCTCTGGTGGCTCATGGACGCTCAACACCTCTCAGCAGTGTTTAGCATCCACCCCAAACAGAACATCAAACAGGCCTCTCACCTGTTGATCACCTCCTGTCCTCTCGCAGATGTCGGATCGACGAGGAGGTGACCCACAAGGCCTGGCTGAACCGCTCTAACATCCTTTTCACGGGGACAGACAAGTGGTCGCTGGACAAGCGCGTGACGCTGGCCAACAGCAACAACAGCGACTTCTCCATCCACATCGACAAGGTGCAAGTCACCGACGAGGGACCCTACACTTGCACCTTCCAGGCCAATAACAAGCCTCGCATCGCCCACGTCTACCTCATTGTTCAAGGTAAGCAGACGGGTTGAGACAGAACAGGAATCTGCTTGAAGTGACTCTGAAGTGTTTACTGTAACCGGTGTAAGTGCTGGCTCATTTCCCTAATATACCCAGAATCTGCAGATTTGATTGCCACTGCGGATGCAAAAGAAATACTTGTGCACCCATGGTACCGTAGGCAGCTTTCGATAAAAACATCTGCTAAACGGCATAATTATGCATTTCGTCATTCACCCAAGTGTAGTGCTGTCTATTAGGTGTGATTGAGGTTTGACATCAGGGGAAGCGATTAAGATTTTCTATGGTTACTTTCCAAAGTTCCTTTTTCATTCAGTCATGCTTAAATGTATGCTTAAGTTTCTGATTGGCAACTCAGTAGTTAATGTTTTTATGATGTTTGAGCATTGACGGTCGGTATTTATGGTGATCAAAACGTAATTGCTTGATTACGTCTTGAAAGCTCAGCTGGTCCATGCGTGCGTGTATGTCTTGTACAGCAAGGTGCAGGTGACAAATAACCAGAAATCTGTTGCAATAAGAAGGCAGAGTCCTGGCTCATTTGTCATTTCCGTGTGGCCAGTTAGGCTTACTTGTCTTAATAAACAGAAAGTTAGGCAGATCAGATGGATGAGGATGCTTGTGGAGGAGATGAGGTACACAAGGGGGCTGTCCGAGCTGGCTGGCTAAATAACTGACTGCCCACGACCACGACTGGGGCTCAGTCATCAAGTCAGCAGCTAAGTGAGTGAGAGTCTGACTGATCCCGAGTGACACCATGAATTGGCGTAGGACCCCCCCCCCCCATGTGTTAATTTTTATGCATATTTTGGACTGCGTTGAGTGCAGATTGCAGTTATTCACCACCAGCAGGGTGAAACTGAAAACTTTTAATAGGATATATTAGGTACATTCTGCTGGAACGAAAACACAAGGCCTGGCTCTCTGCTCACAGGTGGCAGAGACAATGTTAGCCGCTTACAAACAGAGTTTTCACATCGCACTGCAGCCAAACAAACACTCTTGTCTGCAGGGTCCAAAGCTTGGCACAGATGACCATATACACCTAATTCCAAGTTGCCTGCAATTTCAGTCCTAGCTTGATATCACACAAAATAATTACACCCTCAAGTCAGTGCATCAAGCAGGAGCAGCTCCACCGCCGCTCCAATCTGTGCTTTATCGCTGCAAGTATTCAACTCCAGCAAGATAGAAAAAAATAGGATCCTCAGAAGATGTTCTCACAAAAAAAAAGCAATCTTGGGGCCAAGTTCATTAAAAACAATGATAATGGGCCATTTAAATTCAAGGGCCATCTTGTTATCGAACTAACTACTTGCATAGTCCTCTAACACTTTGTGAGTTTGGGGCAAAAACGATGTTCGAGGGTGGTCCTTCACTTCAGAACCAGACGTGAAAATAATGACTGCCACCTCTATGAATGTCCTTTTTTAAAGATCAAATTAGATTAGATGTCAGGAGAAGGAGATTTTAATGCCCATTTGCAGCCATTTAGAATTCAGTGCATTTTAAGCGCCGGTCAAGCATATTGTTGCACAGTTGAGTAAGCACTCAGGCACAGATCATTAATCAACTGACTGCCTGTCCATCTTAGGTGCGGGCATTTGAATCCTACATTCAACACCTTAATGATAGGCTGCAAGGCCATACCCTATCAATAATTTATGAAATTAATTTTGAGGTCATATTTTAACAGAGTGATCTTGTTTTTCAGTGCCGGCCAGAATCGTCAACATCTCAAAAAACGTGTCGGTGAACGAAGGAGAGAATGTAAACCTGTACTGTCTGGCAGTGGGTCGGCCCGAGCCCACCGTCACCTGGAAAGACCAGAAATGTAAGCTGCCTCCTTTTGTTTGCTTGTCTTCAGATCTGGAGATCTCGCGTTCACAGCTTCACCTTTATCTCCCCGTCTTCACATTCATCCCTAACTCTGTTCTGTCTTTTTTTTTCCCCGTCCATCCTAAAGGCTCATCAGCATTCATCTCAAGTCCACCTCTTTATCCCCCATTCCTGTGTCATCATTCTTAAACCCAGCTGTTTAGTCTGTCCCCATCTTAAATTCATAGTCCCGTATTTTCCCCATGTCCCAATGTTTTGTCCCAAATAACCACACATTATACATAATTATCCCCACCGCGCCACCTGTAATCATCAGCATCTGTCTTCATCCACCCTGTCAACCGGCATCACAATGCCAGCTGACGCTAACAGCCACTTTTGGCATTAAATCAGCTATTTTTAGCGTCCGTCGGTGTGTGGAATCTGAACTAGTTCAGGGTGGTCAGGATGCACAGCTTGATAGATGGAGTCAAATACATGATTCGATCAGCACAGCATTTATTTCCTATCTGTTCCCATTTTTGTCACCACTAATGTCCAAAGTCAGGCAAATAACCATTACGTGGCCTCTGGAGATTGTATGGTTTATTAGAACTGTAATGGTAGTACTGTGTCATCTGGTTGGCACATAAAGAAAATTGCTATGCACTGAATATACCACTGACTCAGTATACCTGAGTGTATTTTACTACAGTAATTGTTGGTGTTTAAGCAAAAATGCTTGTCTCTTTTGACTTATGCAGTGTTCTAATACAAGGTTTGTTGTCCCTGTGCGTTTGGCTGTTTTTGTTTTTGCATGTGCAACACTCAGTCTGCATGTAGCAAAAAATCAGCACTGAATAGACGTGCAAGCTGCTTTGTTTTCAGAGACAGGTTATATTATCTCCACTGTGTGACATGGTGCTTCGGCTGATAAGGGAGGCGTACTGTGATCTGCTTTCTGTTGTTTTCATTGTGTTTATTGATTGGGATGAACTGCGCGCATACCTCGGGAGCTCTGTGACCTCTTTGGTGAAATATCAACACAGAATCTTGTTTGTTGTGTGTGACAAGGACGCGCGTGTGTGTGTGTGCCAAAAGGTGCCAACGTGTCTTAGATTGATGTTTTTGTGAATATGGGAAATGAGTTTCATTGAGAGTTCTAACAGACCAAGGTTTATTATTGTATGCTCTTCATTGTTTTGAAAGTCAAATAATGGACTCTTTGTGAGGCTGGCATTGTATCAGTGTCACCAAAGTCATGGTTTAAGCATTTCCACACAATAGTATTGGCTGAGTTGTAGTTTGACTACAGCAGCAGCAACACCGATCAAATGCAGCACAGAGACAGCAGTAATAAATAGGTCAGTGTGAACAGCTACTCAACATTATGTAATTATACTGTTAGGCCAATAAAAGCAGAACCTACAGAATACTGTACTGCTGTACTTACAGACAGCTTTGGGCTTGCTCAGAGGTCTGTTCCTCCTTGTCTCTCCTTTGTATGTCCCTGGGTTAGCCTGCTGTGCATGCAGTGTCCTTCTCTGCACAGTCAGTGTTTGTGAACCCACACAGCACAGCACCTCAGGCAGGGACAGGCAGGAGAGGAGAAGAGGAAAGCATGCATGGATGCACACCTGCAGCAAACACACACATACAACCTTAGATCACAAACTCTGTGCAGTTGTCCTCACTTGCAAGCCTACAGCATTTCTCCTCTGTCAGCAGTAATCCTCCCTCTCTAACCACCCTCACCATCTCACACCGCCTCCCACCCCCTCCTCTACCTCTCTCCCCCCATAACCCCTCAGCTTGTCGAGAGAGAGAAAGAGATAGGGGCCGCATTGCTATTCCGTGGGAGTCTCTGCAACCGAGCCATCAGTTGCAGGAGACCAGGGGCGGTGGAGGAAGGGGGAGTGGACGAGCCCAAAGAAACAGCAAGAAGCTGCCAGCCATCTGTCCCCATTACTCAGAGACTGCATAGAGAAACTGCAGGGATGGGGGTGGTGGTGAGGAGAACAGTGCACATGGAGGTTGGTTGGAAAATGTGCGTGCGTCAGGAAGAGGTGCACCACTTCGGAGGTGAAATAAAGACCTGCGAAAAGTCTGCGACCCCTTGCAACTTGTCCACATAGTTACCAGAATCCTTACTCACAGACAGATAGTGATGCCGCTCTGCACTGCTGTCTGCAGACGTCGCCTCCTTCATCTTCAGAGCAAAGATACAATCTGTCGCACCCATTCACTGTCACTGGCACCAATCGGTTGACCCACTCCGAGACATACAGGCGTCCTGTCTCATTCAGTGAAATACAGCAGCGCATCAGAGCCTTATCATTTGACATCCCATCCGTTAAAACACACAGAGGCACACAGGCTAAGCGTGCATGAATGAATGGATGATTGTGGTGCTGAGGAGGAGGAGGAGGAGGAGGAGGAGGAACATGCTTTTCACTAAGAAGCCAGCAATATGATGAGATGCATGCATACATGTGGCAGTTTATGATTCTTGAGATTGGTTCAGTAGTTTGGGAGGTGCAACATTACTGGTATGTGTTGTGTGGATCCAAAAGCTCAACTAAGCAACAGAGCAGGTAGGACTGAAAAGGGGAAGACAGAGGTTGGACACAGGTGAGCAGTCAGTGGAGGAAAACAAACTCAATAAGGAGACGGGCAGGAAAAAAAAAACAGAAAACATGAGCAGGAAGGTCCAGAAGCTGGACCACTACAGCAGCACGGATAATGTGGCAGAGGACGAGTGTTTGTGTGTGGGTGTATATACTGAGTGGGGTTGATGAGGGACAGGTGTGGCCGGATGAGAGAATGAATAGCAGGTGTGCTGGTTGGGTGTGGAAATCGGATGATTGGAGAAGGCAGGAAAGTCTGCAGGGATCCGGTCAACAGGTGGAGAAACGGTGTCGCCAGAGAGCTGATGAGTTTATTTTTTGACTGTGAAATGTCCCACTCAGTGTGCAGCTCTTTAACAAACAAACATAAGGGCTGCTTTAGCAAAAAAACGATTTAGGCTGAGAATTGTCTATATTTTTGTCCCTTTAAAAGAACAAAACCATCAGTCCAATGACCGTCTCTCCAGTTTTCCCTCCCTCTGGCTCTCAGCCACAAGCCCATGTGCTCAAACTGAAGACATTAATCTTGACAAACATCGGTTAAATACTGTCCTAACATGACTCAAACAGGAGTAATGGTACTGCAGGAGCGTGCCACCCGGTGCAACGGAGCGGCTCACTGACGTGTTGTAATAATGTTTGAATATTAATGGAGGTCTGTGGCTCAGAGGATTAAGACACATCAGGCTTTTGAAGGATCCATTCATTGTTTCTTTCATGGAATTTGTTGATCATATTGTAGAAACTGGAAATGTATCTGAGGAAAGACTGTGGGGTAACCTGGTTGGATAGAGGGAGTAATTTTCAGCGTGTGTGGATCGTAAGGGCACGGTGGCCCTCCTGGTTTTTCCACTGTACCGTCATTTAGCTCAACTAACCCACATTTCAACCCTTTCCTCTTCCAAATGACAGGTTTTGCAGCCTGTCAGCCTGTCCATTCTTCTGTTTTAACCCGACATCAGACCTATCAGCCTTGATGGTAGTTTTTGTGATGGAAATGGATAAGAGGAGCTGAGAAATCAAGTGCCCTGGTGATCTAGTCTGGCTCAAAGTGCTGCCGGGAAAATAGAGCACGGTTTCACCGTGGGGTAGGTCAGAGCCCCTGATCCCCATCCTCCTCTTATTCATGCACCCCCCCCCTCTCCTCTCAGGTGCAATCCAACTATCTCTGGTGGTCAGGAGTCGGGCTCCTTCAAAAGCCGTAAGTGGTTGATGGAGCTGTATTTTACAGGCCATTGTAGGAGTGCCAGGGGCCGGCTCCAGTCAGATATGATCTCCCACCAAAGTGGAGAGAGGTGTGCGATGCCGGTCCAGAGATCTCAAGGGATGAAGAAGGAGGGAAGGAAAGGCAGAGCGAGAGGGCTGCTTCGCACTGTCATATTACATCACACATAGGTGCCGCCTGGGGATGAAAAGTCCATGAAAGAACCACCACACATCAAAAACTGAACTTGACTTATCTCCGTTCCTCTCTTCATGTTGCTGTTTCTCTCCTCTCCCTCTATCTTTATATCTGTGTATCTCTTTCAGTCTCCTGCTCGCAAATTACCGCTCTCTGTATCTGTAATGCGCTCTCTAGTGCTCACTTGCTCTCATTTTTTATTTTCTTTGTCCTTTTTATTTCTTGGAAGTCATCTGTAACAGGCGTGTGTGTAATTTCTCCAGTGCTAGTTGTCTGAGACTATCTTTTTCTCCCCCTATTCCCCCCCTCGATGCCTTCACAGCTTCCCCCCTCTGGCAAAGTTGGGTGCCCTGCCTGCTCGAGAGAGATGTCACAAGAGAGCTGTATTTATTAGACTAATGGAATGAGTGACTAGCATTGCACCCACCCCGCCTCGTCACCCGGCGTCCTCCCGCCCGCACTCGCTCGGGTGGCACAAGCAGCCATCACCGCGCCTGTCGCTCGCTGCTCAGCCTCTGCCGCAGCAGCTGCAAATAATCGTCTCCAGCTCAGTAGCCGCACTAATAATCCTCCAGTATAATCTTCAATTAGAACCGCCGCGCTAATCTCTGACAGGAATAATCATGGCGTTTAGTGTCTTTTTTGTGTGCGTGTGTGTTTGTGTCGGTGTTGCTCACAAACGTGCTCGGGCGCCGTTTATGTGTTTGCGAGGGGAAGTAAAGGTCCACTGATTGATAGTGGTTGTGTGTATGTTTGGGGGGTGCGGGGTGGGGGCTTTGCAAGGGAAAAGTGAGCTGCAATTTAAGAGCTGGATTTCCTTGTTAGTGGTGAGATTATATATTATGTCGTGTTCCACTGTCTGACTTCTTTAATGGGGTAAAGGGGAGGGAAAAAAAAAAGGGCCTAATGGTTTTGGATGCTGTGAGACAGCTGGCTGCTAAGACTCGCAGGGAGGAGGAGGGGGGTACGCTCTCGCTCTCATTCTTCTTCCTCCGTCTCTGCTCTCTTTCTCTCGCCGCCACCGTCGATCCAATAACAACCCCAGCATCCATTCCCTCACATGAAGGAGCAATAACTCGTAGCGCGTCCCTTCGACTCGCCCCTCTGAAGAGATTCTGTGGCTGTTTGTCGCCTGTGGAAACACAGTGAAAAGCGCGAGACTGACTAATTTGGTTTTGGGGGCACCTGGGAGTTTGTCAACATCAAATAACAGCCAAATATTCTTCTCGCTACGTAATGTAGTGAACAAGCCGTCACCCCCTGGTGTATCCGCCGCTTGCAAGGAAAGCTTACGATTTCCCCTGACACTATAAAAGTAATGGTGTCACTGCTGTCAAATCATGTTTATTTACTTTGCATCATACAAACATTATTTAACTGAATAAACCAGCTTCAGGCCCTCAGTTTGGGTAATGAGAGGAACATAATCTGTTTTTCTTGATTACAGCTATGTCATCAGGGCTTGTCGATAATTCAATATCACCTTTTTTGTGTGTATTTGTATTCTTGTTCATTTTAAGTTGTTGTTTTCTGTTGCCCAAGCAGCACATTTTGATTAAAAATAAGCCAAACATGAGTCAGTATTTGCAGCTGAATCGTACATCAGTAGCCCGAGTCTCTTTGCATTTGATATATGGTGACCTTTGACCTCTCCCTTACGTCGATAGACGGGTTGGTGAGTGAGGGGGAGTTCCTGGACATCACGGAGATTAAGAGGCAGCAGGCCGAGGACTACGAATGCATCACCAACAATGGAGTGGCTCCGCCCGATCAGCGCAAGGTCAAAGTCACGGTCAACTGTAAGTATCGCTTCCTGCGCCACACAGCAGCCCAGAGGTGATAATTCAACCCACACTGGACCTCCCATGTTATAGCACACCGATGTATTAATGATATATATGTAGATACTGTAGATGCATTATTATGTATGAATTCATACATCTTAATTTTGCTCTCTTCGGGGGTTTTTCAACCTTGTCTGCAACCCTGGGCTGACCCGATTGACTTGAAGGCAGACGTATATTAATTGCTGAATTCCTGCCTTGTGTTTGTTCATGCTTTCCTCCCTCGTTTCCTCCGGCAGACCCCCCCATGATCACAGATATGAAGAACATGCCAGCACATTTGGGCAAGACGGCCATCTTGCGCTGCGAAGCCATGGCGGTCCCACCGGCTGCCTTCGAGTGGTACAGAGACGACCACAGGTGAGACCGCTCGAGTTTGGCGCTCGTTTTGTAAGCGAGCTCAACCTAAGCTGCATGTTTTTCTCCTCAGGGCCTCACTAAACAGATGCTTTTTAACGCTCAACGCTTTAAAAATGCTCTGCAGAGTGGAATAATCCAAAAACACTGGCTTTGCATATCAGTGCTGATGTGGAAAACTGAGCTTTGGAAACAATGACGTAGCCCGCTCAGACGCAGTCGGCCGCTGTAGCGCTGGAGGGAAGAACTTCCCCTCCAGCACGCTCATTTTAAATGTCAGTAAAGCCGATCACATACTGTAGGTGTCGGCATTAACTGGTGTTTTTGATTTGTGACGTTGACATTTATTGTCCAGCGTCTCAGTGCGGCGGCATAACATTGCTGCTGGTTAACATGTAGCATTTATGAGCCTCAGACAAATCACTGCTTTATACCAATCAGTTGTCTGAGTAATGAGAGCAGTTCATCTGCGAGTTCAGAAATATTAAAACACAGCGTACAGCAGGAAACATGGAGGCATCAGAACAGAGATTTAACCAGTTTACCAGCAGCTGTATCCGTCCCTCTTCTTAGATCATTTTTTTTTTGCCAACTAAAAAAGGGCTAAATAGAGATTATTGTTTTGGCATTTCATTGTGGACGGATATATTTACAAAAACAACCTCACAAAGCTGCTCATTTTCACACATAAACGCCGTTTTCAGATTCATCCGGCATACTCCGGACGACGTCTTGGCCGCCGTCCATTCCCCTAACCTCTGACACTGGCGTTGGTCTGAGATAATCATGTATGTTTTTCGCCGTCCCTGGAGAAATATGAGCTTGTTGGAAACCTATTTGCTCTCTATTACCTACACATAATCTGTCCTTCCAAGTTTGTAAAAGGTCCCAGAGAGCATAGGAGAGTGAGGGTGATTTGGCATCAGGCAAAGCAAGACGCAGAAGTACTTAGACAAGCTTTTGCCAGCCAGATAGAGCTGTTAATAGAGTATAATGGGCCCCAGCAGGAGGTCTCTGTTATTTATGGACTGTTAGATTTCACTGTTAGTACAAGGTGAGACAGAACTGATGTGTGGAGAGGGGGGGACTGTGTTGCAGGCTCGTCTCTGGAGAGATGGTGAAAAAAAGCCTCTCAGCCGGGATGCGTCACTAGGTGTGATGTTATGTTGTGTTATCTCTCCTTCTCTGTCACACTCTTTTTCTCTTTTCTGCTTCCTTCCCTCCTTCGCTTTTGCTCCCCCACGCCACCACCACCACCACCACCCAGGCCGGTAGAGAGTGACAACACCCTGAGGATCAAGAACGAGAAGACGCGCTCGCTGTTGCTGTTCACCAACGTGACAGAGAAACACTTTGGCAACTACACCTGCTTCGCCTCGAACCGTCTGGGGGCTTCCAACGCCAGCATGCTGCTGTTTCGTAAGTCATCGCACGGAGCTACACGCAGGTGCACGCACACGGTGGCACAGCGTGCACACGTGTGCAAACCCGAGCTTTCACGGATGCTAAGGCACGCTCCCGTCGATCTCATGCGACTATCAATCAGCGTGCAGTATGAACAGACGTGACACACTTCCACAAAACGACACATATGCGTTGACGCACTGGTTTTCCCTCTCGGCCCCGTCTCATTTCCACTCTGCACAAAGCGCAGCGTTTTCTCAGCCCTCTCCTCCCTCCTTCTCCCCATTTTCGTTATTCTCCGCCCCATTAAAGCTTTGCTTGCCTATATTACCGTCTCTCTCTCTCTCATTGGCTCACGCTCTCACCCTCCATCTCTCGTTCGTACACACTCCTGCACGCACACACACACACACAGGCTGTCGCTCCGCTCCGTCCCGTTACGCAAGAAGTTGTCATTTCACTCCAAGCCCAATTCACATTAACTGTCCCCAATGAGCGATTTCCTACCCTTCCATTTCCCGTCACCCTCCCTCCTCCCCTTTAGTGCATTCGGCATTACCATCTTAAGTGAGTCCTTCATCTATCCCCTTTCTTCTTTCATTCCTTTACCCATTATCTCGGCCAGTCTCCCTTCAATGACTCACTCCCCCGTCAGACGCATACATCTTCCTGCTCTCTTTTTCCAACACCGCTGCCTCTTCTGTCAGCCTATCTCTCCATCATTTGTCCTTCTGCCTCCTCTTTCCTGCCTAATCTCCTCCTGCCATCATTAGAACACAACAAACCCCTTTTTGTTCTGGACCAGGCACGGAAAATCGGACCATAATCGGATACTTTTGTGGCATTTCCATTGATAGGCTGTCCCTCGCCGTCATTGCCTCCCATGACTTTGTTTCCCTGCTTTTGTACCTCTTTGTTCACCATTTTAAAGGTGCTACATGTAGCATTTTAATATCAACAACCCACTATCACATCAAAATTGGCACATTACCGCAATTACCCCAAAGCAATGAGGGTAATTACTGAGACCACTGGCAGCGTGTGCTAGCTTCCACTCCACATTGTCACATTATAAGCCACCAGGTTAGAGTTTGGAAACCTACTACACTGCCTAATGGCACATAAACAGGAAAAAAGAGAGAGAGAGAGAGAGAGAGACAGAGAGAGAGAGAGAGGGTATATAAGGGTTTCTTGCAATTGTCCTTTCAATCATGGTGTCATTTTGTGTCCCAAATACAATATTCTTAATGTTATATTGAATAGCATGCTTTTTTTTTTTGCTTTCTTGAACAATTCTCTGGTTATCACGACAGCATTTAATGACTTTGTTAAACTTGAGATTAGCCAAGTTAACATACTGAATTACATCATTTAATAGACTTCGACTTGGACGTTGAGACTTGTCAAACAGGTTTATTCTTCATTTATTTATTATTAGCTTCCACAGAGTGGTTATTAGTCCTCCTGGGGTCGTCATTAATAAAGCAACAGAAATAACTTCGTACTACACCCATGACTTCAGTTGATTTCAATTTAGCCTCTGCAGTTAGCCAGGATGGTTGTTCGTGCGTAGCCCTGTGGTAGGCTGGCGACCTGCCCAGGGTGTCCCCTGCCTTCGCCCGAGAGATGGCTGGGATAGGCTCCAGCCCCCCCGTGACCCTGCAAAGGATTCAGCGGTGTATAGATAATGGATGGATGGATGGGTTGTTCGTGCAGCTCGCACACATTATACAAAAATACTGTACAATTTGAAGTTTTCTGAGAGAGTTTTCAGCAGCGAGTTACTGAACATTTCCTTGAAATAGCAATGCCCTTCTGCGGTGGCCGAGAAGGACGAACGTGCCCAAAACATTTCCATTAGGAGGAACTTGCTGCAGCTCCAGAAACAATGCCAATCCAAAAACACATAAAACAAATCCCAAACAAATACAGCAGTGGAAACGTGCCGCAATGAAGAAACAAACACTGGATATGCTGCATTTTTCCCCTGCATTTGTTTTTGGAGTTTGTGTGTTGTTTCTGTATTTGCAGCGTGTTTGATGTATTCGTGTTGGCATTCTGCCGCACATTTCATTATTCATTTGCAGCACATTTTCGTTGTTGCTTTTGGATTTTCGCATGTGCTTTTGAGCGGGAATTGTTTCTGAAGCTGCAGCACGTTTCTCTAAGTGGAAATGTTTTGATTTTGTCGGCCAATTTGGTTTGCATGAGACGTTCAACTGACATCCCGTCACTGAAAACAATCGAATGGGTTGTATTCCATGTCGGTGGTCCAGTTCTGGGGTGCCCGTATTGTCCATGCCGGCTCACTGATGTAGATTTCTCACACATGTAAATGGAGCACAGCCATCATAAATGTTGTTAGTTTGGCCCTGAAGGTCCACAACATGTTAACACCAGCATTTCACAGCTTTGTCATTGTGAGTTTAACCATGTTAACATGTTACTGGATTAAGAAATGTGTTTAGTTTGACTTGTCAATCGCAGGTGCATTCCATTTAGGTTCTCCAGCTCCAGGGTGTGTGTGGGTTTGCCAGCTTGGCTTAAAGGCACGTCTAAATGGAACAGAGCCATTGCTAATGTTATAAGTTTCACCTGCGTTTGACGAGTCAAAGTAGGAAGCTCTATAACATGGTAACTACATAATGACTTGGACACGTGTCACAGCCTTCCATATTTGTTCATTTTGAGTACACAGTGATCTTAAATGGGGTCCAGATGCTCATTCATCATCATATGATCATCATATAACAAAGAAACAAGGCTTCAGATGGTGCAATGAGAGTGAAGCTGTGGGAATATAGGAAATGTAGTTGTAATTCAGAAAAACACCAGAACACAATTGTGAAACACAGACTATGTCTTGTTTGCAGTAATTAAGCCAAGGTTTCAGAATTAATTTGGTTAATTAATTGTAATATGTTCTGAAATGTATACAAGCTGCCACAAACAGACCCCTTACTTCCAGCAGTGTTAATTGCTTCCTGTGTGTGTCTAACCGTTTCTCCTTCTCCTCCTCCCTCCCCTCTTCTTGTGGTCATTCTGTTTTCTTGCAGGACCGGGGGCCATACAGGGGCGAGGGACCGCTTTACACCCAGGGATGAGTGTCAGCGCATGCGTTTGGGTTTCCCTCTCCGCTTTTCTTCTCCTGAAGGTGTAAAGGTCGAGCTCCACCCGGAATTGTCCCTGAACGTCCCCGAAAGCCCCGCCCTCCCCCTCCCTGTCTCTCTTCCCCTCTACGGAAAGGAAGGAGGAAATGAAATTCTTTAATTACGAACCCATCACTGTGAACTAAAAGAATATGCATTTATCCAGGAGCCATTGAGTCATTGCATAAAACACACAACCACGTCACTCCCCTTCCAAAACCTCAGCGCCCTCAACTCAGCGTGGAGGTCAAGTCATTGTCATTATCTCCTCCTCACACACTCAGTCTGTCTCTCTCTCTTTTTATGTCCCAGATTGCAGATTCGTCTGACTCGGCACTTCCCTCCTCACCTTGTTTCCCCCCATTATTTCCACTCGGCTGATGTTGATAGAGAGTGTATATCAATGATTATTGTGTCGGTGATCAATGAGAAAATAGATAATCTAACAACTGGACGATCATTTATGTAATATACTACATAGACTAATGACTCACCTACAGTGTTTGCCTTATGGAAATGATACATAAAATCACAATATTATGGTGGATATTTATGGAAATTATAGTTATAATGTGGTACTGGCGGTCATGTGACCTGTTGAAAATTGTCCAATTGGTGGCCATGTGACGTGTCACCCTTTGATCACACACACACACCTACACACACACGTATGGATTTTTGATTTTAACTGTGTAGCAGTGAAGCTGCTATGAATGATGTCAAAATGTATAAAAAAAAAGGGTGGGTGGTGACGGCGTCGGTCTTAACTACCCCTTTATGTAATTTGGGGGGTTTATACCAAGGTTTCGCATGTAGACACCCTCACTACCCAGACCTTTTTAGCCCCCCTCCTCCACCCCCACCCCCACCCCTGGCCCCTCTGTTCAACGTGCTCTGTCTAGTCGCCCTTTGCATCGCTATAGTGTTCTCTGCTCCGTGTCACCTCCCTCCGTCTTCCCTCCCAGTGTAAATATATGCAGTACAGAGGCCACGCCGGCGACCACAAGTCGCCTGGCGCCAAACGACACCCCCCACCAGCCTCGACTACGCTCCAGTTTTCCGAAGCAGTGAGAGACTGTCAAGTGACAACAATTATCTTCTGTTTTGAAGCTGCGGCGCCATCCTCTTTGTCGCTTGTTGATAGCATGTACCGGTTAGAGATGTTCCTGTCGTGAGTCCATACTCCCTCCCCTCCCTCCCTGCACTGTGTCTGTTTTACTCTGCAAGGTTACCTGCTTTTACTTTTTTGGTGTTAATAATAGTACAGATGATGATGATGTTAATAAGTATTTGAATAACTATGAATAGTAATTCCATGTGAGAAAAAAAAATGAACAAAATCTGATGGTAATGAGCCGTGCGTGGGAAAAATAATTTTTGTACTTTATTCTGAGAAGTCACACACATTGAACGACTACAATGAAAAAAACAGACAAAAAAAAAGATGTAAAGTTTTCGAAGTGATGTGCTCTATTTTGCCATGACAAGCTTTTTAAAAACGCATTTGAAACAGTCTGAGGGATTATTTCATCCGAGTCCAGAAGCAGTGAATGACAATGTAATTTATAATTTGTAACAGTCTATGTACTGGACTCTTTTTTTTTCTCATGCTGTTAACCACATCACACACACATTTGCAGCATATTTGTCCACTTATCATAGCGTGTCTCTCTCCAACCAGCTAGATAAACGATTTGGATCCATGTCAGTCTCTGGTCGTGGCCGTAAGTCGGTTCTTGTTCAGCCAGACCGCAGGGAGATAAAGATGTAATTAGCCATTACCTGTGGTTTGCTAAGTGAAGGAGCCTGGGCTCCACCTGTCCCTGCTGCCAGCCAGTGATGGCCCCCATAAATCAAGCTCAATCCTGCTACTGACAGGAATCCTCTTCAAGGACAGCCTCGCCTTGGTGCACCAGTACTCCCTCCAATGTGTACCTGTGACATGCAGGCATGGGCACTACAAAACCCCCATGGCACAATTATCCATCCAGTTCCCCTGCACAGCACAAACAGTGGGAGGTAAGCCCATATTTCAATACGGTGGCACTCATTTCTCCACTGAAACACTGTTCCACTCACATGCAGCGACTATATGCAAATTTGCCATAACGAGCCTGCACGGAGAGATGAGTTTTCTCCGGCTGAACCCTGACTACTGCGACCTTAAAGGGGAACAACTCAGTGCTGAATCAAGTGTCTGAATGTGTTTTGTTTGATTTTGTTTCAAACCAGCAATAACCCCTAACTCTACTGTGCAAGAGGTATCAGACATGGTTAAAGCTGTGGTGTAATATCTGAAAAATTTCCATTAACAAGGTATATCAAACGAGTCTGTTGTTGTACTTTTACTGTGTACAGTACTATGAAATGATTGTGAAGCTCTGTTTAAATGGCCCTTAATCTAAAATGCTACATGTCGTACTGAAAAAGTCTTGCCCTCTGCGGTGGAGTCGGGTTGCCCGTGTGACCGGACAAACACTCTTTGTGCATCTTGTTGCTCCAGAAATAATGTCGGATTCCATTTCAAGCACAAGAGCAGGTCATCTGGTCGGCGCTTCTTTTCTCGCTCTCAATCCCTTTTTCATCCTCTCGGTATCTCCATCCTTCACACTGTGGTTTTTTTTTTCTCCTGTTTTTCACTCACACTGTATACTGTTCCATGTCAGCGTCCCACTGGGTTTGTCAGTGGCATATAACATCTGTATGTACATAATCTGTCCTTGATGAAGAAAAAGAACAAAAAAAAACAGAAGAAAACATCCCAAAAAAAAAAAAAAAACATGGACAAAAAAATAACATACTGTCATGTTTCTCAATGTGGGTTTGAAAAAAGCACGTCAATGTTCGTGTGTGGGTGGATTTTGAAAAAAAAAAAAAAAAACAAGCAAACATTGTATGTTGTGTTCAGGTTTATGGGTAAAGGGTCCAGATAGAGGGGAACTCTGGCAACATGACTTGAAATCGTGGAGATGGTGATTGACAAAATGTGGACATTTGTACAAACAAACAGCGAAAGAACATGTTTTTATGAGTCACGATGGATGCAAATGAGTCACACTGCTGGTGCGAGAGTGGAGGACTGGAGAGGGAGTGGGCAAGGAGGCAGCAGATCCCCCGGGTGCACAGTTGGAGGGTAGATGAGGATGCTGTTGAGGGAGCACCCGGTCCGACGGGCCTGTTGGGAGGATACCCTGACAATGCAAATCCAAAAGCTGAGAGCCAGAGGGAGATGGGATGACACTAACCAGACAGTGAACTCTCCATTTAGGGAGGAAGACAGACAGGCGCTCATATTGCATTTCCAAACTTCGGCGCTCCCAGGGGAAGGTGTACCACACACTATTTATGGTTGCACTATGTAATATGAATAGCATTAACATAGCCTTGATCACAAACACAGTCTGGCCTACTTCAAGTGTATAAATAACACCCCAACTGGGGTTCAATGAGTTTACAGTGATATAAACAAGACGTTTGCTCGGCCCCTAATTACATTCGGCGTACCCTGATGAGAAAGTGTTGATTGGCTCCTGCAGCTGAAGGTTATGATGATCTGTTTACAGAATATTTGTTAATAAGGTGCCATGAAGTTCACGTTTAGAGCTCACAGAACTAGCACGTAGTTTACATTACAAAGCATTGTATTGCACTTTAATAGCTGTACTTTTCCTTGGTTTTCTTTTGCATATGGGAAGATTAAATTAGTGGCTTTACACAGGTGATAGAAGGAAAAAGAGGGGAATTTATATAATTGTAAATGCACTTTTTTTTTAAATTCTCCTTAACATATCAGTGCAGTGTTGTGATATGGGTTTTAGGATTAGGGTCTGTAAAATACTTTGAATGCATTTAGCAGTTTTGGAGCACTGTGCCTTTGCTGAGAAGAGTCAGGTAATGAAGCTCTGTAGTTTGAAAGGACAGATACTGCACGTTGTTCCTGAAATGACGACTGATACAGTAAAATTATGGTGCTTTAAAGGAAAGACGGTAGAATAGCAAAACAAGTGTACAGTGAGGTCGGAGAAGGTTTGAATGTACTGCTTTCTTCGCTTTATATGTGGCAGAATCAGGCTGTAGTCTTTCCTGCAACACCCTCCCTACATAGAACAGACTTTCAATTCAGAATGCAATGGTTAATCAATACATTCGACTGAATGGCTTTGGAATAGAGCAATTGCTCCCCGGCCTGCCTTACCAGGTCCCCAGAAGCTGGATTGATCAAGTGTCTATAGACCAGCCTTAGAACAGAGAGCATAATTCATCATGCCTGATACAAGACACCCCTAATTGCGCATCGATTTTAAGCCCCTCTCTGAAACTATTTGGGCAAGCTGTAATGTCAGCCCAGTAAACTATGTGTTCAGAGCTACAGTCCAGATCCAGCGAATGAAGAATTAATCACTTGTTTTTCTTTCCAAGTCAGTCCAGGTTGGTGTTTGTTGTTTGTTTAGCTGCGAAATGTAGTGTTGACCACACACGCTCCCTGGGTCTACAATTCGATGGGTGCTGTAGCGTTATATTAGCAATGATTATATTTTATTGGTAATGACAGAGGTGTAACCTGGATCATTTTGCTGTTGCCAGTGTCAGCAGCAGTTGACACTGTGCATCTACAGGCTTATGTCTGGGTGTAAAAGTACGCAAAGATAAGGTGTGAGTGTGCAGTACAATGTTATATGAAATTATATGTAACAGATTAAAATTGAATAGCTTGAGATCCAGATGTTGTGGCCATAGAGTCAGTATACCAAGAGGATATGCGACACAGAGTGACAATTATATATGAATGATTATCATTGTTCTAAATCCCCTGCTCACGTCCTTTACAGCAAAGCACGCCTAATTCCCATATATTATCCTAATTATCCATTGTTTACCAACTATCTACAGGCTCATTCAGTTCTCTTGGGCAAAGTCAATGTTGCAAGTCTATTAAGGCCCAATAGTTTCCCATTACCACAGCTAATGAGTGCATTAGTATACAGCATGCTGGACAGGATTGTGACGAGGAAAGTCCTCATAACAGTGAGCGCGAGCAGGCTTCAGGTGTTTGAAATGGCGTGAAATGTTGACTGAAAAGTCACCTGACAGTTGCAAGGTGTAGTGTGCGTGTAGGTCTAGATCAAGAGTAGTGTTCATGAATTGCTGTCATTAGATAGATAGATAGATAGATAGATAGATAGATAGATAGATAGATAGATAGATAGATAGATAGATAGATAGATAGATAGATAGATAGATAGATAGATAGATAGATAGATAGATAGATAGATAGATAGATAGATAGATAGATAGATAGATAGATAATGCTGTGTTTAGTGTTAGTAATTAGCTAAAAGTAGTTAAATAAATTCCTTATGCACATCATTCAGTTCAGGTGTCGTGTTTATATTTAAAACCTCAGCTTGCAGCAAAGATGTTGGGCCACAGAGTCGCCAGCCTCGGCCTCTCCCTCGCTGCGACCACAGATGGCGCCTTGTCAATCACTCACCTCTCCAAGAGACGGAGCGTCTGGCTAATTAACAGCGTGCTGCACTCCACCAGTTGAGCAACGGCAACGGACCGGGCGACACAATGGAGGCATCTCGCCCACCACGTCTCCCCTAGTCATTAAGTCGCCCACCTCACATCTTCAACATAGAATGAGTCCCATTACTTGGCCTCTCTGAATCACCAGCCCACGCCTGGCATTTTCCTTGTCAATCAACCAAAGGGTAAATATTGGTTGTGGTGTTGAGAACTGACAGGAGAAACTTGGATTTCTTTCACAAGTGACAGCGCCAACTGGTGTTTTTGCGCTGATTTATGCAGCAGTCATGAGACGGCAGGGGCGCCGGGCTGCAGCGGAGTCGCAGATGTAGGATACAAGTGTCTCATGACCGCGTACGGTGCGCTGGAGGCTGGGATACATGACAGGCTGTATGATAGGGGCTGGTCATGTGATGTGCGCCTCAAGAGGGCAATAAGAGCAAACAGGCTGCAGGAACCGCCGCTGCAGACTAATGGAAAATGTCTCATTTGGAAACTAATAACAAATTTTACCAGAAGAGAACCCACCGTGTATAATTGAGGGAATGAGTTGGCTTAGGTTAGTGTCGAATGTGGAACCCATCTCTCTCCCTCTCCCTCTTCTTCTTTCTCTCTTGCTCTGTCCCTCCCTTCTCTCTCTCTCTCCCTCTCTCCCTCTCTCTCTCTCTTCACACACACACACACACACACACTAGTTTCCATCATTCTTCCTGTCCTCCATTTCTTTTTGTGTGGAGAAAAAAATTCTGCCCTCCCACCCCTCAGTACCCCTAGGTTTGCCCACTCTGCCACTGCTGATATAAATGGTGTGTGTGCATGTGTATGTGTGTGTATGTGTGTGTGTTCGTGCAAGTGTGTTTTGAGCTCCACAGTGAGCATGAGTAATTCAAGGGGCTTCACATTCTAGCATTCAACAGCATCTCTGTGTGTGTGTGTGTGTGTGTGTGTGTGTGTGTGTGTGTGTTGCCTGAGCTGCACAGGGCAGGCATGTTTTGGGTCGTTCAGAACAAAGACATGAATTACAGGTGATTGCTACATTTCTCTAGATCTAATCAATGTAAACACACACGATGAAGAACCCCCCCCCCCAAGAAAGGACCGGAACGTTCGTCCCCCACCCTGACAGAAGCTCAGTGCTGTGAAGCGATGATTGTACTTCTTTTCTGATCTGTTTCGTTGCTGAACTTGTCTTCTCTGACTTTCACTTCAGAGTGTGTCTTTTTCTTTTCTTTTCTTTTTTTTTTTTCAAAATCCATTAAGTGGAGTTAAAAATCATATCAAGTGGAGGGAGACAAAAAATAAAAGTCAGTTTTGTTTTTAACAGAGCTCACTGTGTGTGGTTTGTTGCTGGAAGCGGGGCTCCTCATTGGCCCCTGTGGTTGGAGTGGCGGCGAGGTCGGCCGAGTCGCCTCAGCGTGCTTTTTGCCTCCTGCTGAGTAAAGACACTCGCGCCTTTGTTGTGTTTGCAGGTTTGTCTCAGAGGTTATTTTTTATTAAGACGTCTGAATGTTTGGTTGATGAGACCCTGTCGGAGTAAATGGCTCATATCAAATCACTCGCTAACAAACGATATAAATGTTATCAGTGGGTGATAACTTCATAATAGAAATTATCTGCAGTCGTTACCGATCATTTATGTGAAAATTTGTCATTTTTAACTAGTTTGTCAGGGTTCATTTTTGATTCATCTCTAGCTGTGTTGTAGCTAGAAATTAAGAGACTAGAGAAGGGATCACCAACACAGTGCCTACGGGCACCAAGTTGCCCCTAAGGACCACATGAGTCGCCCGCCTGCCTGTTCTGAAAAAAAGCTCAATTAGCACCACTTAGCAGTAATTTTTTTTTAGTTGCTATTCTTGTTTAAATCGCACTTACATGTAAACTGGAAATGACAATAGATTAAAAAAAAGAAAATCTTTATTATAAATGAATTATGACCTAGTATAGTTCAAAGGTCAGTATTGTGCGCATGAGCAAAACGTAGTATGTGATGGAGATCATACATACAAATGTTGGAAACAAGCTAGCAGGCGTAGCAAAAATGAGGAGATGGCTGACCCCCCAAAAGATCTTCACAGCGATAAATATTATTAATTATTAATAAAAACAAATAGTTAAAGGGAAATTGAGCAAATGACTAACATCTGTGTCTTCTCATCCTCAGGTTCATCACAGCTTCACATGTTAAGTTGTTCGTTGTCAAATAATGGATTTTACTTTGTGATAACCAAACTGTATTCCATTTGTTTAAATCTGTGCGGAGAGGATGAAGTTATTTAGTCTAGATAGGAAAAACAGGTTGTTGTCTATTCCAATTTGTGTGAAACAACACAAATAAATTAAATAATAGCAAGAACCCCAAAATAAGCAATTGGGGAATAACATTAATATTAGATAGTTAAACGACACTTTAGGCTTTGGGTTCAATCACCACTAGGCTTTGCATTAGCCTGTGCAGGTGCTTTAAATGTCTTACTTAATAAGTACATAAGGCTGCTAGACAACAGAGGGGAGTGTATTTACCAAGATTTGAAAGGGTGACACTGACCTTTACTAACACCGTGACCAAAAAATAAAGACTTATGGCCATTTTATTGGACAATGTGAAACTGGAAAGCAAAAGGTTGCTGTAACGTAATGATCACTTCACCAAGGTCTGACATTTTGGGCTCTCCTACGTGCCACAAACAAAAACAAAAATCAAACTGACTTCATCATTTAAAGTTGGGTCACATCTGCCTTTTTTAAAGCTGCGTGAATGTCAAAAAGCAGAGTAATGATTACGCAGTGCCCCTTTAAGTCTTTGCAATCAGTGTTTTACAGAGTTTTCGGTTCAGAGTGACAAGTTCCAGGCAGACTTTTTCACCTCAAGCTGAACTTTTTAGACTTGTGCGTCTCTTTGTATTTATTTAAATGTTAAGAAATGTAATATTTTACATGAATATTCACTTCACAAACCTTCAGTGGCTTAAGGCTCTGTGCAAAAACATTGCATTCACTTCTTTAGTAATATGCAATTATTTAAAATGGAAATACGAATGTTACAAATCATCAACTGTTCTGACTTGATTGAAACCTGTGGATGAATGGCAGCAGCGCTGGCTCACTGTTGCACTGTGGCTTCTGTCAGCATGCAGACAGACTGCCTTTTTGTCTACCAAGACACTGACACATGTAGTTTCTTCACCCCAACAGTCTCTGAGATTCAGGTTTCTGTTGAGGAACAACCTATTAATGAACCATCACCTCTAACCGTAGAGTGCAACAAAGAGAAGAAGCTGACACCGTCACATTTTAAAGCACAGCAAGCTTCAGATTTAAGAGCGTCTGAGAAATGATTTCACCACTCGAGCTTGGAGTGGGGAACAACAGCAGCATGGCGAAACCGCCTCAACTCGGTTTGCTTCTTTTGTTTGCAGGCCAGCCAGGTCAGTCTGAATCTGACAGCATCCATTTCAAATGTCTGATATGTCATTTTAGAATGAAACTATATTTTCATATATATATACACTACACAAGTCATTATTAATCCTCGCTTCCAAGGATGAAAAAGTGTTTTAATTAGTGCAAAAGCATTGTTTCCTCTCCTTCCTTTATTGTTGAAGGTAGAGAGATGCAACCTGCTGGTGGACCAGAATTTGTTGTGTCTGCCGGCCTTCTTCATCATCTGCACCCCGATCGTGCTCGGCCGAGTGTTTTCCTTATCTCATCTGCAGCGTTTCATCATCACACTTAATAATCGCTTCATCACACTTAGCCAGACGGGCAGCAGCTAAAATCAAACAGCGATTCCAAAGCTTTTTGAAATCTTTTGTGCTCGTGCATGTCTGGATTAGTGTTTGCAGCGTTTTTAAAAACAGCACTTGTTGTGCGGTGAAGTTAATCACACTGGGAGAGATTCAATAAAGGTTTGGTGCATTGTAAAATTATATTAAATCGATTTTCCAATTATGTTCTTCTGGTTTTTTGAGTTTTCTGTCTGATCGTCTTTGTCTGGTAAGCCCTGCTCCCAGCCGACACCCGGGCATACTAAACACACGTTTAAAGTATCTGTAGCCGATCCGCAGGTCTGCTCTGCACTTTTTGAAAGTTACTTGTTTGACACATCGTATTAATGGCTCTGTCTTTAGCCCTGACAGCGACCCCGGAGGGACTGAGGGTGAGACAGTGCCCTCCCTCTCTCAATGTGATGCGGGGTGAAACGGCAACCCTCTGCTGTCATTTCAAAGTTGAATCCCTGAAGTGTGGGGTTCAGTGGTTCAAAATTAAGTCGGAAAAGCAGCTCATCCCAAAGTCATCCAGGCAGAACGCTGAGGAGAAGAATCAAACCTCGTCCCTGGCGATCGCCGAGGTAGCACAGGAGGATTCTGGGTGGTATTACCGCGAGGTGAACGTCCTGCACAAAGACCCAGGGTGGGGCAACGGCACCGAGCTGGTGGCCTCAGGTGAGAGACAAATTGCTTGTTTCTGAAATTCATGCTCGGGTGATTTTGCCATGCTTGTAATTATGTCTCATTTGTATCTTTTGTGCACCACAGCCACAGCATTTAGTGCGAGGCGGCTCGATACAGGCAGCGGCGTGGACCATGCATCACCATAAAAGAAAGGGCCAGGACCAATCTATAAAAATTCAAGTCATGTGAAATTCCCTCAGAGTTCATCTTTTTGCCTGAACAGTTTCATGACAGATCTAGAAATAATCACCCCGGCACCATGCGCACTGCCTTGTATCGATCCTGCCCAGGGAATTGAAACTCACCAGAAAACAAGGCAGGGAGGGATGGCCAAATTATTATGTGGAAATCTTTCATGCGGAAGAAAAGCTTCCTTTTGATTTTCTCTGGATGCAAAGTTGCCTCCACAAAATAGCAATTGATATTGCATGTTTTTACCCAACTGTTTCATTCCAGATTTGCTCTTTTTTTTCCTACCGTTTTAATTATTTATGTACAAATGATGTTATTTCTTTATTTGCTGTGGGCAAAACTTTTTGGAACGTTTGTCTTAAATGATACTCAGTGCAAATGGTAATTATAGATATTAGTAACAGGAGGAGAAGCAGGAGGAGAAAAACTAGCAGTGATTGCATGATAATTCAGACTAGCAATTTAGGAAAAGATGCATCAGTTATGCAGCTTTGTTGGTGCACCACACGTACTTCGATTTGTGTATTCTCATGCTTTTTATTAACATTTCCTCTTAATTTGTCCACGGTTGCATTATGATGATCATCATCACCACGACCACCAGATTGTCCATGTTGTTTATTATCTTTTGCTGCTGCAGTGACCCAGTTTAGTCTGAATTGTCTCATCTGATGTGTTTGTTTCAAACTCTTTTTCCACTGCAGGCACCACCTGCACTCCCAAACTTTACCTCCAGACTCCCCCGGACCCACAGACCGGTCAGTGGGCTTTCCTCTGTCTCACCGGGGGATTCCACCCCCGCGAGCTAACCATCACCTGGACCTACCAGGGCACAGCATCCAATATCGATCACCTGTCAGTCACCAATTGCACCCTTCCCGCAATCAGCCCTCACCGTAACCTTTCCGAACACCCATCTGAGGAAGCCCTGCTGTCGTCAGATTGGTTGGTGAATTCCATGCCTCCAAGCCAGCCAAAGCCTTTCCAGGTGATGGACAACCACAGCAAGGACGCATGCCTCTTCAGCGTGTTCGTACTCCCACTGAAACAGTCTTCGCACACAGCAATCACTTTCACATGAGGGGTGCAGGACCACCCTGCCATGAGCACAGCTCTGACTGCCTCCTTCACTTGGGGTAAATAAATACTGGGATTCAATTCCTTTTCCAAACATTATGATTTTATAGAAATTTGTCTTGGAGGCACCAGAGCCACTGGTTAGGGAATTTTTTTTTTTTCAATTTCCCATTTGGAAGTTTGCTTTTAATCATCCTCTAGATGTTCCTCATCATGAAAAATGGACTTAATACTATACCCGGCAGTTTTAATTATTTAACTTTGCTTCTGAGAAATCGTGTTTTTTCCTCAGTCAGTTGGGTATGACAGATGGCTTTAAATATTATGATACCCACTGTTTGCTTTGCAGAAGGAGCCTGTCAGAGGTATAAATCACCGCGGTGATAAATGTGCAGCACGTGTCGTTGCAACTCGGAGAAAAAAAACAACACTGCACTTGGTTGCTGAATTCATGAGACACTGACCCAGAATCTGAAAACGCACTGAATGTATGCGATTTTATCACGTTTTTATCACACAGGCAGATTGTATTATGTCTCTATTAATGAGCATGGCTGATATAGATGGTGTATAAACTGGTCAAATTTGGCTGTGAGATTAAAGACCAGGTTTCTGCTTATGGTTGAAGGGCTTCACTACAACCTGTACCACATGGACAGGTAGTTGTTTTTTGCTGAAAACAGCTGCATGCCAAAGTCTGGTAAATGAAAACCGCAGAGTTTTTGATAATTCTGTGTGGGTTTGTCCTTACAAGCGACTCCTCTCACATTACACAGTCATTTGGTTCATTATTAATCAAAAATATATTGATCAGAGAAGCACAGGCTTGTACCTTTGACTTTTTATCAAACAGTCTAATATTTCTAATGCAGTGGCTCAACTCTTGCACTGATGATTCAACCAGCAGATTTTCATCTCTAAGCCTTGGAAGTGCACCAAGTCCAATGCACCTGACCTTGTTTATGCAGAAAATTCTGGACACCTAAAACAACTTCTTTACTCCGTGCTAGCCTAAAAGAAACTTATTTCCAAATATTACCATCTGTACTGACAGAGTTCAGGGACAACAGGGCCTCACATACCACTAGCCTCTTGTTCGGTGTTTGCCCTACTTGACTGTTAATGTGGGTCAGACATCGATCATTCCGAGGCAACAGATTGCCTGCAATACTGCATACTTGAACAAATTAATGATTTTCCACAATCAATGTTTAAACACCTCTCCTCCCAGGAAGGAGGCGAATGTCCATCAACCAAAGCCAGTTCAACCTTCCTGATTTAATTCTGTCGTGCTCAATAACATGATAAGTCAGTGCTAATCAGTGTTTGCCTAATTTTTCCCAGATGCCTCCCCTAACGAGCTGATTGTGCACTCGAATATTCTCGAGATGTGTTTTCTCTCTGCAGTGACAGTCGTGTTTTTATTGGAAGGTGAGTGAGTAAACCTCTTAGAATTACAGGAAGCTGTTAAAAAAAAGATATTTAATTCATGTGATCTTGCACTCCTGCAGCAGTCAAACATTTCTGCCTGCAGGGAAAATGATGTCAGCCATGTGAGTACATTATTTTCCTCTTCCTTTGACAAACACATCATGTACACACACACACACAGGGCTGTTTTTCTTATTGCCTTATCCTTGTAACTTATCGCGCGTTGTTAGTAAAAAGTCAACACTGACGCAGCAACCAATTATTGTCTTCCAGGAAACACAGAATGAAATAGGAGAGAAAACAAAAAAAGGACCGGCGGGTGTTCAGTGTGGCTCAAAAGACCAACCTTTGACAAGCAACATCACATAAATCGAGACAGTCGCTGCTGAAAAATGAGAATTCACTCCGACTTAACAGTTGATTTTGCACTGAGTGAATGTATAACTCCCTCTACCTCTCACATGTCTGATATTTGAAAGTTTCTGCCATTTTTAAACCTCTTGCTCCACATTCTGCTTGGCTTTCACCTGCCGTGGATCCTCTGAACATCGATGCAGTGCCGATCTCTCTCTGCACATCAAAGCTGTTTATCTCTCTAACTCTTTATCGCTGTGGCGTGCTGACGAGCGTGTTTTTTGGATTTGCTCATTGTGTCGGTGGCTGGTAGTCCGCACATCTTAGTCATTCACTCAGGCCCGCGTGTCAGAATGAATGCTTCATGCATGATCCACCTGTCAAACAGATACAGTGATCATCTCAACCTCCGCGCAGGCCTAATCCTCACAAAACAGGATTACCGCCGGTGCCAGCGCTCGCTTGTGTGATAGCTTTGCCTCTGTGTGCAGTGTGTGGGCTGAGATCTTGATTCACGTGTTGGAGGAAGTGCATTTTAAATTTAGGCCTGCCCACACTGCAAAGAGTGCCAAATGCTGCCGGTAATAATGACCATTAAATTTAGAGCAAGATGATGAATCTACAGTATAACCAGATTAGTGATGTCAAAAACCTGCTCAATAAACTTGCTGTTGCTCACACTTAATCCGCATTTTTATTTTAAATGAATGCTTACCTACATACATACACATACGGTACAAATTTCACATGATCTGGTGATCTCATCTAAATGCATGTAACACATTCATCAGTCTCTTTCAAAAACAAAGTCTTAGTCCTTATCTCTCCTCTTTGACACACACACACACAATCACCTTCTACCTGAATGCTGATAATACAACGCAGTGTTTGAGTCATAAATGACGTAAATGTATTATTACATGATTTGCGTATCAGGGTCACTCTCTTTCCTTCCTCTCTCATGTATGCTCACACGTGTGTGGGCGCAAACGCACACACACACACATTTCATATTTTGCTTATGTAAGGGCAATATTTTTATACTCTTGTGTATAAGATGTACACAGCCTCTGTAGTTCATTTTATTTTGCATGTTTTTATTGTCTATTTCTATTAGACTTTGATATTTATATCTTATCTTGCACACACACAAACAAAATTACCTTATACCTGACCTTCCGTCTTCTATAGTTGCAACCCCTGTCATACAGCCTTTTCACATGTATTTTATGCATTATACATACATTCATACATATATGCTACTTTAGTACCATGTACAGCATGTATAAGTAAATGCTACTAATGAAAAAATAATGAGTAAACAATTGTGCAAACTAGAATCTGCATGAGAATGGTCGTAGCCGTGCGAGGGAAAAATACAAGATACAAGTGCATGAAAGCAAACTGTTTAGTAAGGGCGTACAAAGCCCAACACAAGGTCATTTCAACACACTTGAACATAATTGCATATCTCACACTTCAGTTTTTTTGTTGTTGTTTTTTTATCACAATATGTGACAACAAATCAGCATGTTGGTACAAACATCCTGTTTAAGCTGGCTGGAAAACTTCACCTCTTACTGGTTAGCGGTGACGTCTGATGCTGTTGCTTCGATATTTATTTTTTTCCCCGCGGCTGCATTAATGGAGATCTTATGAAATCCTTTTTTAATCTTTTAATTTGCATGTGACAGTTCAAAGTACCGCGTCTCTTTGGCGTCGCACGTTACACTGCATAAAAACTGCGGCCTGCTCAGACATACCGAGGTTTTCCTATCTTGTCTCGTTTCCGGAGAGGAGGTCCATCAGAGTCAAACAGACACACGCTGCACCGTGTACAGTAAGTCATTCTCCTGCGTGTAAAAACACAAACATGTCATTAATTTCCTGCTTCCAGGGATGAAGAAATAAATTAGTCAGAGCAGCTGCTCACAGCTTCCTTTCCGTCAGCTTAGATAGCATTGATCTCCTCTTGTTTGGGTTCCTTATCTTTTGCTGTCTTGTTAATTCCCCACAAGGCCCCGAACATGTGACAGGACATGCACCTGTTTAGGCGACTCTTAACCCCTTCCATCACACGACCCACGGTCCCTCTCACAGCAGCGGAGGAGAAGTAGAAAATCAGAGGGTCGAGACAAGCATTGAAGGTGCTGCAGAGCAGAGCCTTGTCTCTCCAGTCAGGACTCTTCCACGTAATAAAGCCGATGATGTGCGAGACGTTATAGGGGCCAAAACAGAAAGCGAACACCAGAAGTGTTCCCAAAGCCATGCCAATAGCCCGCAGGCGTCTGCGTCGGTCAATGTGCTGCAGCTTGGACAGGATCCTGATGAAGTTGATGTAGCAGAAACAGCAAATCAGGAAAGGGATGCAGAAAAGTACCACGCAGAGCTCCAGACGCACAGGCAGGAGGATTTTCAGCTGAGCCTCGGTGAAATTCTCATAGCACACCTCCGCATGGTCGCCAGTGGCAGAGCTGGCTGAAGCGTTGTGGCCAGAAGTGGTGTTCGGAGAGTTTTCATGGTTAAAGAAGGGCATGATGAACACAATGCTCAGGTTGATGAAGGAGAAAATCCAGAAGAAGATGCTGGCGGCGACAGCGTACACAGGCCGCCGCTTCAGGCTGTGCTGGATGGGATAAGCCACGCCCAGGTAGCGCTCTACGCTGACCGCAGTGAGGAAGAAGGTGCTGTTGTAGATGGTCATGTAGAAGATGAAGCCAGACAGAGGGCACAGGGGGTAGGGCATGTCCCAGAGCATGTCGTTCATCACCTCCTGCATCTTGAAGGGCAGGAAGAGGAGGAAGAGGAGGTCGGAGATGGTCAGGTTCAGGAGCAGGATGTCTATCGGCGTGGGTTTCTGCCTCACCTTCTTGCAGAACGTGTAGAAGGCGAGGACGTTGGCGGGGAAGCCCAGCACGAAGGTGATGACGTAGACAGACAGACACAGCCGGGTGTGGCACTCCTGCATGGTGGCCTCGGTATGTCAGTCACTCAGTCAGGGATCGAGATGTGTCGCATTATGTCCTTGACTCTGGAGGGAATGAATACACGGAGACGACGGCTTCTTATTGGGTCACAAACCCGGTGAGACGGCGCTGTTTTACTGTCCCCACCGATAGACCAACGTTCAGGGCTTTGAGCTCTGCTGATAAGAGAGAATGGAAAGAGATTACCACACTGCACAGCGCAGTACTTCGACCTAGTGTCCATTTGACACTTGGTTTAAGCGTGCACTGCTTTACTTTTTCTACAATAAATTTTAGCCTACAAGCTAAAAGACGACTGGAAGGCGCCAAAGATAAACTCTCATTCCTTTTTTCTATATTCCCTCTTAATTTCTTTCTATATTCCTACTTCAAAGTTTATGGTGGAGCTGAATTATCTCTAAATGAGAAGCCACTGTTGTGGTCTGGCACATGGTTTTATATACAAACCATAATACTGTGTTATTGCTCCTTCCTGCGTGTCATAAATACGGTACAGTGATGCTTTTATCATTAACTCGCAGCCCGTGCTCTTAGTCCGTGCACAAATACTGGACATGTTGTGAAAATGATGACCCTCATAAACATAATGACTTAACTACACCAGGGGAAATGACTCTCAGAGCTTCAGCCGGCAAAGCTTCACAACACGCTCTGGTCATCAAAACAATGTCTCTATCTAATTCCTGCATCTTATTATGAAGGAAATGCAAAATAAAGACTGGGGGAAATTGGTAGAATGTAAAAGAGCAGCTACAAAGAGGAAATCATTTTTTGCCTTACCCCGCACGCCATGAGCTGCATCGCATAAAAAGTAAACGGGTGTGACAGAAGCTCGACTCTTATAGTGCGGCGACAGAGCAGGGGGGACTTTCTTCTTTTACTACCCTGCAGAGGAATGTGACGAAACTCAAGAAGTGCTACCAGTTTAAGCAACTTGAAGACTTCCTCCTTGTCTGCGGCGGTGGTTTTGTCAGCTCACAAGTTTCCTATTTTAACATTTTAGAAAAGAAACTAGCTGTAAAAAAAAAAAAAAAGGAATAATTGTGGCTTACCTTGTTCCACTGCGTGTTCCTTGGCACACCCACATGTGGTGATTGCTCAACTGTTTTATTTGGTCTCCTCTATTCACCAGCCCTTCAGCTCCTACCTGCTGCCGCCTGGCACGTCCCCCTATTTACATGATAATCTAAACATCCAGCGCGGATAATGGAAATTATTATTAAGGAGATACTGCCGCAATTTATCTCCCACGCTTCCCAAACATGGTTTCTGTGGTAACAGCTGGCTGTTTTGCAATATGAGTGGCTGCAAGCCCGTCTGATTGTAGGTTATTAAATTGTATTTATTTATCCATGTCCACTGCATTTACATGGACGCCTCTTTATTATGAGAGGCAAAGAAAAGGCATTTGGCACAAAATAGATGACCCCCTGTCAAAGCAGCCCCTCCCTATCACAACATGTGAGGGCAGCAGGGCCACTTATATGGTTATCCAAACAGAGGCCTTTTGTTTGGAAAGGTATATACTGTGCGAAATAATAAAAAAAAACATGACATGTGCTTTATTCAGAGAAGATTGACGACAGGTCCCACATCATTCTGTACTGCTGCATCCCAGAGACGTGAGAGGTCAGCGCTCGTTTTGTAGATGACGCCTCATGTCGAGTTTCACTTCAACAGGCGAAACGGGTGAAAGTGCAGGTAGTCCTGGTTAATTTCACAAGCGAGCAAGTGAGAGAAACAAGCTTTTGAAGTAATAATGACTCAGAGGTGCACAGAAAGTCCTTTTGATGTCGCTTAATGTATGTAAATCACTCTGAGGCACTTTCACTTGAGCTTAGTGCTCCAACACTTGAATCTGGTGTGTCAGTTTTGGATATTTTGTTATCGCTGACATAACTTTATTAGATATTTGTCCCTTTCAGCATGTCAGTCACTTCTCACCGCTGCTGTTGATCTGATTTACAAACCTTCTTTCATGGCTCTGCAGCCCAGACTGGCGACCAAAGAGAAACTGTTTCAGGCATGTGCACGTGTCTGAAATCACCACTCTTGCTTTCCATGCGTACATTTTGGACGATCGCATCGTGTTAAGCAAGCTGGTTTGTTCCACTGTGACAGCAGGGATTTTCTAAGATGCTGTTTGAGCACAAACTTTACTGGAACGCTCTAAGATATTTCATCACTGCTGGACAACCCGCTTCAGTAATTAGCCAGAGACAATTCAACCTCTTGGCAAGACACGGAGGAGCAAATGAAAAGAGAAATGCAGACAGGGTCCCATTTTGCACTTTCACATTCCATATTTAACTTTTTCTTATCTGCTGAAATGATAGCAGAGGCAGAATATTATTTTTCACATTAGTCTATTAAAGTTGTCTCCACTGACAAAGTAAAATCTTTTACATGGGGCTGAATGTAAGTGTAAGGTTGGAACACTGAACATTAAGTTAATCACTTTAACTGCAAAAATTAGCAGTGCAAGGAAGGAAGGAAGAGGTGGAGCAGGGCTTTTGAAATATTAAAGTCCCCCCAACATGCAACCCAGAGCAAATTTGTAGTTTTGTACTGTTCAGTTACAGTTCCACTGGTGTGGAGGTGTACATCAAGGGGCAACCCCTGGAGCTTTAAATGAAGCGAAGACAGAAGGGCCAAAAACTGCAGTTCCTTGAATGGCCATTTGAGTCTGGCTCCAAATCCCCATAGACCTCCATATTAAAATGCCCAGATTTACAGCAGAAACACACATGTTCACAGCCTGGTACAAAAAACAGTTTTGGTCTTTATAGCTAATTTCTCTGTTCGTGACAACTGTATGTGGGTGGTGTAGAGTGGGGAAGCCTGACCAGAGCAGCTAGGAAGGCTGTAGGAGACAGACTCAAGAAACTATGGCCAGGTGCAACACATGGTGGTTTATTTACAAGAGAAAAGTGACACCGTGAGACAAACATGACGATACAGATGCAGTTAACTCAGTTTAACTAAACAAAACTCAATTCAACATCCAACCCCCGTAAAAGCCAACTGCTTAACTAGTCCCTCCCCCCTTCTGCAGGAGCCAATATGGGGTGCATCTCAATTATCCTAATTGTCGTGTCCTTGCTACTAGTATTTGTGGTCGTCCCAAAGCTCTTATTTCTGCTCCGAGGAGCGAGGAGGGATCTCGGAGTGAGCGAGGATACATGAGTGCATCCTTTCAACTGAACGGTATTAAGACTCAGCCCCCACACCAGGCACATTTGAACGAGATGGCGGAGAAACTGTTTAAGTGTAAGTATCCTGCAATGAATGGCTGCAATTCAGACATGCCTAACTTAACATTACGTTCTCCCCTCATGTTTCAGTCAAATTTAGTTAATTCACAACCTGTTTACAGTCTCCGAGAATGCGTGGAACATATTTGATTATATAGACAACAGCATTCTGTTATTAATCAAACTTCACGTGTCGGAAACTTTGACGTTATGATAACAAGCCTTCACGTGGCCACTTTATGTTTACAGAAGTGTCACTAATATATAAACCATATCAGCGAGGCTGATAAAGTTCACGTCAGAAAATGACCACCTGTTTACCAGAAGGAAGCATCAGGCCAAGAATAAACTCATTAATTCTCATTTGCGTTAATAAAAGTGTTACATACCTATTTGCTTGTGCTGGAGACGTTTTTCTAATATTGTAAATATAAGTGAATGTGTCTAAGCGGAGTATTAAGGGCGGGGGGTGGTGGGGTTGTGAATATAATGGTAAATGCAGCAGATCCATCTGTGCCGCGTCATCAGAAACAGACGTCGCTTCAACATATTCCCTCGTGTCTTCTCTCCTTGCGTGGTTTCCTTGCATCCTAGTCATTCCCTCTGGGGATGCATGGAGAGACGCAAGGAAAAGACGCAAGTGAGGGAAATGTGGATGCATTTAAGAGAATTGTAGCCAATGATTAACTTATTGAACACACAAGTGAACTAATAAACCATAAATGATCTTAACAATACTTCGTGCGTCATTTTCACCAGAAATGATGGCATGTCAACTGGAACCAAACATAATGCAAAACCCGGGATTGTATGCGTCTACAAATTACAGATGGAACCATGACGAAACAATTAACAAACACGGTTAAATTTAGAAGCAACATGGCAATAATGGTGAAAACTGAGGCAAACCCACCTAATCCCAACAAGGATGTATTTTCATAAACCTCACTTGTTTATATTAAGGCTTAAAGTTATGCGTATTTATGGGCAAGGCGTCTTTGATTGACAGCTAGCCGCTAGGTTTCTGCAACCAGGCTTCATTTGGCCCACCTCAGCTCCACCTACTCTCCACCTCTCCCATTGTTGGATTAGCTGAGAGTTTGGTGGAGTCAGGCTAAAAGTAGTCAAATGAAAATGTGAAATATCCACCATAATTCACTATCTTTTACATTTTATATAGAACATGTTCTCCCCCAGGTTGCTAAAACATCTATGATCTTAGTGTCCTCTGTGATTCGTACTACCCTGAGGAAGAGTAATAGGAGACGCCTCCCAAGAAAGGTTACAGTACTTTCATTTATTTTTTATTTTAATCTAGCTTTGACTTTTAGATTTAGTTTAGGCTTGGTTTAAGCATATATAAAGTACATATAACCCTCCTCCCAAGACAAACAACCGCATTTGTATGAGCAAATGGCCCGAAACATTTGTTTCCACTGAAGTGACAAAGCCCTCCAGCAGCTGTAATTATGGCAGGAGAAAAGGAGCAAGGGGACATCAACAACACATCAGACTGATGACCACAATCACCCACTAACTTTTCACAAAGCTGTCATTATTTTAACCATGATAATGAAGGCCCCCCAACCTAAACAAACTATTCATTTGAACCCAAACCGTGATCTCCCCCCTAAACCTACACACGCTGCCTTTGCACCTAAAGTAGTCGCAGTAGTAATAGTAGCAGAACACTGCAGGGGGCTCTTGAGGCAACAAACATGGCTAATTCATTCCTCCCTGTTATGTGCTTATGAATGCACAAAGGAGACAAAGATGGCGGTTCAAGGCAGGTGTTGTAGGTATGTCTGGAAAAGGGGATTTTCCCAGCAGCGCTAGACAGCATGAGTGGTGTGAAAACAGGTTGTGAATGGCAGCAACAGACCCACAACCTCGAGGCGCTTTTCAGAGTTTGGGACACGGGGAATGAAATCAGACACAGCTGATGCAACAGGATGATATTTGTGAAAGAGCACACAAAATAGAACAAGGACACGGCTCAGATGCACAGCGTTGAAGTGCAGAGAGAAGCCCGCAGAGCAGCCGCCTGTGTGGTTACAGCAGGAATAGAAGCAGACATTATAAGCGTGGAGTAGAAAGATTTATTGGCGTGCCAATGTATCAAACCCCAAATATCAGAAACCAAATTATGCCGGTTCCTCCCTCCACGTAGAAACAATCCATACAAGCATTGACAATTTTTTTTTAGTTAGTAATCTTTATTTTATTGTTTTTACAAAAAATATAAATCGTTTTTGTGTTTTTATTGCTCTCACTAACTCCTGTTAAGTATCCCAAAGGCTAAATAGAGATGGTGGGCAATAATGCTTAATGGAGCTGCTAAGTATTAACGAATTACATTAGTGAGTATTTTAAAGGAGTGTTGTGGTGTTCTGTGGAGTCTCTGTATATTTCAGCATGAATAAAATATGTGGGAAGCAGCTACTTGTTCTTGTATTAATTAACAACAAACTAATACTATTAATTAAAAACTATAAAAATGGACGTCAGCCTTCATAAACCTGCTTGAACCCTGACGCGAGCCGCCGCAGCCTCCTGCAGCGTGATACTACGGGGAAAATAAACTGGCCGTCGCCGCGTCCTTCTGCTTTGTGCTCGCTGGGAAAGGCCACTTTGAAGTTCAATTGACACGGCTGTTATGAACAAAGTGTCAGAGTGCTTGTGTTGTCAGGGAGCACAAACATGGGCAGCGGCGACAAGAGCTGCTCTGAATGTTGTCAACAGCCTTTTGAAGAGCAGGTATGGAGAGAAAGAGGAGGATGCAGATGATGGAGAGGCAGAATAAGTGGACATGACTGTGTGCTTTCCCTTCTTGATTTATCTTAAATGGCGTGAACACAAGTAAGTCTGAGGTTTTATGAGAAAGAGGAAGGAATTAAAAAGTTTCTGTTGAGGTAACTGACAACATACGCAACACCGTGCGCACCTCTTTTCTCTGAAGGAACAGACACTAAAGACACTTAAAAACACTCATTCTGCAGAGAATAATGTCTCATGTAACTGATATATGGTTATGTATTATATTATTAGCTTGTTAATGCTGATGCATCAGTGTGTAAGCAGTATTTTACTGTTGTAGCTGCTCGGGTGGAGCTAATTTTAACTTATGTAACAGTGAGGCGGTTTAATGCAGCAGTACCCAACCTCGGGGTCAGGCCCGCTCAGGGCCACAACGTAAATCTGATGATTAATGGGAGAGGAGAAACAGGGGGGGAAGTTCTGGAAGGCAAATTTGTATTCAGGTTTTCATGTTTACTTCTTTGGGCCTCAAACAGTTGAAGCCACCTGAGAAGTTTAGAGGAAAAATCTCTATTTTGTGGCATTGCTAACAAGTCATAGACATCTGAAACATGACTATTAAAAGGCCCGGGTTGACAGTTTTTATTAGAGGTCTGAAATCAAAAAGATTGGAAACCACTGATTTAATCTTTAACAAAGCGTTGTAATTTCTAAGAATATCAAATGTTTTTTTATGTAATATCTTCATCCAAAAAGGAACATTTGCCGCCAACTAGTTGTGGAGTAGAAGTACAGTAGGATAAATGGGAATACTCAGGTAAAGTACAAGCACACAGTATATTTCGCTTGTTGTCTTACTATTGCATTCAATTGATCTGAGGTCTAATGGGCTGTATCAATTACAGCATGTTGTTGACAATCAACTGTACACAAGCCACTCTATTTTCATTTAGTTGGACACGGTGGAAACAGAGAGCCTTGCTAGCTCATACAGTTAATTTGTCCAATTTCACAGTTTATCTGTGCGGCATCTTGCGGCGGCAGACTCAGCGGCCTGTTATCAGCACATTTGTTTTGGTCCACAACAGAAGAGACCAACCATTGTGCTCAGCCACAACAGGTTAGATGCGACGCATAAGAAATGATGCCACTGAAATCCGCCACCATCTCGCCTCTATAAGACCTCAGTGCATTTGAAATAAATAGTTAATTGTGTTACATCAAGTAGATATCTCAACAATGAGGAGATTGCGGCTCTGTGCTTCACGGACTTGAGCATCCCAGAAGCCTCCTCGCTAATCCCTCTGTTAATACCCAGAGCATGAACCTATAAGCTTCCTTATATTTGTGGCAGGGGGAAAAAAAATAACAACATAATTCTCCCGTCCCGACAGAAGAGTTCAGCGGCTGCTAAGCCACCATATTGCTATTTGAAGAGTGACTTTGCTTCCAACGCAGCTGGACTCATATTATTCCCAGTGACACATTCATAAAACAAAGCTTGCTATGTTGAAAAGATAATCTTGTACATTTGGCTGGCAGCCTTATCAAGTATGACCTGAGTCCAAAGAACTGTTAGAGGACAGAAATCTGTGAGAAAAATAGATGACAGTGTGAAAGCCACGGAGGCAAAATAGATTTTCAGGCCCTGGCTCCCCGCCCATACCGACTAATCAGTTTTATAATGATCACATCAATTCCTTTTATAGAGGCGTAGCAAAAAAGAAACTTTCCTGTATTCCCATTTCAAAGTGCTGTGCAGTTTACTCTCATTGCCAATATGTGAAATTAATATTTCAGCCAATGTGTGGTGATGCCCTGCTTTGTGCGAGTCTTGTAAACACGGAAATCAAGATTAATTTTCAGTGTTCAAAGCAATCTCCAGAGTAAATGTTGGCACTGTACGTTTCTGCAAGCCACGAATATGTTGAAACTTTATATTTCTTCACGTTTCAATTCCATGTTGTGCCAACGCTGCGGTTAAGGTCTGGTTAGGTTAAGGCACAAAAAAACCTTGGTTAGATTCGGTGTTAGGGTAAAGGTTTGGAGTTTGAGTTTGAGGGTTAGGTGTCAAAATTAGGGATTAGGGATTAGGGATTAGGAAAAGATCATGTTTTGATTTGAAATACCTGGCTTTGTCACCACACCCACGGCTGGAAAAAGTCGTCTTGTCTTGTTCTCCTCCTGATGAAAAACTCATAAACATGCATCAGTAATCTGAGCTGCATCACTTTGATAGCTGTTGCAGAAAATGCTGATAGGACACGTATAAAACATACAAATTTAACATGTTCATGGTTTGCATAAACATGCAATGCCAACCTTCTATTCTGGCATCTGTAGTGGTAACCTCATAAACTCGTGATCCATGTGCACATTTCTCAGACTTCTCCCACTACTGGGAACCGGGCCAAGTCACACACCTATACAATGAATTCCAGTCATGGGTGTTTACAGGGTTATCTGTTGTTGCTGGGAAGTCACAAAGTGGTTGTAAAAGAAGAGCTGATATCAAGGCTGCTGGATGTATGGAGATCACAGTCGCATGCAGCGTTCATGTTTAAGGTTCCGAAGCAATAATACTCTCGCGTCACCTGCTCTTGATTATGGGCCTGGAACTGATGAATATGCACAACAGGAAACGGCTTGTTGATTGTTTACAGGGCTTGTTGAACTGCGCTCTGCACTCACCCATCTATTATGTTGCCTTTATTTGAAAACCGGTGTCCGTTATTTGCTTGCTTTTCATTTACAGTACAATTAGATCCTTGATTACCAATATTTTCAGTTCTGGCTTTCACACAAAAACTGCCTCAGTTAATCAGCTATGATTCAAGCCCTTGAATACAAAATGCTTTTAGTCAGTTCAGAGCCAATAAAGAGAGTTTAGTTTTCATTATTCATCAGTACGAGTGCAGGGAACGATAAATACGCTGAACTGAACTGATAGGAAGCCTAGATGTTGAAAAGCTGCTGATCCTCAGACCAGGAGCTTGGATCATGGAGATAAAAATGTCTCGAAAGATCAAAAAGGAGAGTACTTAAAATGCATCTCATAATAGCGGCAAAAGAGAGTTGAATCAATGGTTTTGTCAAACAGTGGGTGATTGGTGAGATAAAAGGAGCCGCCGATTGGACTGGAGCCACGAGACGGAGGCGTCACACTCATTCTTGGAGGTCGATGAAACTTGAAAGTCACTACTCTTCTGATTAGAGTGTAAAATTGCTCAATGGATGTACAAAATGCACCTCTTTAATATCTTAGCAGTGTAATGGGAAAGAGAGCGGGGAAGCAGCTAGGCTTCCGTATTGAGGTGAGATGAAATTTTAATGATCGCCATGGGGAACATTTGCTAACGTTTGGGAGCATTCAGCTGCTGATGACCTCACATCAACACTCTCCTGTTAAATAAGTAGCTCTAATGCCAACAATTTCTCTTACAGACTTCATTTCGTACAAGAAATTACAAAAAGGTGAAAGTATAGGAAAAAGTCTTCATTACAGAATTTAGTGCATCGTTAGAATGAATGAAAGGAAAGCCTTCCTCACTTTCATTGTAGTGGCCCCACCTTAAACCGGGTCGATATGTTAGAATAATCAGAATCATAGTGTGTGTTTTGTTTACTCGAATGCAAATTTGTGCATAAACCACTTGCAAAAATCCATTCAAAATGTCAGAGGGAGAGATGTTGTTTTAGTGAAGCTGTAAGCATTCATTTTCATGGCAAACTTTGTTCTGTATATGAATGCTTCACCACTGAGTTACCGCCACTTTATCTTGCTTATTATTGCACTTTAATCTTGCAATAAACTGCAAGGCTGATATCAGTAAGATAAAAACAGCACTGGATTACGCAGGTATTTTATCCTGTGAATCCCCTTTTTTGTTTGAATCCAGCAGGGGGCTGGTGGAGTCCGCCACTAACAATGAAAACTATTATATTAAAAGGTAATTACAGAATTCAAATACTTTGAACAGCCATTGATTTGAGCAAAAAACAGGTTTGATTTGAGTTTTTTGATTATTATTAGTTTAAAGCCTCTGAAAACCTGGTTTCAAATTCCATGTATTACTTTAAAGCTATAGGCCAGGTAATGTACTTTAGAAGCATTTTTGTTTTAGTTGTTGAAATTCTCTTTACATCTCTTCATGAGTTTCCACATCAGGGTTTCCGTCATCTCTATGAATTATTCCAGACAAACTGTAGAAGTTTTACGTTGTCTGTTGTTAGCAGCTCCACAGCAGCAACAAGGCCCAACTTTACAAATTCTCCTTCTGAGTGAGGTTTCAACTTCTTAGCTATTAGCTCGCTCAGCACAAAGCTTACCTGCGTAAGACCTTCTCTGTCAGGATGTGGTCTTGTGAAAGCTGCTTGTTGGGCATCCAAACTCTGCTGAAGAGCGTTAGCTTTACCCAAGCGCACTTGTCCTCGCAGCTCATGCAGTTTGACATGTTCAGAGCCGTAATGATTCTTGAGATTAGCCTTTTTCATCACTGTGAGCTCGTTCCCGCGAACTAACATAGCCACAGTGGTTTGTCTTTTACTTCAACAAAAAAATAATGCTTTAACTATTTATTTTGTTAAGTGCATCACTCCACTCTGCTTATGTTGTGTTCATGTACAACTCGGGAGGATTGTTAATGTACTATTTCATGTTATTTTCTTTTATCGTTGAAAGTATATGATACATTTTGGGGAGTGTGGGGGGTGGGGGGTGGGTTATGAATTGGCTCGCAGGCCAGATCAAACGGTCTAGTGGGTCATAATTGGTCCGGCAGGCAGATGTTCCCCACCCCTGCTATCGTGCCTATAAAGATTCCAGCTTTGAGTCTTCTATTTTTAAGCTTTTAAATCCTTGCCACTGCAGAATATAAAGACTAATAAAAAATAATGTGTTTTACATTGAGTCAGGCTTTGAAGTGCTTTGCTTACTCAGCTTATTCTGTGAAGGCACGTTAAAGGCTGATAGGACAAACAGCACCTTTTTGGGTCAGCAGAAATGTCGCTTCCTGAACACCTTCAATGTCCTTTAGAAAATATTGTCCTTATCAAAAGCTATTCAAAAATATATGATAGTGAGCAATTTTAGATGGGTGAACCCTGCCAAAAAATGTTGTAAATGTCACCGTTAACTCCCCCAAAGGCATGCTTAATGTGAGGTCACATGGTACAGCAGTGGCATTTTGAAGGGCACAGATATTTGAAGGCTCTCTGGGCCACATTTTGCAACATAAAGTAAAATGTAAGCAGAAACATGTCGTCACTCAAAAGGTCTGCAACCAACCTTTGTTTTCATTATCAGTTTTTTTTTTTTTTTTGATTAATCATTGTTTTTGGCATTAAATCCCAAAAACAAATTAAAGCCCATCACAGAATGGCAGAGCCTAAAGTCATGTTAATAAATGACTTAGTGTGGAAATAAACTAATTAAGAATTTTGCAAATGAAATGAAAACCAGCAAAGGCTCGGTGGTCGTTTTTATGTGTGACTAAGCAGTGAATAGATGCTCAAAATTGAGCTTTTCAGCTTGTCAAGTAAAAATTTTCAACTACCACCGCCCCGCCTGAACTCGCAAATGTTTTATCGTACATTTTCGGGGACAATTTCAAAAGCAGCTCCCCTTTATAAGATGTGCTCATGGTGCATGATGCTGCAGCGACAAAGTGCCTCTGGATCCCACTGGGGTATAAATAAAGGTATAAATGTGCTCAAAACTGTCCTTCATCAGCGGATGGAGCTGTTTTCATGAAGAGTGAATACATGAATGAATTAATACTTCATTAATGAGACAAAAGTGTTTCTGTCCAGAAATATACATATAATTCAATGTACGTTTTCAATCATGGCGGGACACGTCAGTGTTTATACACAGCTTGTAAATGCTAAAACAGTGTCACCCTCTTGTTTTGTTTTTATGTTTTTTGAGGATATAACTTTGGAGAGTGTCATAATTAACATATATATATATTTCAATCCATTGTTTTTAAAGCTTTAAGTTTTTTCAGACTATAACTGAGACAATGCAAATAAATTTGAATATACTTGATAATGCAATCAGAAATGTTTAATGAGTTGCTAAAACGGAGATAAATTCATTACGGTTGACAAATCTTTCAATTAAATCCATTCTCAATTGTTCCTGTGGGTGTGAGAGATATATTTAGAATTTGAAAGTAGTCTGCTGAGCCCCAATAAGTAGGGCAACGCATCGGTATCAAAAAACACACATTCACACACACAGGCCAGACTGTATTTAACGAGGGTGCGGCGACGTACACGAGACGCTGACCAATATTATTAGCTGATAATGCGTTACTGGTTAATGTGTTGACATGGATGAGGGCTGAAAATGCACAGAGCACATGGTGCAGGAAGGGCACGAGGCAATAATAAAACAGTGGCATCGCTGTTTTTTATTAGACCCCGTAGTTTATAGTTCTCTGCAGCACGTGAGCTGGCAGAGCAGCATATCAGCAGCTGCAGCTGTGCAGATGGTTGTGCTATAAAACGCCCTGCCTTCAGTATATACGCTATATCTTTGTCATGACGCTTTGATAAGCAAATCCGAGGCATGCCTGCTCTTTCTGCATTGTCCGGGCTTTAACACACCTGCAGAGTGACAGGTTTTCCAAATGTATCCTTAATCTTGCATCTGGATTAGAGTGAAGAAGTTGAATGTGTGCGCTAAACCAGTCAAAGGGAATGAAATCTGTCCAGCGGTGTTACGTCAAATGCAAGTCAGGCTAATAGCAGAGAGTAGCCTGCGTCCTGCAGGGTATTTAAAGAACCGCTGATGGACTTGGGATAAAAGGCATGTGGTCCTCGCTGCAGGCGTGGACAGAAAGCAGTCTAGTCGGGGTCCTCCTGCCTCACCCTGACACTGATAGATAAGGCAACCTCAGTTCAGCCCCTCTCATAATTGCCTGCACAACTAACAGCACACATGACAGTTGATGGTCACTCATCTGAGCTGGTTGTACTTCTCCTGCGGCTGGTTCGCTACCCGATTCATCCGTTGACCTCTGTCACCTCTGGTTGGTATGTTGGGATATTTGAATCTGTTGTTCTTTCAGGTGTGTGGGTTGGTGAACTGGCCTGCAGTGATGTTTGGTGTAATGCAGAGTCTGGCCAAGGCTATGCAGTATACTGGAGTATGTTTTTTATTGCATGCAGAACTATTACTATAGATGAAATAACACTCTCGTCTTCTTACATATGAAAAATTGAATGCAGGAATCAGAAATAGAACACACTCTCAGGGGTTTTGCTGTTACAGCCTCACTTGGACCAGAGTGGTCACTATCTCATGTCAGCAGTCACACTGTTAGTGTTAGCAAACTCACTTCAGACTCAGTTCATTTACTTTACATCAGTATGTTTTAGCATTTACCTTTGCCAGGTAAAAGTCACTTATGGTGGCTGATAATTAGCAAAAGTTACATACAGATAGTCTCACTTTAGATGAAGATCAAACAGAAGTCTAACATCCATCACCCTGTTTTGAGACAGGAGTCTTCTATGTCCTCAGAGAATTGTTAAATGTCTTTATTGAATCTTCATAAGAGTCTGAGGAAGCAGGTGGATGGACAGAGCTGTGAGGACACAATCAGTAGACATAAAAACCCTAAATGCAGCATGAGATTTACCAACGGAAATGATGTACAACAAAAGTCATGAACCCCATTTTGTTAAGTATCCCTCCTCTGACTGTGAGGCTTTCTGTTCTGTTCTTGGCTCACATATATTTTTAATGACTCGTGCATCTGCTCCGTTTTGTACGATCATCTTTCTTTTTTCCTGCTGACTTTGGATTTCTGCTGTAACACACTGGCGTAATTATGAGAACTATCTGCAATGCAGTTCCGAAGACACAGCTCTTTCTTTGGACTTTTAACAGCAGATGTCTGTGCACTCATCTTCTGGCCACTTCTCGTCTGTGGCGTCTACGAACTTCTGTTTACTCTACAGTACTTTGTAGGTGTGAAGTTTAGCGTCGGTGTGACGTCTGTTGGTGCTGCGGTTTCATTTTCAGCCCTTTCACTGCAGTGCATTGTGTTCCTACACTACAGAATCAACGACAAATAGATTTTTTCATTGTTGAATTTTAATACCACAGGGGATATCAAAGATCTCTTGAAAAAGCAGAAAAGGCTTCTCAGGTTTGTATCTGATTTATTTTACTGAGGAATATCAGTGAAGGAGCCCGTCTTTATTTGAAAGAGAAAGCATGCTGGTGATGTGAAACACATCATGATACGCTCAATTGAATCAACAAACGATTACGATAAAACACAAAACTCTTTGAAGTTATTGTGTTTGATATGTATCCCCGAGGGCAGCAGTTCACCTTTAAGCATCTAAAAACAAGCCTGTGACAACTGAGGATTTCCTTGTTGCTGCACACGACTGTGTTTTTTTTTTTTTTCTGTCCTTCCTTTTTGTGTGCTGGTATACAGAGAGGAGTAACTTTGCCTATGGCTTGTTTTTTAATTTCAGCACTCACCATCAAAGTTGCACAGATGGCGAAGGCCTTGAGGAGGAAAAAATGGTGGAAAGTGATCAATAGATAACGTCAACAATGCTCTCACACGGCTCCCCCTTGTGGGACGACGAGGAACGGAGACCATGGCTGCCACAGCTTGAGTGCATGATTTACATTTGAGACACTCCCATGCAGAGCGATTTACAGTTAGTGAACTGTTGGGGATTCACTGTCCTGCTCAAGGACATTTCCTGGATAGATGGCTGTGGCACAGACTGGAGCTATAAATTCAGGGTCGTGCTGTCACGCTCCAAAATGTTGCGTATTTTTGCAGCTGCCCTGGTGTGCAAAGTTTAATCATAAAATTGTTTCATTTCATGTTCCTCTGAGACTCATATTCATGTGACATTTCACTAAAGGGGGTCAGTGCACGGTGGCAGTGGGTCCGTGTCTTGCTCAAGGACACTTTGACAAGGATGGACACATGGCTCTCAAAGGACTTACCGCTTCATTTTTAGTGATGATATAGACTCATGAGGACTATCATCCCTGACCTCTTTCTTTTCCCTGGTGACAGGGCAAAATCGCCATCACTTCCGTGAACAAAAGAAAGGCGGCATCATGACTTTTCATTCACTTGGAGGTGTTGGGTAATTGGACTCAATTCTGCCTGGGACTTATGGTTCCTCCTATGTTATTTCAAACTATAAAATGTCATCAAATCTGCAGAAATATGTGCGCCTGCTGAGCTAGACTGAATTAAAATTAAAATTGGATTAGGATTATATTGGCCATCTTGTGGTATTACGTTTTCCTGTGCAAATCTACCGCAGCCTCCTGAGTAAAATCAACACCGGCTCTCTACACCCTTGAGTCAGGAAAGCTCTCTGCTGCTGTTTGACACACACCAAAACGAGCATTCATCAATACAAAAAATGCCCTATTTGCACACACTGCACTTGAGTTATGTTTGCCTGTAATTTATGCCTCCAAAGGGATGCGTAAACAATTACAATTACTTGCGGCAGTCACAGTAAATCACGGTAAATCAGTGTACTAAAACAACACGAGCAGATTTACATGCAAATTGGCCCAGGGAAGGTGGCCACATCAGCGTTTGAGGTTTACTGTGTTGTGTGTTTCAAGACTACAGAGTGTCTTGTAATTCAGTTGTTTAGGCCATAAACAACACACTTCACTCCAAAGACAGCAGGGACAGTATAGTATACAAAGTACTGCATTTGTAAAAGTGCTCCAAACTTTTCATAAATCAAAGCTTTCATCTGGATCCGGTAGGCAATGCCGTAACCTTTTCTAGTAGCAGGTACTCAAATGCACTCCATCTCCACTCATTACAGTGCTAGACTACCGTGAAGTGTCTCCAATAGTGAGCAGCAGGACTGTTCATCAGAGGTGACGTACAAGTGGGAGCAGGGGATTGGGAGACTGATGAAGCTGTGATCCAAACACACGCTCCGCACCTCCACAACAAGCCGAAGGAACAGATTCATCTGAGGAGAATCAACAACAGTGCTCGGTGTACCCAGGCGCCATGCATAATTAGCACTATAGACACAGTGAGCAGAAATATGCTCACACTGCAAACGGCTCTGTGATCCAGAGGAACACCAGAGGAAACAGGTGCTTTTGTGGTCTGACTTACTGTCAACAGGCACGAGGAGCTATTTTGTACTGAAAATAAAAAGATCCTCCTCCTTTGAAAGTAGAGGCAAAATAAAGCCGTGATTGTGCGTTCTGCTGTGAATAGACTAGACAAGTGACTTCCACTGCGATGGAAACGAGACAAACAATGAGCAGAATTTGAAAGTTCTTTTGGTTTTGTTCAACAGTAGACTTCACCCAGGTTTTATGCAAACACACATAATGACAAAAAAAAAAACCTTTATTATTATTCACAAAGTAAGATCTTGGAACAATTCATAAACCACAAACAATGTACAAATTCTTCCTGAGGAGCAAAGATTAATACTGTGCTTGCAGCATCTCGTATATTCAACATCTGTATGAACTATTTACAAGCATTAATTTTCCCAAAACAACAACTATTTTTTAGTAAAGTAAATCTCTTTACTCCAGATGTTTGGTTGGAGCCAGAAGATCTGCTGTGAAATTTTTCAAGTTAATGTATTTTGAGATTGAGGAATAAGGTTTGTTCTTCTTAATGTCAGCAAGTGAAAAGACAAAAAAACGTGTCTCCATCGCTGAGCTGTTTGTGGTTCTCAGCCAGTTTCGACTGAAGCCATAAACCTTTAAAAACAGGTCGCAAATATATAGTTTCGTGTCAAACGAAGGTTAAGTAATTTCCTGCAACAGCTGGACACTGCAGCGTTTACCAAGTGTTACTCACGCAGAAATAAATAGTGCATTTGTCGGGGACTGTTTTCAGTGGGGGATTAACACACATTTGGGGCTCTAGTAAGAATTTACAGCAGCACAATAAATGTAAAGTAGACACCAATAAACTATAGTGCCCATGTTTGATATCAGTTGGTGCAACAAATAATCAATTTTACAAGCACTCCCCTGAGTTTAAAAAAGGACATTCTAAATCAATAAATACGTAATAACACATAAAAGTAATAATGACATCCCATTGTTTTTAATGTGCTGTCCATGACCCAGTGCCGACAGTGAATTGTTTCAGTGTGCCTTTTCAGCAGAAAGCGCGGCAGCTCGGGTCTTTGTGCTGACCTCGTTCGTGCACGGGTGTGATTATTTTCCGACTCATTTAAGTCGCATAAAATCATTTAATTAATAAGCGCCCACCCATTCGTGGGATCCCCTTCATAGTTAGCTGAGCATTACTTCTGAGCGCCACTGAGGCGAATCCCCTTAATTGAGAGGTGTCATGAGAGGCATCTGTAAACAGAAGACGCAAAATAAATAGTTCCTCGTACATCGACACCACCCCTACGGCTAATTTCGTCTTTCATAAATGTCACTGTTCCCGGGGGACAGGTCCGTCTTGTGCAGAGTCCCTTCTCATTTACTGTCTGTCACTATTAGATCTTTTAAAGTGTCAGATACCCACAGGCAGCCATGCAGGCACCTCAAAAGCATTTTGGCAAGGTGGCGTTGTTTAGTTTTGATGATGAATGGATGAGGGGATGTGAGCTTGGTCAAGAGCTATGGATCACTGAACCTGTCTACTCTGAGCAACCTCTTGGCAAAGCTTGATGCATGACCGGTGCTTCAGAAGTCAAAATAGTACAATACATGTGGGTGATGGTATCAGTGTGTGTGTGTGTGTGTGTGTGTGTGTGTGTGAGAGAGAGAGAGAGAGAGAGAGAGAGAGTGAGAGAGAGAGATGGAGTTGAATGAGGAGCATTTCATATAAAAATCCTTCAGTATAATTTAGCTTATCTAATTTAGTAAAATCTAAAAAGGGGCAGATCAAATCTCCTTCTTTGTGATAACATGTCGTTTCTTTCTAGGAAAGCAGGACTGTATTCTAAAAAGTTAAATTTCAACATCCCCATGGGAGACATGTTCATTTCCTTTATAAAAAAAAACTGATTTTAGGACTGAGAAACCGGGGTATGACAGCTTTTTTGAGTGCAGAACCTTGTGCAGTCAGTCTTGCTTGGTGGTATATTGGATCACATCTGTCAGCTGTTTGTTTGTGTCAGCGGATGCGGGACATTGTGGAGTGTAGTCTGCTGACATCTGTCATCATCTTGGTCTCCCTCTGTGAGCCTGTTGCTGGAAAGACACAACAAGCCCTTCATTGCCAACATGTCATGCAGAAGAAGAGGCAGAACCTCTGACACGCGATGCTACTTCTGAAAACTGCCACAGTGTCACAAACACTCAAGACTAAATACATTTTCATGGCACTGAGAAGGCTGTCAATCGTAAAAATCCAAGTGCTGTCAAGCACCCATCAAGAAGCCCGTACTACAGACAGAAGCACAAACTGTTGGGGAGACAGTGCAGGTAGAGGCAGGTCTATAATACTGCACACATGCAAGTGAACAGGAAGTGCGACATGATGTGACAGCTGTAATGTGCTGGAAATCTGTGATACCAATGAACATATGGCATCTGCTGGCTGCAGTTTCAAACTGTCATGCTGTGTCTCACTCACCTGCCGTGGGTGGGTGAAGTGGGCAGGTTGCCCGTGGCCGCGGGCGTGGGCCTGAGCATGCCTGTGTGCACTGACATGCATGTGGCCATTCCCAGGATGGTGAAGACGGTTGCCGGGCATCGTGGCAGGGTGGTGCTGCACGTTGGAACGCTGTTGCACTTGTAGGCGTCGTTGAGCCACCGGTATGTTAACAGGAGGCCTGGGCGGCTGAGGACCTCTAGTTGGGGATTTGTGCTGGGTTTCCTTCTTGGGGAGGGTCTGGAACTGTGCGAGGGGGATAACAGGAGGAGGAGTCGGTCGGTGCTGAGCCCCAGCAGCGGGAGCTTGCGCCTGCGGTCCGGGGTGGAGCAGGGCAGCACGGGTCTGTTGTTTCCGATTCTGAAATGTTTGAGCCCCCTCGGTGTGGGCTTTAAGTGCAGCCTGGGTTAGGTGACTGGGATTAGGCTGGGCAGAAGAGTTCGGGACTGGAGCAGAGCCTCCTTGGCGAGGTTGACTGGCACCCTGTATGACAGGCTGTGTCTGTGTGCCCGGACCTAGCGGTGGTTTTTGGATCGGTGCTGCTCTATGTTGCTGGGCCATGTGTGCCTGTGGAAGGTGATTAGGATCAGCCAAAGCTCTTGTATCTGCTCCCTGCAGAGCAGTCACTTCCTGTTGTGTCAGGGGTCCTTGTGACACAGCAGAGCGGCCTGCAGAGGCCTGCTGGCTCATGAGAGGCCTTGCCCGGGGGTTATTGCTGTGTGTGGTTTCCTGCCTGGGGGCGGTCTGGCTGACAGGCGAGCCTCTGATGTCTCGCTGAGCCCTCTCCCTTTGTGTGCGGGGGCTTCTCTGTGTGTGGTGTGTAGCCGCAAGCTGTGTTACATCGCCAGTGTTTGGGACTCGAAGATCAGCCGAACGACTCCGCGTCTGTCTGTCCACTGATGGTGCATCTTGCCTGGGTGGAGCTCTGCCTCGCGAAGCGGTTTGGCTCTGATGTGGAGGCCGAGATCTGTCTCGTGCTCTTTCCCCTCGCAGGGGGGGATGGGTAGTGTAGTCTGTAGAGTCAGAGGTGTACTCAGGTAATGTCTGTCCTCTTTGAAGCGTGCCCACAGGATACGCCGGCGTCCCTCTGAGGCGATCCCACGGCATCTGTCGACGGGAGGAGCTGACAGCGGTATCACGTCCACCTGAGTTTCTGTCAGACCTGCTACGAGGGTCTGGCTCCTGCTGGTACGTCTGCGTGTTGGCGTTTCGCTGAGAAGCGTTATTACTGTTATAGTGCGTGTGTCCAGTCGGGATAAGTGCAGGTTGATCTCGTTGACCTGCTTCCGTGTGACCGTTCAGCCGGGGGTCACTACGATAGGACTGCCCACTTTGCATTCTGGGATTTGAGTCCCCTGTGTGTACCAAGTCTTGTTGGGTTTGTGAGCCGTTATTATTGGCTGTATTAATAAGAGGAAATGAGCTGTGTTGCTGAGTCTGTTGGCCATTGGTCGCGTATGAGTTAAGGTTGACGTGAATGGTGGGCATTTGCGCATTGTTGTTTTGCTGGGCAGTCTGTGGCAGCGCGTTGAGGCTGAGGTGGACCGCCGGCGGCTGGGCGCCGCCCTGGGCAGTGCCGGCCTGTATGAGAATGTCCGGATTTCGCTGCTGTGTGTTTGGGAGCGTGTTTGCATTCTGTGCATCAGTGTGTGTGAAGGCCGGGTTGTCAATGCCATTGTGTGGGTATGAATTGGCGTTCTGAATAGAATTATGTAGGAGTCTATTTGTGTGGGCACGACCATTGTGCTGGTGTGTGTCGGAGTTATGCGGGCCGTTCGGCGGCAGTGTCTGTGGGTTGTCATGGTTTTCACGCGGGGCTGTGTATAAGCGGTCAGGGTGGCGCGTGTGTGTGTTCAAGTGATAGAGGGGGGGATGGGGACCTTGGCCCAAATCCCTTGGACCATTAGGTTGTGGATCTGGAGGCTTAATGGGAGCAGATGAAAAATGAGGGAAGGGAGAGAAGAGACAGCAAAAGAAAGATGGAATGAGGAGCTTAATTTGTGAAAAGCCCTTTAGCACCATCACATGGACAAGATAAACACAAAATCAATAGTGAATCGTATGTAAACTTGACTGTGGCTTACTATAGGCCTGGGATTTGGGTTGGTCTTCGGCACAGTATCCCTTTGTCTCTGCTGTGCTGTAATAATAGAATATATATATATATATCACTTGAGTGCAAGAAAACTATTGTTGCCTCAGCGATTGTATAGTACACACTGACATAAAGATCATGTCACAGTGTGTTTGTGTCAGTATTATACACAATGAAAAGTGGACAAACACAATGTCTATGATCGCACACACAGACTTACCCCTCCTCCTTCGCGTAAGGAAGACAATGAGCAAGATGAGGAGCACGATTATTATGATCAGCAGCAAACAGCCAATCACAATCCCCACCACTTCCCCTACATTAAGACACGTGTCTGAAACGGAAAGAATGGTGTCAAAGGGGGAGAATTAATAAAGATAATGAGTCTGGAGCTCAGACGGACAAGAGGAGGGAGCGAGGGGAAGAGGAGAGGAGGGGAAGGCTCTAAAAAAGGATGATGAAGTAATAGCAGGGAGAGAGAGACAGGGAGAGAAAGAAATGAAAATAAAGGGAGGAGGAAGTATGTGTGAAAGTCACTGAATGACTTTGACCACATTCTCACCAGATCAATCTCCCAGGATACTTTCTGTCCCTCTCCTGTCGCGAAGACAGATACAGGGACGGAGTCCAAAACCAACCGTCATCATTATCAGTCTCGGAGAGGTCAGCGTCCACCATAACTCACCTACGATGGCCAAGTCTGTCCCCTGCTCCGACGTGCCTCCAGTAATGCTGTTTCTGGCCGTGCAGACGTAGCGGCCGCTCTCATTGGTTGAGAAGGTCTGGAGGCTGAGCACCCCGCTGTCCGGCTGTCCGGATGCGACCGGCTGTCCGTCACGTTGCCATGAGAAGAGGGCAGGGGGCAGTGAGTCAGACATGCAGGTGAGACGCACCGTCTGTCCCACCAACACATCCCCTCCCCCGACACACTCTTTCGGGGCGTCCTTGGTCAGCACGGGGGTGTCAGGGCCATCTGGTTTGGTGATGATCAGAGGACATCGTTATCAGCATCAAAAACATTTGGTTCACAAGTAAAACAAGGAAAGAAGCTGACTCAAATGCACAGATTATATATTCTGCTTATAGGCTTATCGTTTTACCAGGTTTGGGTTTAAGTCCTCCTCTGGCTAGAACATTTTGATGAGCCCTCTTTGGCCTTGTTAGCATATTATTCAGCTAATGAAGGAGCTGTGCACTTTCTGCTTGGATGTTAAATCTGAAATCACGACGGCTGTCACCTCCCGAATCAACATGTCTCTCAACAAATCCCGTTCACAGTAGAATCTGATTGGCAGGCGAGGGGCATTGTGCATCTAAAATCCTGCACAGAGGCTGAAGACAGTCCTGCAGAATGAGGAGATGCTTCCCAGATAAGACTGCAGCCTGCAGCTCAACACAGTCTGGTGTTAAGTAACCATTGGACAAAGCCAAGCTAAATGTATGCCCCCACGCCCAGTCTTTATGCTAAGCTAAGATAACTGTCTGCAAGTTTCAGCTTCATATTTATATTTTTAGATATTTAATTATTCATTCAATTAATTTATTAAGCAAAAAGGCCAAGTATTTGCTGATTCTAGCTTCTCAGGTGCAGCTTTTTTCCATTTAAATCAAATGTCACCTTAGCCTCCGGGATAGTGTGAGGGGTACACTTCACTGTTTTCTGATCACATAGGCTGAGCAATTAATTGAAAAAAATATCTAAGAAATGAATCAATAATGAAAATAACTGTCAGTTGCACCTCCAGTTTTATGAGCCTCAATCAGAATGCAGGACTGCAACAGCCTCTGCGATTGTGTTATCACAGTCTTCACACTATATGAACAAATTAGAGTCTGGGACGAACACTTCTGTGGCCACAGGAAGTGGTGGCTGAAAATGAACAGGCCTTACATTTTTGGTATGCACAGCCCCCGTCTGATTATAACACCCATAATCTGATGTTTTTCATCTGGGTAAAGAAGCCTCTGTTTGATGTTGGAGGACAACGAGTCATTTTAGTATGCTGCTGGGATGATCCGGGGTGTTGCAATATTACTGCGAGACTGTCACAGAAATAAGGATATGATCAAGACAAAGCTAGATGCAGTGCAATAAGCTTACGGGTGAACGTCCTGCGCAATCCAAGTGCAATTCAGCACACTGTATGCAGCGCAGTGTGGATAACAGATAAGCCACAGCATATTAACTGCCATTTGTCTTGGTCATCGCAAACTCACAGTAGACGGTGAGCTTCTGTGTGGCTGTTTGGGCGCTGACGGGGTTGCTGACGGTACACGTGTACTCCCCGGCATCCCCCCGTCTGGCTGGGTTGATGACCAGAGAGCCACCGGAGATGGTGATCCTGGAGTCGGCGGTGATGGTTGCGCCTCCTTTGCCCCACTGGACTGTAATCTCTGTCCCAGCAGTCCACGTACACCTCAGAGACACATTTTTCCCCTCCATCGCTATCGTGGGAACAAACAGACTCACCCCGGCCACCGCATCTACGGGGAGAGAAAAATATATTTTACAACAGAGCTGCAAAAGCAAAATGACCCAGGAAAGGTTTCTAAAAGGCGCTATTACTATAGGTATGGAGCATTAGAGTACGAGAGAGCTCACTTCAAAAGTTGAAGTGACAGAACAATAGAGGGCAGTTTTATGTTTCTGTCGAGGATAATTTGCTGTAATCAAAGCAAGTGAGAGCTGAGAAGGGACAGGATTCAGACAGAGGCACAGATGGTGAATAAGGGGGCAGACGGTATGAGTGGTAGCCTAGATGCCTCTTGGCGGGCAGCCTAAGTTAAATAATTGGAGAGGGAAAAGAGGGGGCGTTCGGACTGAGGAGGTTGTGACTAAGAGAGAACCAGAGCAGCGGCAGCAAACAAACAAAAACATTCAGGCGACTACCAAACAGCTCTAATCACTTGCATTTTTGCACACTTTCCACTCGCCTGTGACTCAGGAGAAGCATTTTGTGCTTTTGGGGGGATTTTTAGCTGCCTCTCGTTTCCACAGTAAGCTATGCGAGAAAGTAGGAGGGTGTGAGTCGCCCTCAAGGACGCGAGATGTTCCCTGACATGAACGAGCTGTTGTGAGTTTGGCGGATGTGACCTTTCAGCAATGACAGACTAGCGCTTCTACCAGCTTGGTGACCCCACCACCCCATTAGCGCCGATGGTAGGAGGGGCGGGGAAGACGTCATCCCTCCGGCGTGGGCTGATGACTGAAAATAAAGAGAGACACTCAGCTGTTCAGGCTCCATTACTGTACTGAATATAAATGAATGCAAATGCTGTATGTGCTGTATGTAACAGTGACGCTACATTTAGACTGCTACAATATCAAACATCTAAGAGCATGAGCACTGCATATCAAATGAGTTTTAATTAGCATAAAGCCCTCAGCCACCAGCGCCATCCCCTCCTCCTTTTTCATTAATTTTACCTCGCCTACTACGGGTCACTAATTTCATTATACCTCCCAGACTAATTCTCTTACTCCCAAAATCCTCCCTCTTCTCTCTTAACTCCCTTCTGTTCCTCCTTAACATTATCGCTTCCCTCAAAAACCTCCCTCTCCTGCACACTTCACCACCCCTCCCACCTTCACTTCCCTACTCTTCTTCTTCCTTAAGTGAACTCACAGGTGCGCCTCTTTATCTCTTACCGAACACCCTCAGCTGTATTGATCTGGAGTTAGGGTCGAGGCCTGTTGTAGCCAGGGGGGTCACTTCCACCGTGTAGTTCCCCGCATCCCGGAGCTGGGCGCCCCCGATTCGGAGCTGGGTCGCAGAGATGGTGACCCTGCCCTGGAACTGGGGCAGCGGGTTAATCACTGGTGCTCCTCCGACCCACAGACCCAGAGTGGCTCCTTTGTACTGCCATGTCATGGACAGGACCTGGGACACCGTCAGCACCGTGAACACTATCTCGGTTCCAGTTTGAACCAGCACCGGGTCTGTCTGGAACTGGATCTGCACCTGGTCCTGAGCCAGCACACTGGCAGAGAGCAGGACTAAACAGAAAATAAAAGGAGAGTACATTTACTCAAGTGCAATTTGTAAAAGTACAATGTTGAGCCACTTGTATTTCCATTTTTTGTTTATACTTCTTCTTCACTTCAATTCAGAGGGAAATATTGCATTTTCTACTCTTCTTTGCAGTCAGGATTATTACTTATACTTTGAAGATTAAGATCTTACATTAAAAAAGTGATAAGTGTATAGTTATTGATGGTGGAAGGAGGGTCAAGGAAAAATATTTGTAGCTCTGGCGAGGGCCAAGGCACAGAAACGTCACAAAAGTGCAATTTCCCCTTTAAACTTCTCAGATTTTTCATTGAAATAACGATTCAAGGCCCAAAAGGTAAAATTAGCAGCTACTCCATAACAATATTATGAGTCTGCAGCAATGCTAGCAGTTCATTGGCTGTTTGAGCTAAATGTTAATATCAGCATGCTAACATACTCAAAGTGAAAATGCTAGCATGCTGGAAGGAAGTAGGCATAATGTTTACCACATTTTGTATGTAGATTGTATGAGATTGTGGCCCTCGCTAAAAAGCTAAGAGTACACTGAAGTGATCAGAAATGCAATCCATCCAACAGATGTTGAAATCCGTATTTCAGTCTGCACCAAAGTGGTGGACAAACCCAACGACCAACAGACCAGCAGTGCCATCACAAGAGAGATGCTGCCAGCATGGCCAAAAACATGTGATGAGCTTATGAAGTATGATATACTGTTAAAGATCAAACTCGTTCCCAACCTTTTTAGATGGTGGCCCCTCACAAAAAGCAGTGGCAAGCTGGGGCTGTGTTTGACATTTCTCTGCTAAATCAGATGGTTGCATATAAATAACTGAGACCCAGAGAGATCAAATTCCCTCATTTCACACGAGGAAGTGTACAAATTGGTGTATTAATTAATGATTTTGCAATCAATACATGCATGATCACAACACCCAGATTTATTTTGTGACCTGTTGGAGGGGGACTTGCAAATGTATATAAAGCAGTTAAAAGTGGCTACACATGGCTAAAACTCAGTTCTTTTTTACGATTTAAGTACATTTTGCTGATAATACAATTTTATAATAATAGTACACACATACATTTTAAAACTAATGTATTTGTACTTTAACTTAAGCAAAAGATGTGATCACCTCTTACACCACTGCAGAGAACAAAATCTATAGATACACACAGGCTGGGCTCGGGGGGGTAAAAACCCATTAGCAAGGTACACACTCTTTTCTCCCTCATAGATTTCACGCCATGTTTTTTGGATTGTAAGTGATCCTAAGCTAAACATCTATTTTGTGTTTTTGTTAGCCTGACTTAACGTAAGCCCAAAGTCAAAATCATATTTGCTGTCTCTCTTCTCAAGAATCAGTGGTGCATGGGCAATTTTTCAAAAAACAACGTTGTAAAGAAGCATTGATTTTACACATTCAGGCGTTTAAGCGTTGTAGGCCGTTTGTTCATTTGTGAGTGAGGATGGAAAAAAGTCTGTGTTTTTGTGTGTGGCTGCCGGTCCTCCCTCTTGTTTGTGTTCATACTACAGACTCAGACAGGGAAACTCAGGCTGAATTTCCAATGCCCTTTTACTGGCATATAAAGCTACCACGCAAGAGCGATCTGGCCAATGAATTATGGTGAATCAAATCAATATGGTCTTGATCAGTCTCGCTGGACTGCCTTTACATGGTTTTCAAAGGGGAGCAGAGCATAAAACGACAGGAGCCAACAGCGAGCTGGATCCCAGGTTCCCACACTTTATTCTTAAAGACAACAAAAGTGCTTCAGTGCCCGATTAAAATTATCAGTGGCCGTGTTGTACTTTTTTTAGTTGCTTTTTCAGTAGAGACGGAAAGATAAAGAGTTATGAGTCAGAGGTGAGAAACACCCATGAGTGACGCAGCACAGTATCGATGATGGGTTGTGTTTACAAGGCAAGAACACAAGAGCAGTTCAAATAAGTATGACAGAGTCGTATTTAACCATTTAACTAATATGAAACTATGAAAGTGATTTAGTTGCTGAGACAATAAATGGCAGAGAGCCCAGAGGTCGTGCCAACAACCACAGACATTAACTGGCAGCCAGAAAAGTTTTTACTGTCTGTTGCTCAGCTTTGTGGGTCTATCACTGTTCTAGCAATCTATTTCTTCAATTTCTAACCACTGTTTCTGGAAATGTAAAATGAACCACTCCCTTTGCACACATCCACCAAACCGCAGGCATTAAAATAGAGAATGAAAAAGCTTTTATAAACTGTGTAGGTTGAATCGCTAATTCTTTATATCAATTGCCGATAGATAGCAGCAAAATTAATCTCTAATTACACGAGAGCGTCGCTGATTATTACTTTAATTATTATCTTTCATGCATGAACAACAACCCTTAGTGAACGAATTAAAATATCATTTACATTCTTCATGCTAATTTTCTGTGTTCACGTTGCTGCAGCAGCACAAATACCTAAAGTGGATCTTTTCTGCTTCATCTTATTCATTTTCACGCATCCAACACCGTGTTATACCAGGGCAAAGACGAACGACCGGTAAACCTGGGTGGGAAAGTTGATACCACACAGAGGCACAGAGGAAAAAGCCACATCAGGCTTTAGAGAACAGACAGCAGCTGCTGGTAGGATCAAATCATAGCTAGTTTTGGTCTTTTCATGGAATTTGTTGACAATAATGAAAATGTTGATTATTATCAGACTAATTTTGAGAACTGTGCATGATATACCTATTAGAAGATCAATTTTTATAGAATTATGAGGCCTGTTACACAAAAATCAAAGTGTAAAAACTTGTGTTATTATCTTGTTTGTATATTTATGTCATTTTGTTCATTTTCATCCTTTTATTACAAAGTTGTTATAGGTGAGCCCGGTGATTTTTGTCACTAAAAGCAGGCTAAACCAGGGTAAACAGTAACAATTCTTTTAAAGTCACACTTTCATGAACAACAGTTAAGCATCTGTATTGACAGTCAGGCAAAACAACCACGTAGCTTATATTGTATTCAAAAAAGAGCAGAATACGAAATAGCATAGCCTATAGAAACAATAACCTCCCAGTGACTATGAATCAGCTGGAGCTCAGATGTAGGAGCCTGGGAGGGGGGCCGTGAATGCACCACGTCACTCTGTCGTCAGGGCGCAGACGGAATGCAGCCGCGCAGGTTTAAGAGCAGTTATGGCGAACTTTCTGCTTGAAATGCAATTGTTTCATATACGTGCTTGGAATACCACACCTTCTCTGTCCTGACCTGGATTTTTTCCACACAATACAACTACCGATACTCTGTTTTCAGAGACATTTGTGAGCTGTTTGGACGGTACGTTGGAACAGGTGGAGAACTGTTTTACCTGCCAGCGACAGCCTGATAAGGAGCAAAGGTTGTCTCATGTCGTCAGTCAGGCCGCTCTGCAGAGAGATTACAGTCTTTAGTATTCAAAATTACTTTTGTATGACGCCTTTTAACATTTTTCACCATTTTTTAAACAGAATTTCTCCAATAAAGGCTGCGCATGAGCCCAGTTATTATTAAAAGTGCTGATTCAATTCAGATTATTCTGGACAAACACAAACATTCCGTCCTGAGCGGCGATAAGAGGAATTAGCTTTCTGAAACTCACCAAAGTACTTTCCCCTTGTTCTCATGTTCATTTTTGTGCTGGAATAAAGTTCCGTTTCGGTGTGTTTGCTATCAACTGAGTATACTTCCTGTTTCTCCTCTGTTACCTGTCAAGGACGCACCTGTTTTCTTAAAGAGCCCGCAGTCATTTATCCGCAGCAGACCAAACCAGTGGAGGAAAGTAACTAAGATCCACTCCAAGAAAGATTTGAGGTACATTTCAGAGGAAAATATTATGTTTTATTCCACTGCTTTCACTTATTTTACAAGTTGCTACAACAGTAAAATGCTGCTTACGCACTGATGCATCAGCCTAAAAATGTGATCTATATCAATATAGATGATAATACAAATGTAGGCTAATATATATCGGTCACAGGGCTCGTTTTTGTGCAGAGGGAGTACTATTACTTTGTTACTTCAGGTTGTATTTGCTGATATACTTTTACTGAATAAGGTTTTGAATGCAAGACTTTTACCTGTAATGGAGTATTTTTACATTATTGTGCTGGTACTTTTCCTCAAGTAAAGGCTCTGAATACTTATAATGCTAATACTTTACATAGTGTTGGTATTTTCATCAATAAAAGTACATCACATCACAAGATGATAATGTGGTTTGCATGATTTTTCATTTATGTGTAGAAATGTTGCTGAGTGAAAAGTATAAATAGTAAAGTAAAACCAAATAAAGTAGTAAAAGTACCTCAAAGCTGTATGTAAGCACAGTGCAGCACTTGAATAAATGTGCTTTGTTTCTTTCCACTGTTGTTTAATGATGACATCAAGTATTGAGGAGCAAATGCCAAAAAGTAAAGTATTAGATAATTTTACACTCCACATACTACAAAGACACGTTCAAAGAGCATCAGAGAATATAAAGGTTGTGCATTTTAACTTGCTTTTTCCTTTATATTTTTCAAAGGGCAGTGCTGGTAGTTAAGTAGACACCATATCACATTTCAGATGATATAATTATTTGGTTTTCTCAACCTGGTAATTGTTTTCCTTTTAACATTCATGACTGAAGGTCATTTTTATTTGTCCTGATTGCAGTATCACACGGCAGCTGAGATCTGAAGTGTTTGATGAAATTATACGAGGTAGCAACGTCTTTGTGCGTTCAATTCTTTGCTTAATTATGCAATGACATGGATTAATGTGAAGCAAAACCAGACATAAATGATTTTGCACATGGAACCGGAGGCATGGGACGACGTCTGCTGCAGAAAACGAGGCTGAAGCGAGGGCAAAGTGTTGCTGGTTTTCAGCTGATGTATCAGTGCCACCCACTGGTTAATTCCAGCTAACAGCACTATTCTGTAGACAAAGAACTGAGTGGGAGCCACAGCTGTGATTCCCATGATTATTCATAAACTCTCTGCAAATACAAATGGATTTATAATCAGTTTAAAATCACTCGTTAAATCTGTGCCCCAGGATGCATTTCATGAAGTGAGGAACTGCAGCGCTAAACCCTGAATAAGTGATGTCATTATGTTTCATTGCTCTAGTAGTGTAAAAGATGTGCGTAGCTGACAAAACAAGCTCATCTCGAGGTCTATTTAGTAGCTTTTCTGGAGCTTTTGATCAAACTACTGCGTCTAGCTTGTTTCAGAGAATTCTTACAACCAGCTGAGGTTTAAATTCTCATTTATATGTGTGAGAAAAGGCCAGAATACGACCTTAATTTTAATGTGACTCCACTAAATCTGCAACCGGTTTATTGTCTGTGAAGTCTGAATGTAAGGTTTTTTCCTCCAATTTCACAGACACTGCTGAACTTTCCCAGGGGAACGAGAAGAAAACCGCCGGCATTCCCCTTTATGTGCTGGAAGGTGTTTGTCAGTTGCATGTGGGAGGAAATTATTGAAAAAATAAATAAATAAGAATGGAGTAATTCATGTATTACCTCCTCTTTACAATGCAAAGCCAAGACAATGTATTGTGTCTGCAGGGCAAATAGTGTTTATGCTGGATAAGAAGCCTGCAGTACAAAGCCTATTTCATAAGACTGAGTTCCAACATTGTCACTGAGTTTCCCTTCAAAAGAATACCACCGCATTTTATCTGTGTTTGCAAACAGTGGCGTGAACATCCAAATCGAACATGTTTTGTTGTAGTGCAAGCGTGTCTTTTGTCACATGCCAGAGGAGGAGGGGGGGCGCTGGCAATAAGACAGGGTGCCTTTACAATGGAAAGTTCACTTATTTAAAGCACAATGTAGAGAGAAGTCTTTAGTGTACAGGAAAGAGGGGGAGTCAGGGGGAGGAAGCTGCTTGAAAACAAGGTGACGCCTACAGTACGTGATTCACTGACTGGACCTGACAAGCAGAGAAAAGGGAAAAGAAACGTTTAGCTTCTCATCCGTTTGACGGCGTTTGCAGAAACAGCTGTAGATCTAGGAACTGTCGTCTTTAAACAGAGTCATGCTCAGAATGAAATGGCAACTGCTTTGAAGATATTGTTTTATTCTGGGCCGTAAATCTGCTCGCAGAGTGCATTGCGCTGCACCTTAACCCCTGAGAAAGTGAACAGAAGCGTGGCTCGACTGCATTGTTTGTCTCAACTTTGGACAGGTAGGTGAATGCTACTCAAGGGGAGGGGGTGGGGGGGTGTTTGATGTGGGTAAAGTCGAGGTAAAAAGTGAGCTAATGGGGATTCCAGGTTATATTTAATGCATGCAGGTTGGGCTGTGTTGTTGCACTGCTATCAGCGTTTCCTCTCTGTGCTTTTGTTGTAGCAGCTGTGCTTGAGGGGGTTCATTTTTAGTTTTGGCATTAGACCCGACCCTGTTTTGTTCCAAGTTCTGAGTCTAGTGCAGTCTGCGGTGCCAATGCTGCTGTTCTTTGGATACTTCACAATTAAATCGAGAAAAAAAAGAATACCCTAAACATTTGGATTGCTTTTTTTTTTTTTTTAATAGAGGGACATGTTTCTTTAATTGGTTTTGCTCTCATTTTAATTTCACACATCCAGAGGTGGTGTTATTATTCTTGCTGTAGTGGCACCCCTGCTGCATAAGTGCAGAGGAAATGGTGTTCTGCTGCTGAGGTCACGGACAAATTCCCCTCTCTGCTCTCTGTCTGTATCAGCAGGTGTTATGGATCTCCACTGTTTCCCGTGCTGGGGAGTTGCCCTGCTGCTTCTTTCGAGTAAGGCTTTTTTTGTTGTTTTTTTTTGTTGTCACCACCATCCGAATGATTTCTGTTTAAAAACCGGCTTGAACATGCGGAAAGAAAACAAACAAGACGTCCTTATGTTTCCCTGTGTGCAAGATAAGACAGCACCGTTCTTTTATTCTCAGAGAACACAAAGAAAGATCACAGCAGCCGTTCGCTGCTCATCCCGACACAAACGCAAAAGAACGCTTGTAAACTGACTTTTGCATTAATGCCCACACTTGCATTATTTTCATCTCCTCCTTCCTTTGCCTATCAAGCTAAGAGGCATGATTAATACTCCTTGTGGTGAATGCATGGAGGCTTACCAGGTCCACTTCAGCTTTGACACAGATTTTAGGATACTGATGTGGTTTGATGGATATCACATTAGGCATGGCTGTCACGTGCCATAAATCATTGCTTGACATTGTTTGACAGGAAGCAGCTATACATATTCATAAAATACAGGCTGAGGATGGAGGTGAAGTATTATGTCATTGTTTGTTTCATTAGCTTCCCGTTCTGCCCAAACAATGCAAACCGTCCAAGAGCCAAGAGGTCAGCACTGATGAATATGAAACACTGCAGGTCATACTGGTCATCTGAATATGAATACAAACTATATGAGGCAAGTCGAAGTTGAAGCACCATTCTGATGAGCATGCACTAACAAATGGTCCAATCTCTCCCCAGTGCCATGCGGGCACCAGTGTTTGTCAGTGCACATCCTCAACATGGAGCCCGTGTACGTAATCCCCGGATCCAGCCTGGTTCTGAAAGCTCGGATCGAGCAGGGACCCCTGGAGGAGGTCTCCATGATAACCTGGGAACGGGAGTCCGAGACCGGAGTTGATCCTGAGAGAGTGACGCTGGCCACGTGCGTCGGCACGGGCCTCAAGTGCACCGGTGCGAGGCCGAATGTCCGCGTGAATGCGGAGCAGCCGGGGACGACCCTTCAGATTAATGAATACAGCACCGCCGACAGCGGCGTGTACGCTGTGACTCTGACGGATCACACAGGGGCCGAGACCACTGCACACTGCATCGTCAGGATATATGGTACAGTATGATATGTTAAATCTTTAGTTACAAATTGCTGGAACAATTGGTTGATCAATGGATTAAATAGCAGAGAATGTACTACACTCTCAGTCGATCCCGGGGCCGCTGTGTAGCGCCAACCCTGCCCGAGAAATTATGTTTATATACGACTCATTTGCATTTACAATTAGGTTGTGCTGACAAACAAAATCACTGCCTGGATTATATTCAGACTCAACGTTCGTCCGAGTGAATGAAGCTTTCTCTGACATTAATCAAGTGCTATCAGTGAATAAACATAACCATAAAAACTTGAATAATGCTGTAGTCACTACAAGCGGATAGAGATTTGCAAGTTTGCCTGTTCTGGCAGAGGACAAATGAAATGCACCGTCAGTAAATACACAGCATCAACATTTTTGCAACTTCCCCAGAAAGTTAATTAACAACATTTTCTCATTATGTTAATACAAAATGTAATTCAGTTGGCAATAGAAACTACTTTTCTGTTTCCAGTAATTCTGTCCTCTAGGCCCTAAAAAAACCTGCACAAATCCAAATCTAGAACCCCATTCCAAAAACAGTTGGGATGCTGCGTAAACTATATACTTTATACTCAATTGAAAATAGCACAAATACAATATATTTAATGTTTTCTTCATCAGCTTCATTGATTTTTGTAAATATCTCCTTATTCTGAATTTGATGCAGCAACACGTTTCAAACATGTTGGGACAGGAGCAACAAAAGACTGGGAAAATTGTGGAACGCTCCAAAAACACCTGTTTGGAACATTCCACAGGTAAACAGGTTGATTGGTAACAGGTGAAAGTATCATGATTGGGTATGAAAGGAGCATCCTGGATCGGCTCAGTCGCTCACAAGCGAGGATGGAGCGAGGTTCTCCACTTTGTGAACACATGATGGGATAAAGGATGTTACAACATGGACTTAGGAACACTTTGTAAATACAGTTTGTTTACAAATGATTCTGCCATTGACATTTTCCTCAGCTGGAGTTTACCCAGATGTTGTGGAATTGCAGATCTTCAATTTTCTGTTGTTCAGTTAAGATTCAGCGTTAATTTTTAACACTGGAAACAAGATCTATCAAATGCCTTGAATAGCTGTTTGACTTTTTTCAAAGTAACACTGAAGTGAGCTCAGTGAAATCAGTGATTTACATTTGTGCTTTTTCTCTGATAGGCTAAACAACTGAATAGTTGCAAAAAATAAGATGGTTGCGGGTAAAGGCTAATACAAATAACCATTAGTTGCAGCCCTGATAATAAATAATCATGTCTCCTAAATCTATAGGCAAGAAAAAGGTCACAAGGTTAGAAAGATCAGTGGATGTTTATGGCTGTTAGAGGCTTCCAGTGTGGAGACGTGAACATAACATTTTCTCACAGAGGCAGTTTATGTCGACATTTGGTCTTATATAAATCTCAGAGCAACGATATGAAAGCGAAATATTTCTGTGTCCTGGCCTTTCTAGTGTTAAGTCCAACAGCTCCCAACAGTGCAGCCTAATGAATGTGTTTTAATTTCACGCCAGTGTGCATTGTTTCTTCCTGATAGCGGATGTCTCATTTTAACAAAACGCTTTAAATTAAAATTTGCCTCGAGGCTTTGCTATCTGGGTCTCCCCTTTTGTTTTCAGCTCCTCTCCGGATGATTCCGGTCTCGTCGTAGCTTTCTGGTTTTGTGTCAAAGCTTCTTTGCGTTTTACTCTCATCCGTCTGCTCTAACAGTATCAATTCATCAGCTCCACTCTGCTCTACATCTGCTCTCGCGGCTTCCAGGGTTTTCCATCATCCCATTCCCCGACATTATGCCTCACTCGCCGGCCTCATTATTGTCTCTGAAACTGAGCCAGTTTCTCCTGACAGCATTAAACGTCTCATGATTCTTTGTGTTAGACCCTCTTGGACGGCCGTGTGCCATTATTCTTATTTTACAACAGATAGACGCCCACGGCTGAGCACCTCACGTCTCCTCCTTTCTATCCAGCTCCGAGCTTTCACCTCCATCCTTATCGCCGCTTCTCATTCGTATCCTCACAGAGGCGGTGCACCACGTCTCAGTCAGCATCAACGTGTCTCACTCCTCGCTGGTGTGTGGGGAGGCCTGGGGGACAGACCCACACTTCAGCTGGCTCTATGAGAGAGTCGCCATCACCAAGACTGTGGGAAGTGTCTCCAAAGACGGGACGACGTTGCTTGTGACCATGACTCCATTCTGTGGCCACTTCACCTGCGTGGTCAGCAACAAGCTGGGCTACAGTTCCGCCACCTACACCGCAGGTGCCTCGTCCTTCTATACCAAACGAATAACACTGTTCTTAGAGTACAGTTTGCAGTAATAAAGTAGATTTATTTGCCTTATTCAAAGCTGCACTAATCAGTGTTTTTATGCATATTTCAGCACATTGTTTTGGTTTTACAGCCCACACCTTCACTGTTTTGCTTTACTCTCACAGTTTCATAATCGTGTTGTTTGCAGCAGCAGGCAACACATTGTACGCTACCTTGCCAACACCAAACACCGACACAAAACGTTAGCGGCTAGCTGGTGAACACAGTGGAGCATTTAGCAGCTGAACAGCCACAGATTTCCCTCAGGAGCTGGTGGAGAACAAAACAGAGCTAGTTCACGTTCGCCAGGTGGCCAAAGATACGACTCTAAATGGATGCTGATGTTGCTCCGTGTTTGCTGGATGTGTGACAGCTTCTTCTATGTGAAAATCTTTTTGTTCTCATCTTGTATTCCAGAGTTAAATCTAGTGACAGTTTTTCCATACAAAAACATGATCAACCTACAAAATGCATGCAAGTCACATGTTGTTATGGATTAAACTAACCAACCACCCTTTGAAAGGGGACGTTCTGCAGTCATGCCTAATGAGATGGTAGATAGATAGAAGACATTCTTGACTTCAGTTAACAAATGCAAGCCTTTGACCTGTGAAGTCTCTCGCACTGCTCTGTTGCTATGTTTACTTACATAAAAAAAAGACCCGAATGCTTCCTTCACCAAGGAGAGATCATGAGACCATCTTAATGTTTAATCTTTACTGGTCTAATCTCGCTGTGCCTATTAACGTTTTATTTAAGCTCAGCTCACTGTGTCGTGTCATGGATATCCAGAAATCAGGCTCCCGTATACGGTGCCCTGTGTCTGTCGTGAGCTGTGTCCTGATTGCACTTTGTTCTGTGTATTGTATCACTGGTGGTGTTTCAGTGATAAAGGATTTTCCACAGTGCGATCAATAAATCACTACCGCCACTACTGCTACTGCTGCAGCTAAACAGGCGAGACAAATGTAATTCTTCGTATCTGCCAGGCGGCGTGATGATCCGAAGACAGGCAGGGTATTTTAGGATTCCTCCTGTTAGCTCTTGCTGTTCCAGTCCGTTTAGCAACTGCACAGATGTATTGCAGGGGACCTTTTTGGCCTTTTAGGGCAGCCATGTCAGATGACGTGTGTTTTTTTCCCCTCATTGGGTGTCTTTTTCCTCGTTGACAGCACCATGTGAGAAAGAGGGCAGAGGGACAACAGCTGCTGTGGTGTGTCTCGTCCTCCTCCTGCTGCTGTTTGGGGGAGTGCTGGCATTTCTGCTGTGGAGGTACAGTAATGCACATACACACTGGCAGGCGCAGGCACAAATCTCATTTCAGGCTATGCTCTGGTGATAAAGCCATAGACACTGGTAGTAGCTGCTTTAAAAGGACAAAAAAAGGGAACAAAATGAAAACAACAAAATGCAACGTAGTTAGTGTCCTCCCACATGAGAAGTGACGCACACAAGGCATGACAGGCCGGTGTGTGTCTGCTGACAACACAATTGTCACGTTAAGTCGAGCCAGTGCACGGTTTGTCGCTGCTGTTTGATCTGAGTTGGACACTTGGCTCTCTTTCCAGGAGACACAGGCACAGCAGCAGAGGAGAGAGGCTGCACGAACATTTGGATGACACCATCTAAAAAAGGTCTCAGATACACTTCTATTACTCAGAGGTCTCAGAGAGGAGAACAGGAAATGGACTGGAACTTCCTGTCCTGTGAGCAGTATGACCTTACGCTGCATTGGAACAATGTGAAGAGCGAACTGCTTGCTGGCGAAGAAAAATATATCTAAAAATGGATATACAGCCTGAAGTGCCAGCAATGTTTTACACTTCCTCCTGCTGGGCTGCACTTTACACTGTGTATTCAATAGAGTAATCGGTTTGTATCAGCTGTGTATTGTATGAAATGTAATGTACTGCCTTCATAATAAAAATACTCCACTGAATGTGACAAGACTCAGCGATTCAGCACTTTTGAAAGACAGTTTCAGTTTGAAAACTGTTTTGACAACGTGTTCATTTTTCATCAGGATTGTAATCCCGAATATCCTTTTTCTCATCTACTACCAGATGTTGGATTAGTCCGATGCGTCGCTATGAAACACTTTCGATAAATGCTGAAGTGGGAGTTTCGAATAGCAAATTCAACGGCACGGATGAGAAATCAGAAGAAGATGAAATGTGAGCGAGCTGGAGCATATTGCAAAAATGAATTAGTATAAAAATATAGAGCAGCTTTCAAACCAGTCGCGTTGTCCCTCATAATAGGAATATCCATGCATTCTTATAACATAGGAAGTACTAGTACTAGTAGTAGTTCACAGTACTTAGATGATTGTAGCAGGAACACATGAGCCTCAGACAGCTTGTATAATAACTGCCAGCTTTGTTAGCACTTAACTCTCAAGAAAACAGCTATAATAAAGAGAACCTATAGAATTTCAAAAAGGGCATCAGGAAATCAGAAAGGTGTCACAACTAGTCGTTGTTTCGTCACAGATCTGATGAAACTGTGGATTTACCAATTTCAGTTCAAAACCCTCCCTGCTTCTGTGTGTGTACAGCTTCCATTTATCAGCCACTCAAAGCTTCTCCAGGGCTTCAAGCTGCACATTTTCTTTTTCAGAATAACCGAGACTATTTTAAAATACTTGCATTAAAGATTTAGGGATTATATAAACATGTAGAATTTAGGGTCAACTGAAATGACAGAAACTACGAGGTTACAAAATCCTCACAACAACCGCAAACTGGTGAGTTGCCACTCACCAGTTTGACGCCACAGGAGTCGAGGGTCGACTCCTACAATGTCATTTATTCGCAAAAGCATCATAGCTAATAAATAGTTATTGAGTGAGCTCTTTACAGCCTCTTCTACCATTAAGTAGAATGAGACACAACAGAAAGTTGATGATCCCAATTTGATGCTATTACAGCACACAAGAATGGCTTACAGGCAGGCATGATGGCTCATTCTGCTTAGAAGGAGCAGGACTATTGATACATTGACAGTGAGAGGGACCAAATCGGTTTGTGTGCTAGTCTCACTTCGACAGTGAGCGGCATGCAGGCGTGGTGCTTTGTCCGTAGCGGTTGCTACTAGCAACTGAATGTTCAGATGAAACCAGCTACTCAGCAGAATAATTTTTTCATTACCTTTCCCCCCAAGGCATATTTATAATGTGTGAGTAGACATGTTAAATCCAACTGATGCAGTCCATGACACAATCTTTGACATTGCAAGTAATTTGCTATTACAGATCTTGATTTAGAGGGTGTTGTGTTATGGACTGTATGTTAAAAGGTCAGGGTTTATACCATATTTGTTGACTTGACAAGAGATCAAAGTGGCTAAACACGTCAATTCTCATAGAAATGTTCAGAAAAATAGCATTTCTTTTAATTTTCTGTATTTCTTTTTGTCTCTCTTGGGATGCCAGTGAACGTAACCAAGTCTGCATAATTCAGTAATGGACAAAAAATGCATATGGCACATAAAAGTATACATAACACCTACAAGAGCTGAAATTTAAAACTAAAATTATTTACTGGAGAACATTTCTTAATGTTTAGGTCTTTCATACACTATCATAATACTTTTGGTGAACTCAGGTGTCTGTTTGCATTGATCAGATGTGCCTAAAAATGAGCCTTGATATGTTCTGGTATAAGTTCATATGGTCCTGAATCACTGTGGAAGCAGCTTTGGTGATTTCAGGACCACATTTGATCTTCTGTTTTAATATCGGTTTTGTTTTGTTTGGGGTTTTTTTTCCCTTATTGTTGAAGTTTGTGTTAATCCAAAAAACTGCAAACTGTGTGAAAGATGAAAACTCTGGATGCATAATCGTTTATATTGGCGATGTTAACTTTCACAGTACACCCATCACGCTACATAGGAAATGAACCCTGTAACCCCCTGCAGTGTTACAGCTGTGCCCCATAGAGCTGCATGGGACCACATGGAGGAAACGGGACCTGAGAGCTAGAGGCCAAATGCAGGAGCAGTCATAGCGGGTGTGGGAGGAAAAAGCAAGTGACCATCTGTCATGAAAGTTTAGGTTTGTCTCTGGGAGTTGTAGCCAAAGATCGTTGCTGCTTTCTATGCCTTTAATTCAAAAAACATGAGGAAAAGAGGCTCCATTAGCAGCTAAAAATTCTTCAATATTGCCAGACCTTAAAACTGATACAAGAACAGAAAATACAGCTCCCTGAGGCTACATATATCCTGAGGTGGGAAAGACAATGATGAAATATTATGAAAATGGAATGAGAACTACAGTGATGGGCGTGGAATAAAAATCAGCCACTACTGAAGTCAGACTTTTCTACGTTTCTTTGCACCTTCTAAAGCTTTCCCAGCTTTGTGCGAGTTTGTAAAGCTGCAAATGTAGGAAATACATAAAATACACATCACCGTGTGGAGATTATCCCTCTCAAGAGCACTTTTGACAATACAAGCATAAAAAGGAGGGCAGAACATTCTCAAATGGCTTCCTCAAACAGGTTTGTGCCACAATCCCCCCACTGCTCCCGCTATATTGTTAGTCTGCCCTGTGGTACCTTTCATTCATGTGCCTCCCATCAGACTACAGAGGACAAGGGGGTGCAGAAGAGGCACATCCATCATGCTGAGCTGGACCTGCAAGCCACAGAGCCAACAACCAAACCAAACCAAGTACAAATAAAAGAAGGCAGTAGAACAGTCAAATACACAGTCACTGAGTAAAAATTAACAAATAACACAGCATTAAGTAGATAAAATTAGTAAGAAAAAGCCAAACTGTAAAGTAGGTCTTGGGAGATGATTTAAAAGAGGGAAGTGAATTTCCTAGTCTCAGTTCTTCAGATAAGCTACTGCAAAGGGTTCGAGGCCCCATCACCCCTGGTCTTCATTATTGACTGAGGAGCAGCTAACAAGGCCTTATCAGAGGACCTCATGCTGCGGGCTGGTGAGTAATGGTTTAGAAGCTCAGCCACGTAGCTCAGTGCCACACTATGCAAAGCCTTAAAAGTCAAGATTAAAAGTTTTGAAATCAGTTCTAAAAAGGGCAGACAGCCAGTGACGGGAAGCTAAAATAGGGGAGATATGATCATGCTTTGGTGATTTGGTTGAAAGTCTGGTAGCTGCGTTTTGGACACCCTGAAGCTGTGTAGTCATGTTTTGCCCAAGGCAGGTAAACACAGCATACCAGTAATCCAAACGAGAGGTGATAAAAGCATGAATAATTCTTTGAAGATTATTGAAAGTAAGAAAAGATTTTATTCTGGAGATATTTCTCAAGTGGAAAAAACATGACTGAACTGGCCTTTTAACGTCGGACCAGTGGGTACAACATGATGAGCTAGAGTGTCAAGAGCAGGCAGGACCTGGCCATTAGTGTGCTCAGGGCCATTATATGGATTTCCATTTTGGATGAGTTAAGATGAAAATTTTCTGCCATCCAATCTGTAACCGCAATTAAGCAACTAGACAGGGAGGATGGCTTAGCTAATTCAGAAGGCAAGCACAGCTGAATATCTGCATAGCAATGAAAAGAAATATCATGCTGTTTGATTATGTGGCCCAGGGGTAGTAAATAAATAGAAAATAAAATTGGTTCTAGAATGGAGCCCTGCGGTACACCATAATTATATAAAGCTTGAGGGGAGCTAAAGCCATCAACAAACACAGCAAATCTTCTGTTACAAAAATATGAAGAGAACCACTGGAGGGCAATCCCAGAGATACCAACCTATGTTCTCTACCTTTCATTAAAAATGCTGTGATCTACCATTTCAAAAGCAGCGCTAAGATCAAGCTGAACCAGGTCTGAGCATTCACCAGTATCAGCTTTCATCAAAATATAATTTTTGCTCTTATGAGGGTGGCCTCAGTGCTATGCTGCTGTCGGATACCTGATCTTAAATATCTCAACAATGCTATTCCTGATGAAGACTTCCAGCAATTGATTTAAACCAATCTCTGGATCTTTGAGACAAAGGTAAGCTTAGAGGTTGGTCTGTAATTGCTAAGATCAGAGGGATCAGAAACAGGATTTTTGAGAAGTAACTTGACTCTCAGTCTTGAAATCAATGAACCATCCAGAGGATAAAGTGCTATTGATGATTGAAACCAGGCAAGGAGCTATGCTATCCAGAACCTCTCATCACAATTTGGTAGGTATTATGTCCACTGGACTGGAAGACGGTGTCATGAGTGAGATAGCTTCTTCTTCTTAAAAATATGCAGAGTATCCATCTGAGGACAAGATACACCAGGTAAAGAAGTGGAGGAGTGAATCTTCGATCAAATGTCCTCAGTTTTGTCCATAAAAAGGCTGAAAACCTTTCACAGTCTGTGTTCGAGGCAATAAGGGTTTTTAGCAAATTAGAGCTGACTGAGCTCTGTAAAATATTTTGTTGTAGCATCTTTAATTTCACTGTTAATAATTTTTTTTCACATGCTCATAGTATACTGAGAGCTTTGATTTTTTCCCACAATCCCTCAGCCTTCCTTCACTCCTCTTTCATGCCACAGATTCTTTCAGTAAAAAGGTGATGTAGCACATTAATTGGATTTGGATCTATGTTTTCATGGGGCAACATAACCCGAAGCAGTTGTGCACATATCAATAAAGCAGTTCACAAAATCATTAGTGTTTGAAAACAGATCCAAGGATTCACCATACTTCACAAATAAAGTGGAAAACGCATTAAATATGCATGACCAAATTTCCCATTTATTAGGTTTTCTGTTCACATAAAGCACAGAGTTAAAAACGAGGCACGGATGGTCAAAGATAAAATTGTCTCTTGAAACCAAAGATGATAAATCCAGACCCAAAGTAAAAATCTTACAGCTCCCCCAAAGGGCATAGATCTAAAGGACCCAAAGGAGTGAAAGACATTATTTTAAAGGCTAAATCTGGTGATATTCTTTATTTGTATTAATGTCTACACATCCAAAGACATGACCAAAGCCAGCAATGAACTGATCCTACTAACAAGTATTGCCTGTGTAGCTACGGCCTGATATATCTTATTCTTCTTTGCTAAAACCACATTGATGAGTCACATCGTTGCACCGGGCAACATGTTCCTTCATTGTGAGGTCATTTATGATTGCACTTTATTTTGAGTCAATCCATCAGACACCACTCTGATGTCATGAAACAGAGCAAATATCTGCCTGAGAATTGAGTGTTAACTCCTGTTTGATGAGCAAAGCTAAAAAACCACTGTGACCAGCTCTTTCAGATAATCACAGTATATTCATGACCCATTTTTGAAGATTTTCATCTTCAATAAGAGCCAAGGGGCTCGGGGCTGAGTGCCACAGAGAGGGACGCCTGAAAGCATAGAGACAGACTCGTTTTTGGTCTGCACATGGGATTTGTTGGCAAAAACAAAAAATATAAGAACACAGACAGAAATGAAGAAGTTAAAGTCTACAATTGAGCTGTGCTTCTAAAAAAGGTTTGGTCAGTAGTTCCCCAAAAGTGGCTGAATTATTTTTTCTCTATAACAGATTGGAAAATAGTGACCCAGACAAGCTGTCTGCAGAGAAAAGATGAAGAATGTAGAACATCTCTGAAACTGAGAAATCACTCCATCAGTCTGTTGTTGTAAAATCAAGAAACTGCCACGTTAGCAGCTCCGCGAGGCTGCACTGAGACACAGTGGTGCTTTGAGCGAAATGCTAACAGCAGCGTGCTAACACGTTCACAGTGACAATACCAACATGCTAATGTTTAGCAGCTAATGTTTACCATGTTCACCATCTTAGTTTAGCACATTAGCACGTTAACATTGGCTAATTAGCCCTAAACACAAAGTACAGCTGAGGCTGGCGGGAATGTTGTTAATGTTCGTAGTTTTTCATCGTAAACTAAAGAATCAGACAGACTAAAGTTCTGACCTGATGGTGATTCATTCTCTGGACTTCATGAATGTCTGTATAAAATTTGATAGAAATCCAATCAATACTTCAGTCTGGATCAAAGACTGCCTATCAGACTGGTATTAGCCACGATGCTGGCATGGCTAAAAATAGTCATAATGTGATATTAGCTGACTGTCCTGGTTGAGAAAAGGCTGGAGTGGGCACATTCTATTCTGTTTTTATTATTATATATTAAATAATCTGTAAATAATCAGATTCATTATAGATACATAGCCAGACTCTGAGGACTGACAAGTGTACAATAACTGAAGAATGGCTGGCCACTAAGTGTTGGAATGGTCCGTCATAATTCATGCAGTCCATAAAACAGAAAAGACTGCCTGCTGATCCCTGACAGCTCAATATTATCTTATCACTGTGTCTGCTTCAGCGGCACACGCACACACTCAGGCACACACACACGTGTTGCCATCACTTATGAGGACATTACATAGACTTACAGTCATTTCCTGGAGACTTGCCAGAACAATAACACTACTTGCCTGACCCTAACCCTTAACCTCACCTTACCCGAACCGAAACCCAAGTCTTCACTCTAAAAATTAATGATTTATGTTATGAGGACTTGCTTTTGTCCCCATAAGGAAGGCAAGTCCCCACAATGTGACTGTGTAAGCAGACTGATGTCCCGCAATGTGAGTAATACACGTCCACACACACAATAGCTGAGTCATAGATTCAGGCTCTTGTTTGTGGCATGCACTGTTTTCTGGAGCTGCATGGAAAGAGCAGTGCACTGATTCATTAGAAGACGTCCATGAGAAACATCAGCGACCAGTTTTCCCTCAGTTGACCCCCAATTATTCAACGTCTCTCAGTGCATTCCATGCTTGTCTTATCACAGCTGGATTTCCTTCCCAGAACTATATGTATTCATGTTTATAGAGATGGGGACCAGTGAAGGTCTAACAAAAGGAGGAGAATGGGTGGTCTGGTGTGATTAGAGAAAAACGTGACCAGCTATTTATAGTCAGGGCCTCAGAGTTGCTAATTTCATAGCCTAAGCTTGTTATGAGCTTCTTGGCACTTTGCACAATGACATTTTGGGAAATGTGCTTATTTGCCAAGTTAGATTAGAAGATTGGTATCAATCTCATACCTATCTATATGGTTAACATGAAACTACAGCCAGTAGACAGCTAGCTTAGCATAGTATAGCATAGCATAGTGGCTGGCAATGGGGAAACAGCTAACCTGGCTCTGCACACAAGTCCATATAAAGCCACAGCTTGCTACATCATTCTTGTTTTTGTACAGATTAACACGTCAGATATGTTTTGTTGATTACCAGGATTTAGAGGTGCTGGAAGAGATGTATTTTGCTGCCTTCTCGACAGTTCCAGTCATTTTCTAGAACCCTTTAAAAGAGCCAAATATTCACTCAGCAGACAGTCAATCACAGAGTATGCTTACATGCATAAAGATTGTGATAGTACTAATTCAATATTTGCTGCTGACTGTGCCCAGCAGACGCCAAGTCCTGTGCTGGGATGGCCTTCTGGAGCTGGCGGATCCTCTTTTACAGGTTGACATCTGTGATAATTCCCTTTTGCTATGTAATTTCTCATCTATGGGACAGAAGAGATAGTGGTGTGCAGCCTGTGAGTCAAGTTGTTTTCCCTGTATATCATCATCCACCCTCCTGTCACAGCGGAGGTTAAAGTTAAAAAAAAAAACAAAAAAAACGCTCGCTCAAGATACAGCACTACTTTGGGAATCGTGCCATCAATCCTAATCTATGCCATAAGTCTCCATCTAACATGTCGACACATCCTTCCATTCTTCTGGTGCTGTAATATTTCCAATGCAGGCCTCTGTGTGACTGATCTCTGCTACCTGACCTCTGGCTTCACCTCCCAAAACACAGACACACCCTTCACATCTCACACGTGAGCCCTTTCACACAGCACACATTCCTTCCTCATCAGGCCATGCTTTTTCTTAGTGAACTGCTCCTTCTCCTGGTGAGAAGTGGAACTGCAGAGGATATGTTAACACAGGCCATAACTCAGAGTCAAGGAGACAGGCATTACTGCTAAAAAGTACAATCTGAAATGTAGTGGAGTAGAAGTAGAAGTAGAAGTAGCATAAATACGTTTAAATACTCAAGTGCAGGTACCTCAAAAATGCACTTAAGTAAATGTAAATTTCCACCACTGATTGTATAGTAGGTCTATATCTAAATTGTTTTCAGGTCTCTCTTGTAACTCTTGATCTCAATGAGATGTCATTGCATAATCAGACTGTGTTACTGGGTCCTCAGAGCCTTTTTGATAAATCCTCTTCACTGAATTCTGGTTTTCAGGTTCTGGTTTTGAAGCTTCAACATGTCACTCAAAGAGTTTTAAATGTTGGCAGCTGCTGCATTTAAAACTCTTTTTTTACCCAGACAATTACACAGATCATCGTGATGTTACAAGCTTCTGGAACACCTGTGAAGAGCAGATCTTGAGCTAATTTTGTCACTCATCCTGTTAAGCTGCAGCTTAGTTTCAGCTGAAATTTGTCTCATTGTGACGGAGCAACCAGGTCCAGGTGAGAAAGCAGCTCCATTCTACCCCCCTGCAAGTTCCAGTTTAGCTGACCCTGTTCTAAACCACAGGTGATGTACTGCTAGACATAATTTGTGTGCAATGGCTAATCTTTTTAAGATCATTTTGCCAAAGTATACATCATGTGTATCTTTATTTAAAACATGAACATCCTTGATGTTTTAAAAAACAGAAATCTCCAACAAAACTGCAGCAGCTAAGAAAGACACGCTCTCTTGAGCAGGGAGCTCCTACTCTTTTGCTCCAAATTCTTCCTTTTATAGCCACCAGGTCAAAGTGTTACACAGATAATCATCGTTAGCTAATCAGGGACACCTGCAGAGTTGACAGCAAGAAGCACGTGAGGAAGAGAACAAAGAGAGCAAATGAGGGCAGAAGGAACATTGTTTCTATTCATTTCAAAATGAAAGTTTTCAGGCAAAACAGTCTTTAATGAGATGTAAGATAAAATAGCAGATGGAAAGAATATGTAGCTGGAGCAGTGGCTATCAGACCTATTTGTACATTCAGATGCCTTGTAAACTCATTTATAAAAAGGATGATTCAGAGCTGTATTAAAGCTGACACACATTCAGTGGATATTTATTTTAATTAGAATCATTTATGTAGCTGCTGTGGAAATTATGATAAAGTGTTGGCTGCCTGAATTGCCAGTGCATCAGTAGTTGACTTTCCAAAATGATGTAATGTGGCGAGGGAGAAATTCTCAAAGCAACATGACAGATCCCACCTACACCGACTGAAAGACTTTTAAAGGGCTCTGCCAAACAATTCAACGAGCCTCAGAAATGACGAATTAACACATCTGACAGTCTCAAAATTAATAATGATAATAATTTCTGTCACAAAACAGCAGGGCTTGGCTGCGATTTTTATTTTCCTCGTCGTTTGGTGACTGTGGTTGATAATTTCCAGCCTGACTTTGTATCTTGTGTTGTTTTATAAGATAAAATGTTTGTGCAAGTTGTCAGAATCTGCCAAGAGAGACAGAACCAAATATTTACTGCCATTTTACTTAAAATCACTAATGTCCAACAGTGTTAAAGCTGCACTAAGCATGTTTTCCACATTACCAATGAAAGAAATTAGTGTGAGAAATGTGAAAGGGGCCTCACGTAGTGACGAATCCTCATAGAATTAACACCCGACTCTGCAGTTCCCCTCAGCTCTCAGGAGCATTTTAGCATCTTTCAGCTCTTTTTTTGCTTTGTAACCTGCACCCTAACGTTTTTGGTTCATTCCCTCCATTAAAAAGTTCTAAAAATCACCCGCACGCTACCCATCCAGCCCCAAATGGCAGACTAAGTTAGCAACTAGCTGGTGAACATGGTGGAGCATGTCGGTGGATGATTCTTGCTGTCTTCGTAGGGATAATTTGCACATGAAATGCACCCAAAAAAAACATTTGATTCAAAGAAGGCAGCAAACGAGAAAAGTGTTAACCCTAATTCTATTTGCAGTTTGTTAAAACTGTCTGAGGATAAGATCCAGTTGCATTTATAGGTTGTGCCTTCACTTACCTGGGGGGATAGAAGATGATTTTGGGCGTTTTTAGAAGATGGCAACCGTAGAGAAACCGTTACCTGGTGATGCAGCTGGATTCACGAGATCAAACCATCAAACGGGCCAGAGAGCCGAAGCCTTCAAAGAGGACAAGGTCTATTAAAAAAGTGTGTCCCAAACCAACAAACTATTGCAAACAGTACCTGGTTCAATGCAGGGCTGCTGTTGCTTTTCAAATGTCATCTGTGTTAACTTGACGATCCTGTGTAATCTGGGGACATCGCATGATCTCATGATCTCGCAAATCCATCTACCTTACAAGGTAAGGATAACAGCTGAAGAAGAACTTTTTTACTTTTCTCTTATGGTTTGCATGAGAAACGCTATGTAGCTGAAGTGCTGAAGTGATAACAAAGCTAAAAGGAGGGTGGATGTTGACATGCATTCACCAGGTAGAAATACTACACCAAATAAATGCTCATGCTGCTCAGTGTCTGCAGGATATGCAAATAGGCAACAGTTTTCACACGTTCACCATATTAACTTTTCAAGGTGACAATACGAAAGTTTTCCTTTTATAGCTTTGACCTAATCAAATGTCCGGCCTTGGTTCGTGTGTGTGCAACTTCTTGCTTTTTATTGGACAAAAATCTGAGTGCAGAACCTGATTTGACGGCAGTTAAGGCCAGGAGTGCAACATGTTTGCAATTACAGAGCTGCTTCGGTTTTACTTTTCTGTTCCATGTGATTAAGTGTTGATTGAACGGGGGTTCGGTCACAGTGCTACTGTACCAACATGAGCGAGAAACCGTGGCAGCTGTATTTAGGCCCACAGAGGGACGCCTGTTTGACTAAACAGTGGCTCTCAATGATGTACGGAAATTAACACCATCATTTTGTCAGTTGGACGTTGTTGGGCGCAGGGGGACCGAGCTGTTTATGACAGTTAGGATGTGAACATAATCAGTGTTGAGTCCCACCCTGCAGAGCATCTGGTTTCTCACGGAGCATCCATCTCTCTGTGTTTTTAATGATGGGAAGTGTTGCCGCTCAGCAGTTGGTTACGATTCTCTCATTACGCTGTGCTGCAGCTTAATGCATCCCTAGTTTCTTGCAAATTTCCAGAAACATGAAGAAACATTTTCACAAAAAAACAGAAACAAGACATAAAACAGGTTTAATTCAATTTAGACAATCAGTAAACATATACAATACAATACAATACGATATACATTCTTCTGCAAAGGAGTTGCTCAGTGTCCAGTGCCTGATGTCTGTGGAAATATATAAATAAGAGCACGTCTTAAAATGTTAAAGACCTATAAAATTACAGGACTGAGCCTTCCTCAAAGTGTGAATTTCAGAATTAGCATGGCACGAGGTCTATTCTTCCATCTTGATGGGAAACCTACTGTGAAATCAGGAAAAGAGCTTTTTTTGTACGGCCTCCATGTTAACACCGCAGGGCTGCGATTTCCTAAGCCTTTAACATTAACGTTAAGATTTTGCTCATAAAACCTGTGCACATACTAAATGGCATTCAATTATTTAAACGTTACTATTATTCGAGATTCCTCTCAAGGCAACTGCACACTTTAAAAGCCTCACTCGGCCACACGGGTGTTCTCGATTATCCTGGTTGATTAAAGCTCTGCTCACGCTGGCGTCGTGTGGAGATACGTTGGGAACTAAGTGAAATCCAACTTCATGCACTGGCAAAAATACTACAGATATAATTCATCCTAACACAGGTACCAACACATACAAAGAGGTCGAATCAGGCAAGATAAGCTGAAAAGCCTGTGGAAGTTAGAGAGGCTTTAAGAGCGATACAGCTAATAATTGCCTCTCACTACTTCTACTAACCCTGCTGACGTCTGCCTCACACCTGGAAACACTCTGGCTCGTCAGTGGAAACAGCTCTGCAGTGTCTGTTTGGTTGTTTTCAGGTGTTGATGAACCGTCGCAGACTACACTGGTTGCTTGCTTGGATGTGGTCTCCACTCTCACTTTTTGCATGCTGTGTGTGTGTGTGTGTGCGCACGTTAGTGTTAGTACAGTGAAACCTCCTCTGAAATTAAGACCTCTACACGTTCACTCAGTAAATTTTGAACCTTCTTGTTTCTTAGCTTCAGCTCAGTTATTCAGGGATTTAATAGACAAATGCAAGTTTCATATTTTCATCATTGTGCTCTTCATGTGGCTTTCTTTGGTTGTTAGCCTCGCTAGCAGCGGGGATGAAGGGATGGTAAGGTGAGTCGTGACCCAGACTTTTCCTCTAGCACTCCCGTGAGGTCCATTTTATTTAAATTAATGACCAAATTACCTGCAAAGCTAATGGCATTCCCATCAGATGTAAACTAAGATGATGCACATGGTCGCTGTGTCCCAAATCCATTCTACATACTGATTCTAAGCAGGTTTTATGTAGTGTGTTCACACTGGAAACCTGACAAAATGTAGTGTCCTCATGCATGCTAAACACTCCCACACTGCAATGCATAAAGGAAATGCAGGATCTGCTCACAGCTGTGGAAGAAAAATAAATGATGTGGTGGTGAAGTAGCTTGGGACACAGCGTATACCTGCTAAGCATCAGTGTGTTATTGCCATTGTGAGCTTGTTAGTATGCTGATGTTAGCATTTAGTTTAAAAACACAGCTGTGCCTAAGTGCAGCCTCGCAGAGCTGCTGTAGTGTGGGCTCAAAGAATGAGGTCAGATGAAAATTTAAGTTAGCAGAGTTGAAAATGTGCTTGTTATTGTGACAGAGCTGCATGTTCCTGCTGCTACTGAGTGCACTCCTACATATTTGGTTCCTCTATAACCTGAAATACTCCCAATTTCACTTTATACATACGAAATAGCATTTTACACTCCAAACACTTTCTCACCAACACAAGCAAAGGTAAAGCAAAGCATTTTATTGCAAGTATTAGTCAAAGATACACTTCAAACTGAAGCAAAGCAACACTAAAAGGCCAACAACCTATAAGAGAGTTACAAAAGAAAGACATTTAAAACTGAAAGGAATAGAGCTGTTGGTACAACAGAGCCTTTGCAACATACAGAGAGACTTGAGACATGGATCATCTGGTGGTGAAGGTTCACTGTTCAACGTGTACGTCCGTTTGCTGGTGCCTCCCTCAGAGGTATCGGAGCCCGAGATCGTTAGTTTGAAATAAAACTGACACAAGAGTGAGATGCTACATTGAAAAAAACAAATTATGACAATCTGAACAATCAGCGTACACAGAAAAAGTTTGAAATCCTTGGCCACTGTCAAATATCTGTCTTCAAAACCATCATGTGTATACAAGGGAAAAACAGCATCAGGAGCCTAATCTCTTGTGCAATATTTGGTTCAAAGTCATTATTGGAATGCTAATGGGATGAAAACAGGTTAAACTTCTGATAGCCGTGGGAGTAAACATTACAGTAAACATTTCTGAAACCAAAATGAGGGCCCATTTACTTTGGAACAGGATTGACAACACTCAAAAGCTCCATGTCTCTGATCCTCCGATGGGGTGAGGGACAACCAACGAAAACAGAAACAGAAAAAGTAGAAAGAAAAGAACAGCAATTCGTCACAACACAACTCATCCTTGGTTCATTGTACAGGCACAGGTCTCTGTAATCCAGCACTCTGGGGAACGTCCTGGTTCCTGTCGGGCCTGGGTCAAACTGCGCCTGAAAGCACCGTTCTCTGGATTTGCCATCAACAATGATAACCAGCAAGTTAGCACAAAGACAGGGAAGTGTATCAACGTCAAATTAGCAAATGATTTCATGTCATTCAGAATTTCTATGAAACCATGACTGTGCAGTACATATGGAGGATGGATGGATGGATGGATGGATGGGCGGGCTTTCTGAATTGTCCTGAGGCAGTAAGCACTGCTCATCTGGTTAAAACAAAATGCCAAGAACCGTTTCCAGACGCCGTTTGACCCAGACATTTCTGTTCAGACATCGGTACAAATGGGACAGAGCAATCTTTGAAAGCTTACACTTGTTCGTACATCAGAGTTCACTAAGTTCTGTAGAAATGTTAGTGGTTTACGTGAGAGATGAGAAGAGACGAGGATGCCGGTTGGGGAATCGGGGCAGATCAAGTACGTAGGCTTGTTTTCTTGGTAGGCCACCCAACACAGGCATTGCAAAGTCACATAGAAATCTGACGATTATGTAAAAACGCACTTAAGGCTGAGGCATGTCTTTTCTTGTGGAATGAGACCTGTTCCTGCTGTAAAATCTTCTGGCACAAGGAAAAAAAAAACTGACAGGAGAGGAGAAAAGCAACAGCTATGCTAAAATTTTCACCGCGATCCGAAGAATTCTGCCTTTCCGACATCTTTCCTTCCTTCCCCCCGCCGCTTTTTATCTTTACACTCTCACACCTGCCCTTCCCTGGCTGGCTCGGGGAATTTACGTGGATGACGTACCAATTAGCAGCTTGGGATGAACAAAAAAAAAAAAAAGTCAGCTATTCAACACTCAAGTCAGTGTGGTTCAGAAATGGTTCCCTTCGTCAGAGATGAGCTGCAACATGTGGGGGTTGACATTTGGCCTTCTCAGGTGGTAAAAGAAGAGTGGAGGGTAAAAAATATTAAGAAAAGGAGGAGGGAGTGTTGACCTGTAAGAATCAACCGGAGCCCGATACCCGGCTCTGTCTCGCCAGCTCAAATCCACCTCCTCTCTTTCCTCCACCTCGCACCCCCCTCCATATTGTTGTGCTTGCGTGTCGGAGAATAAGGCGTCAACATGGAGGGGGAGGGGCTAAAGGCCTCATCCTCCTGGCTCCGCCCCCACCATGCTGCAATATGATGCGGAGACTCCAGCCGCTTGAACGCACTCTCAATAAATACACCATAAAATATTCCGCATATATATATTTCATATATAAATTTAAAGAACGACACATTTAAATAGGACAACAAAATAAAAGTCGGCTCAAGAACAATTTTTCAAAATCGGATAAGTGTTTAGACAAAACAGAGAATATTTTTTACAGTTATACTTATTTTGACTCTAAAATAGTTACTGTATAAGAATATCGCAATCAGGCATTACTCAAGCATTATATGTCATAATAAAAGCAATTTGCAGTTTTCTTTCATGTAGTTTAACATATGCAGCATACCAAGGTAAGTGAGGTGCAGTGTTTTTAGAGATCTCTTGTAATAGAAAGATTTCACCCCCTGGACTGAAAAGGTACCCACAGAACGACAGACCACCCTTGGTTTTCAGTCCACACCCTACCGGCTCAAGACAGGGATGCTGCTGGGCACATATTCCCTCCATCGGGGACAAGACACATGGCAGGGCATTGCACTAAGATGAAAGAATACCGTGGGCTGCTACTAGGGCTGGGCATCGTGAGAAAAGCTTCAATACTGACACTGGTTCTGTTGACTGCATCTCTATACCTGCTGTAAAATGACACTCGATTGCTAGTATACTTCACTATGCAACAGACTACATTACTTTCTGTCAGTCATGCATTTTTCTGCCTTTTCGAGAACTTTTACATCCTACTTATGTTACTTTCCTTGGTAAAAAAAAAATGCCCTTCAAGAAGAAAAAACTTGATTTGCTTGAGTGCGAGAATCCACTATTGTAAAACCTTTTTGGGGATGCTTCAAAATTCTGATCTGGTAGGTACTGATATCGTGGTTTGACACCCAGCCCTAGCTGTAACAAAGTGTCGAGTGGCAGTTCCAGGAGGAAAACCACCACCCGAGGGCAGAGCCGCCAACAAAGTCACGAGAGCATGAGGCACACTTTTAATGACCGACTGCTTTGTTTGGTAACGCGCGTCCCTTCGACTCCTCGTTTACGCTGAGGTTTGGATCCTCTCCTCCTCCCTTCAGGAGGCAGAAGGGGACTGGAGGGACAGAGATCGAAACCTCTTGGCTATGTGTCTGAGTGAGAGTGGCAGTCTCTAAAGTGCTGTGCTATGTTTGTCATTCGTGGGCTGGGCTGTGTCACACCACGCTAGTGTCAGCTACGACGCCCCCCCCCGGCCACCCCACCGCCCCACCACCCTCCCACCCGAACGCACATTCCACTGTACCAACGACACCATTGGTCCAAGACACTAAATGCACTAGGAAGCGAAAGCTCAACCACAACCATATACTTGGCATATATTCTATTTCTATGTAGGCTTAATATCTAAATACATGAAACACAACTTTGCATTTGCTGTCTCTAAAAAACAAACGTGTACAGTGAGTGTGTGTAAATGCAGCCATTCCTGCGCTGCAATGTGTTCTTGAAAAGGAGATTCTGCTTGTTTGATTTTACATTTCATCTTTCAGTTGACAGCACCATCAAGAGGAAAGGCACTTTCTGTGGACTTTTTCTCACTCCGTTGCTACCTTCCACTGCAAATAGAGAGCAACCAAAATCAGGGATATTGATCGATTACTCGAAATGGAATACGCCTTTACTTCCATCTACAAAAGGGAGACACTGACCTTTTCTAAGTTAATTTGGCTGTTTCTCTTCACCAGACAGTTGTCACTTTGTGGGTAAGATGTTTGTTCTTCAGCTTCCATAAAGATTTGTTTGCATTGTTAGGCCATCTTAATTGAGGGCCAAAGGCCACAACTAGCTGCAAGCTGTGAGCTGAGTGTGCCCTTTAATTTCAGTCAAGTCAAACAAATCATTTTAATAGAACTGGAAGAGCAAACAAGGGCGACCCTGCTGTGCAATATGGATGTCTGCTGAGGAAAAATTGACCAAATAAATAACATCTTCGTATCCCGTCAAGCGTTCACTTCCACAGGCCCCAAATGGTCTTGCTCATGTTAGGTCACTTCTCTACTAGCTAATATTTGCAAAGCAGAGCTGATGACATTTCAGTTGTAAGCGAGGCAAACACATCTGCTATGTAAACATGTGTTCAACTGCCCTCAAGAGCGTAGTTTATACACGAACCGAACATCCATTACAGACAGCAGACATAGTGAGTTATAAATGGATTCTCGCCATCAACCTCCAGACTTGTTCAACTTCCAGCATGACCCGCCGCATAAAGTTAGCGTTGATCAGCTTTGACTCCTCCCGATTCACACATGCTTGAATGAATGACAGAGCCCACTGTATCTTACTGCCCAGACCCCACCTATTGTCCTTCAGCTCTAATCTTTCTTAGGCCTCCCAGGAGGATCGGGTGGGATTGTACGGCCATGGAACACAGTCCTCTGGCACAGGGGAGTAAACTGCCGGGAGCAAAGGGAAAAGAGGGCGACAATAAGATTACAGGCTTTGTCACACCGCAGATTTACCGGGAGGCTAACCCTTTGTATTCGTGAACACATGAAGTGGCTCGGGTAAGGAGGGGAGGCTGAGGAAAGCAACAGAGGTTGCAATCCGACGTAAACCCTCTGAGGCTTTAACACAAAGGGTTGGAGAGCTTCTACCCCTTTTCACAATATTATGTGATCACACATGTCCTTGAAATAGGTCGACAACACTCTCAAAACCACTTGCCCATTCCTTTTCGCTCTCCCTCTTCACAGGGAGCACGCATCAGCACCAGCTGAAGAAAACGATCGAGAGCAATACATCAACCGGCTCGTCTTCCATTCAACCGTTTGTCGTCCCAACGAGGATATACTGTCTAAATACAAAGCCTGTCGCAGCACAGTATGTAACATCCTCTCTCTGATTCTGTCAGCGACCAACCTCTGACTGTAGGAGCATCTACAAAAAAAGGAGAGAAATAAGCATTCAACATCTTGCAGCTTTTTTTCCAAACATCAATGCAAGAGACGGTTTAAGTCCACATCCCTATCAATAACAGTATGACAGTCCAAACACACGTCACTAGTTTTAACAACCCCACCACTGTTCACACATACACTATACGCAATAGTGACACACGAACAAGTCAACAGTCTATTGCAATAATAAAACTTTGTTATTTTCTTTTTAACCATTAATTATCATGATACATTTGTTACTAAGATTAATAATTAGACTACATTATTTTTCTGTTAGCAAAAATAAGTGGTGTGCATTACATAATTTAAAATGTACAAATATACTTTCGATCTGGCTTTTAAAAAGGCTTTCGGACATGAGTGAAATCATGAAGGCTCAAACCCACTGGCTTCCACACTGGAAGGCTAGCCTATGAAAGGCAGTCAAAAGCAACAGCGGATGCAGGACCCTACATTACACCTCACTGTCCAAGGGAACGTCTGCCATTGTACCGTTTCACAGGTTCTCAATGCTGATCACAACTACCGAGTGAAATCTAGAGCTCCCTGCACCTGCCACAGCAGTGGGACCTTCTCCTGTCCTAAGTGAGTGAGGTTGACCTTTTTTTCTTCTACCCTTCCCACCTGCCCATCGACAGTCTCATATAGAGGTTCAGCTTCAGCTTCTAATTCAGACAGAGTAGCACCACGCCTGTGTTCAGTCCCGAAACACAGCTTCTTTTAGTGCAGATAACTTTTTAAAAAACACCACCTGGACAAGCTTCAGGTCACAGAGGAGCTAAGCGGTGACTACCATCCAGATACACGTTTCATATCGACAGTCAGCAAACAGCTCACTAACTTAACTCCTCAGCATTGTTTTGAAGCCAGTCGCAACTTTGGGCCGGTTACACGGACAGGAAGTAAAACCTAGCACTGGACTCAGATTTCAACCGTAAGGAGCAGTTTATTGAAAGAATTAAGTTTATGATGAGGTTGACTCCATGCCCATGACCCCGGCCCTTTAGGTACAAACACACTGTAGCAGCTGGATCCATGTCTGGTGAAGATTAAGCAAAAAGACAACTCTGCTGCTCCGGAGCAAAGCCAACAGCTAACACTGCTGTATACGCAAACACAATTAATGTATTGTTCTTAGGATGATTTGAATGAGATGTATAGAAAAGTCAGTAGACAGTTGTTGAGAAGAATAAGAGGCATCGGGTGAAACTTTCTTGCTTTAAACCATCTTATGCTGTCCATTTGTTGGAATATGCCTTTTAATTTTTTACCCCAATGAAATGGGATCCTCATCATGAGTTATGCAGCTTTTGACCATTTAACACTGAACTTCCACCAGGCACTTGAATACTACCTCTTTATGGCCTTTATACTCCACTTGGCTGCGGTCAGGTGAAAAGCTTTATTAATCTTAGGAATTAAGAAAATCAGCCTCATTAGCAAACTGACGATCAGGAATTCTGGAATTATGCCCATTGACGATAAAGTATTCTCAAACCACAGAGGCGCACAACATCCTTCAATTCAAGTAAAAACATGAAAATCACCAAAACTGCAGTTGCACCATTTTTGCCCAACAGCAAGGGCAAACTCATAAAGCATGCTGATCAATCGTCTCACAGAGGAGCAATACATGAAAGTGCCAAGTAAGTGGCAAACTTTTCTCTTTTGAAGGACACTCACTTTCAAATGAAATGTGAAACTGTTCTTTTGAGTCATTTAAGTCCCCTAAAATCATCTTCCCTTCGCTTCAACTGATTATTGCACTAGAGGAAACCATCGACGTGATCTCTGTTTACCCCCCATCTCAAACTCAAGAGAGGAAATGTGAGATAAAGCACTGAGGGAAATGAATGCACAACGACTATTAAGATTAAAAACATAAGCGTACATGATTTAAATGATTTAAAAAAGTCAGAATCATAAAATGCTTCACATAATGTAGAAGAAAACTAACAACCAGAATTAAATAACAGTGTTATACTTTAAATGAAATCCATAGATGGCTGCAGTTGAGCAATTGATATATCAGCCAATATAAACTGCCCCTGTTTAAATGTGACAGCTGACTGCTAAAGATAAATATAAGCTGATCTGAAACCTATGAAGTCAACAACTCCTTGTTGTGGCTTTAAGGGGGCATTTATACCTCGTCGCCAACAGGTGGCAGTGTGCTCAAAAGAACATGTTGCTCCATGCAAGTAACTAGTGATTTCACCCACTAGTAAAAAGTGACAGAACAGAGGAAACAAGAGGAAAAAGGAAAAATAAAAGTGGCAAATGGGAGGACCTCTAGTCCCATTAAATAATTATGTTCCAAAATAAATCACCACTCCAGAGTCTGACCCTTCCTTATCTGCTCCCCCTTTTCCAACACTGGGGAGAATCAACAACAAACTACAGTAAAACTGACAGAATGTAAAAGTGCTGCTGCTCAAATTGACTTGAGGTACTGCAGGTGGCAAAGGAGCAGATTAGTAGACTATAAAGAGTGACTGTGCCAAAGGAAGGGGAAAAAAACAAAAACACCCACTAGGCCACAAGTAAAGGAGACAAACAGGGAAGAACAGATAGGAGGGGCAATGAAAAGGGGGCCTGATAAGGGTGAAGATAAACTAGTTGGCTGGTTTAATATTGCATAATAGTGCTGAGTTTCTCTCTTGTTTGTTTTTAAAGCAGCGTTGGCATCCTCAGTCCAGTGTGGGGGTGCCTCCTCCCCTCCCTCCTCCCTGCTTTCCTCTGCACAGTGTCAGGTCCGGATTGACTAGGCGTGTGGGGGGGGGGACTTGCACATATGAGGACTCCTTGACTGGCGAGCCAGGTGTGCATGGTTGTGTCTGTGTGTGTTTCTGTGTGTGTGTTAAGGGTGGCGATGGTTGGGGAGGGTTTGTGTAGCTCAGGCGAAGTACATGGTCCTCAGGGTGTCGTGGTGAATCTGAACAGCTTTGGCCAGCGCCTGGGGGTCCCGACCGTTACTCTGACCAGACACATGGCTGCCCTCAGCGCTGCAGAGTGGAGAGAAGAAGACCAGTTTTGATAGATAACAAACAATAATGACACGCATGCAGGAAAATTGGGTGCATTCTGCAAGTAATACAAGACAGCTGCGATCAAAACACACACTGAGTTCAGGACCTTTACATCCAGAGTCAAACAAGAAGAACCTCTTGTTTGACTCTCTCACTTCCTCACCTGTCATGTTCTTTGTCCACCAGATGGTAGCGGGCACGGAAGGCCACCAGGTGGGCGTAGTAGGCTGGCGCAGGGATGGAGACTGAGCGGGTACAGCGCACATAGGTGTGGCACAACTGGTAGGTGAGCAGCTGGAACTCGTCAGCAGTAAAACAATTGTCGTCCCACAGTACATGGTAGTGGGAGGGCCGACTGGTGCCCTGGGAGAAGGGAATTAAATGACACACTTTTATTATTATTATTATTATTGTAATCATCATCACAAACAATTAAACCTCACAATAAAAAAGAGAATAAATAAATACAACATGAGCTTGCATAGGGATGTTATCAGCACCACAAATCAACTATGATGTGTATCGCTACATACCATTACAGTGTCTTACAGACAAGAAGGACAATAATAGGAGTTAAAGCAAACAGGATCTTGGTAAGCGCTGTTGCAGTTCTCATGCTTTTCAATCATTTAAAAGAAGAGAGGAAGTTTAAAAAGATGATAAGCTTGAAGACAGGGGTCTTGTAGAATCTTACATCCCTTTTTTCTGCAGCCTAGTGGTGCAAATTTCAGATTTTTGATGCAGTTTGTACAACTCTGTCCATCCGTTTACCGTAGGTGGTGCCACTCCACCCAATTATCTTCTTGAAACGAAACTTGTCTTTTTAAGACAACTCCTTGGGGTGGGGGTGCAGTATTTCCTCTTTTCTCTTCTGGCCAATTAATTTAGGAATCCCCTTTGCTATCTATTTGCAACAATGTATCATCTTCAGATGTTAAGATTTGTAGTGAAGGACAGTGTGATTAAACGCTGCTGAAAAAGGCAGCAGGCTGGGCAAAGAAGACAAGAGTTCGGTCTCACCTGTATTCCAGCGTGACTGCAGAGGTAAAAGTCAAACTCGTAGGGATGCGTGATGTCCGTGTCCACGGTAGTACCAGCAGGAATGTTTCCACTGCGTCCAACCTGACAAAAGCAAAAACAATGTTGGTTAGTCCCTGCTAATGCTGTTTGCTTTTTTTTACCATGTTCCACCATGAAAGCAAAAACAACTAGAACAGAAATGGAAGATGCAGGAAAAGAGCAGCAGAAAACAAAGCTTTTAAGGCACTAAATGAAAAAAGAACTAGCTGATGGATCGTCGCAGGCAAATGTCTATCAAGAGCTTCCCAATCAACCAATTAAAAGCCTAATGCTCTGGAGAGCCTAATGCTCTGTATGGGAGTGACTGCACTGAAAATAAGGTTGTTACTCGCTGAGTCTTACGGTTGGGGCCTTGAGTGCCACTCCAGAGCGCTCAGTTTGCACTGAACCCTAATGCTTTAATCGAAGGTAATTACAGGGGTTAGGAGGGTGAACAGTCCAATTGACAACAAAAGGTAATTAAGGAGACCCATTTTGAGTACTTAACGTGCTGGCACAGAGGTTAAAAAAGAATATGGACTAGCACATAACACACTGTACTGACTTAATGGGTACCATCACCATGTTACACTCAAAAAGAGCATGTGTGTGCTTGTGTTTGTGTGTGAGTGGTGGGGACTCACTCTCTCGTTGCGGTCGGCACAGAAGAGGCGTGTATGGTGGCGTTTTTGCACAACAATGTAGGTGATGCCTGGCTGGTACTCCTTCTCCAGGCTTATACAGGCCTCACGAATGGCCAGCAGCTCATAATACAGCACCTGAGGACAAAGAAGAAGAAGAAAAAAAGGTTAAAATTGTTTATTAAAACCACCACTGAAGAAAACCCTGTCAAATATCTTCTTCATACATTCTACAATATACATCTTAACTCTCTGCAGGCCAACTGTGCAACCAATCATAATATTAACTTCTGAAATTGTTTCTCATTAAATCATCTGTGAGTGTTTTGGAATATGTTCATAAATTTTGATTTGAAGTAAACTACCAGTCCAAGCAAACACATCCTGACCAGTATCAGCTACAGAGCCAAAAACTCCCCAAACTCTCCCAATCCAACACATCTAAATTATGGCCCATAAAACAGAGAAAACAAAATGATGAAAGCCAAACTCAACAGAATTTTGGCTGGAGTCTGGTGTTCAACTAACACCCTGCCTCCGACCAATTGTTTTGCGAAAGAAAATGGGAGCTGACCTGTCTGAACTGGCCTTCTGAAACTCCATCCCTGTAGAAAATGATCCTGGTGGGCTTGTAGCGGGTCGACTTATAGAACTGTATGAGCAATTCCCGCACCATGGAGGCCAGGTCCTGGATGACCTCCTGCCTGGGCCTCTGGACTCGCACAGTGGCACAGTACCTGCTGGGGTGGGCGTCCATACTGCCTACCACCTGGAAGAGAGACAGGAGGACCGGAAGGGACATGAGAAGGGACATGAGTGAGGAGGGGATGATGATAGATTGCAAGGGGAGAGGAAGGAGTGCAGGAGACAGAAAGAGGAGACTCACTGCTGCAATCGAAGGCTTCTTCCCATCTCCAGCTGGTGGATGTGTTACATCTGCTCCCAAGAAGATAACTGGCTGCTGAAACACTGATGGTCTATTGATTTAGATACATAACAAAGACATTAATTTCCTCGCAAGGTACTATGTTTGTTACTATATGCATTTGTTTTCTTTGTTTACGTCAAACTTCTGTACATGTGACAAACTGAAAACAATCGTTGAACAGTTAGGGGAAGCCATTTAAAACCATCATCACTCGGGTAGAGCATCACCACATGTAGAAAAAGGAGGGGACTGACCGTTGGTGAGGCACCAGAATGTTGTTGATGCCTCCCAGCTTCACATTGATCTTGAGGCAGAGGTTAGAGAGGGTCTGAGGTGACGTCTTCACCACATTCTTCACCTGGACACACTGCGTGGCCATGCCCAAGAGGGTGTCTCCCACACGCTTCACCTCCGCTACGGGCGATTACCAAAAACGAAGCATAAAAAACAAAGGTTAACAGCTGTATCCTTTTTTCTAAATTTGTCATGCTCACAAAAGCATTATAATGTTGAAATCAGTTCTCAGAATTGCTCAAAATTATTTAGGGGAATGCCATGCCACTCATGATCAGTAGTCTAATTCAAAGCTCAATTTGAAGAAAAGAAATTCAAACGTAGTTAAGTATCAAAGCCACAACAGAGCAGTTATACATGGGATACTTTAGGATAAAAACAAAAACAAAAAACAGGCAGTCTGTATATTTCTCGTAAAGATAAAAAATATAGAATACAATAGAAAGAATATTCTGTGATTATACATTCTCCTCAACATGTTTTTTTCATTAACACACATTTGGGAAGTGGATGAGGAGAGAATACTGCACCAGCACTTAACCACAAGCATATCTCTGGACTCTACTATAATATTTAGTTTGAAGCAGTCTAACCATAGACAGGAGTCTTTCCCGGCAGGATGACGATGATGAGCTGCAGTCCGGCGTAGGTGTTCTTCAGGTGTCTGAACATGGGCTCCACGCTGTCCGCTCCCTGGGCGTATTTACAGAAACATGGCTGGCCCTGGATGGGCATCCCAGCATCCTTAGAGATCTTACGCAGCTGATCTGTGAAACCCCTATATATGGAAAGGGGCGGAGGGAAGGATGAAGAGTCATTAGAATGATTATGGTGATGATGATGATGGGAATTACAAGGAACCTGTAAAGATAGTGTTCCTTGTATTCCAAAAAAAATATGTGTTGACATTAATCTGTTATTTTAAGTAAATGATTCAGATTTTATGTTTGTTTAACCATGTTTTTATTATCTTACAAAGCCAATAATCAAATTTAACTGCATCATTGCATGCAGTTGTCAGAATTTTTCTTTTTGGTATGTCTGGAATGCATAATGCAGTTAGCAGTTTTTAAGGGTATGTTTTCTGGCCAGGCAACAGATGTAAAGTAGCCTTTCTTCTACCTTTGACATACTTAATCTTATTTTCTACGAATGTGCATTGTTCCTCTTGTATTAGCAAGTAAACAAAAAAATACAATTAAATCAAATTTTCAGGCTTGCTGTAGAAACACCATGGCCATCTGCAAACTGCTAAAATAAGAGATGCTACCCTTCTTTTAGTAAGCAATTCAAACAGAAATTATTAATTCATGCCAGATTACTATTAATGAAGACAGAAATCCACAAATAAAATCATTTCTAACATTGATACAGATAAACGATAAAGGCGAAATAGATAAGTGACTCGAATAATAAACATGTCTTTTAAACTATCATGACTATATTTATAACTTTACAGGAATAAAACATTTGTAAATAATCATACTTTAGGATTTCTTCCCGACACTGCCTCTGTGTGGCGAAGCAGGCGATGGCCCACATCTTGATCTCCACCCCGGTGTGGAACTGCTTCCCCCTCATGTCCCACACCCCGTGGCTGGGCGTGGCTACAGTGCGGTTCTGAAACAACATTGCAGTCTCACCACATGTACTCATGATCATGTGGGCAAACACTCGCATTCATACTGTTCACACAGACTCACGCTTGAGCAGCCGGGAACATAAGTGTGCACGCACTCGCATACGTACACACAAACACACGCACTTACTTTCTGAAAACCCATAGAATCCACACACACTTTTCATCCATACCAAAATGTATTAACACTAATTCTTGGACATAAATTCACACTCTAAAAAAAGTCAGGCAAAGAAACAAGCATTTGCACAAGAGAAACACTTAACTTTTAAATTGAATAACAACTGAACCCTAAATTTTATTGCAGAAGTAGTGCGATGCACTGTGATGGAATGGATAGTATTAAGATGCAATTTGGTGCATGTAACACACATAATGTGCACAATGATATCACAGTCCTCAGTAATAAACATCAAATGTACAACAGTAAAAGCATGCCTCCTCAGAGAAGGTAAAGAGACAGATGTTAATCGGCACTGTGGTTCAGTCTCAGTAAATTGCTTCTTTATCCAATTTTTGCATACATGTTCAACCCACCTCTTCTTGACTTTGCCAAAAAATTAACATTAGGCAAATGCTGGCAAAGTTTTTGGCAGTCATGATTTGGGTATTCCTTTGTTCAATCAAAAGGACCCTTCCGGCAGATGGAAAAAAAATGTTTGCTAACGTTTGCACTACTGAGACTCGACCACAAGAACATAAGCCGAAAAGACAGACACCATGAAGTACAAACAGAAGCCAGTGAGTTAGTTCCCCTTAAAGACAAGTGCAATTAAGGCTGAGGAAGGGGAGAGCGTGTCAGACAAACAGAGAGAATGGGCGTGATTTAAAGGAAGGGTACCATAAAGTGCTCTGTGCTCACCCTGCCGCCGTACTGCAGCATGGGGGCGGGTAGCACTCGCCCCGTCACATGGGCCATCTCGTCGCGCACTTTGAACTGGAACTCCTGCACAAAAGGGTCCGCCTCGTAGTTGGCACTGCGCACCTGCGTGAAAACAGGGTAGAAGAATTTGACACAGGGTCAGGGCACGGTAGATAATGACAGGATCATGTACAGACCACTACAGTGCTGAAATGTTATAGCATGCAGTCATGTTTTCTACTAAAACATGTTTTTTCACTTTGGTTGAAACAAACAAGAATTGACGTGCTATTTAGTGAACATTAGCAGGTGCTGACAGTCAGATTTTGTTACATTTGGACAAAACCAGGCTAGCTGTTTCCCTGTTTCCAGTCTGTATATTAGGCTAAGCTAACCAGCTGCTAGCTGTAAACTCATATTAACGGACAGCTATTAGAGTTGTGTTGTCCTTCACATGTAAATTTCCAAAGCAAATAAGCTTATTTCCCAATTTCCCCAAAACTATTCCATTAAGAGCATCAGATAAATTTAGAAGGGGCAGAGAACAACTACTTCTCGGATGTTGTACAGTAGAACAAAATTAGTGTATTAGGAGACAACTCTGATTCCTCTTACAAATGAAACCAAAATGCAGCAATAGTTCAGTTGGAATTATAAAGTTGAAAAATGTGATGTCAACAGTGCTTGCCTCTGTGTCAAGTGCCTGTGCCACCATTGTTTTAGATAGACCTTATACCTATGCTTGTGACCCTAATAATGGGATTGCTGCTGCACGAGCTGGCATACTGTATATTTGGGTATTAGTTTTTCCTTTATGCATTTTCTCTTTTACAGTTCTCATTTATATTGTTTTCATTCTTTTATAAGATGCTGGTGGATAGAAAAAATGGTGCAATGCCAAGAGATGTCAGGTGCTAGCACCCTAATCAAAAATGACTGCAAGCACAGTGTACAGTACATGATCAGTCCAGCTGGCACGATATCCAAATTTATTATGTAGCTCTGACAGACACAGCTTATCTGCTTGTTTCGGCCTTTTCTGTCTCTCAACCTCTGCTACTCCACCCACACAATCAGTTTCAAGCAACTGTGCATCTAAATGAAAACGCCACCACAGTGATGTCTACAGTGATTTCCTGTAAGCAAGTCCAGTCATTTTGCTCCTGAGTGAAGAGATAGGGACACATGGTTTAATAAAGCAACAACAGGTACTAAATGTTCATTGCTAATCTGATGGTGGCCAGAGGCAGTGCACAGTCTGTCAATCTTTCCATAAACAATATGCTGCAGACACTGTAGCAGCCTCACACACACATTAAAGCCATTATGACTCTGGCATTTTGTTGACCCTGGGTAGGCCAAATGCAACGGACAAGCATGCTGACATGCCTCTGTTAACAATATAAAATGAGAATCTGGGAGAGGTGACTACAAAACAAGCAATTTAATATCAAAATGAGCAGCATGGCAACCAAGCGCTCACAAGCTTAGCAACGGGGGCATTTCACGAAGCCATTGTATAAATCCAAATGGAACATGGTGAAATCATAAAATGCTGAAGGCTAAAATATTCTATACAATGAATCAGTGATTTTCGCATAGACCTCTCTAGGTACAGAGACTTTCTGTCCCTGAATTCAGCCATCCAGGCACCGATTTGTCTTTGGCTGTGTCCAGATGAACCCCTTTTCAAGTTACAGCCCCAACAATGGCTCTAACGTTCATGTACAGTGTAACCTAAACTGAACAACATGAATGACGGTACCTGCTTAGGGCAACAACACAACAAGATGTTCTGCCGACTAGACACATTTCAGTGCACAAGTACTATTTATTGTTGTTTTCTGTTCCTCCACCTTTCAGTGAGAAAATACATTACACTATGGTAATAATGTCAACCATTCTATTCAGCAGGCGGTCCCAACTCACCAGCCTGCTGATCTCCTCCTGCCTGTCAGGTGCAGAGCGAGCTGTGGCTTTGATCATAGTGGAGGTCTGATTATCTGTCAGCTTCTTGATGCACCGTTGACCAGCTACAATGTTACACACCTGCAAGAAAAAGAAAAGTCTGAACAAAGGTTGGAACATCTTTAATCTTTTTAGTTATCATTTTGCCAGTAAAAAAAAGTTTTGGGCATACTGCAGGTGCCCTGCTTCTTATTTATACAGTTGATACACAGGCACACCTGGGAGCTGCCTAGTATACCATACACTGCAGATTTCATCATACTTGCAGTTATGTTTAAACAGAAACCCAATTCAAATAAGAGGAACAGTAACTTATGTTCTCTCACCTCCAGGGGCAGATAGGTGTGCTTTTGCTCCTGGCCCACCTGTAGACAGGGCAAATGTGGGTACTTCAGCTGCAGGTTGTACTTCTCCCTGAAGTACTGGGCTACAGTACGCTCTACAGTCTGACCATTTTCCAGCTGTAGAGGGAACCTGCGAAAAAGAGAAATGTTAAAAACTAGCCACAGCATGCATTAAGAATGCTTAAAAAGTGTGAAGCCACCTTCCGTTAAACCTCACAATCATTTATCATTAAACAGCTTAACTGTTAGTATTGTGGCAGCATACTGCAAATGGACCATTGTCTTATATACGGACCATCCTTTCTGATGGCCATATGGTGATGTAAATGCCATGTAAACAATAACACACACTAAGGTTTCTGCTATGGATCCCAAACACTGAGTATCAGCAGCTGCACACAACGGCCACTTCACTAACGGATGACTAATGTTGACCGCATGGTTGTCAGATGAGTCAGCCATTATCTGGTTTGTTTGGTGGTGAATTGGTGATTGCATCCTCTGCACTCCATGTTCCCCACCCCCATCCTATCCACACACTCCGCCCAAAGTCTCCTCTTCCCTCGCCCGCCCAGAGGCTGACTCACGTTTGATGGCTGGCAGGCCGACGGGTCACGTTGCAGACGCGGTACTTCCTCCGCATGGTTCCACAGTGCGTCACCTCCACCTTCAAACCTGGTGAATAATATAAAGTGTCGGAGTGGCATTGAGAATGTGTCTGTGTGTGAATGGCCGCGACATGCGCTCTCCCTGCTCCTGCTCAAACTCTCTCTCTCACCCACGCACATAATGCACTTTTACTCATCTGATTTAGCTCTCTTTCTCACATGCGAGCACACATTACACTCCTGTCTTCACCTTTGATTTCTTTGGTGAATTTGACCCGGTGTGAGTCTGTGAGAGGGCGAGGCTGCTCGTCTATGTTGTGGATGTCCAGCACTTCACACATGAACTGGATGACTGGCTGGGCCTTGTAGAAGGCTGTGGCAGACACTGCAAGATAAAGCAAAGACAAGAGTCATTTCAAACGTAACGATGGCATAATATACTATCACATAACACTGAATGACAACAGCTTGATTCTGAAATCCACTGGCTGCAGCTACATCATAATTTGAATTGGATGGTATACATGTTGAGTGCCTGTCTGAAAAGAAAATACTGACCAGAAATATTTATGCAGTAAAAAAAATTCTGTCTGACATTGTAGGTTAGTGGACGCTTTGTTTGGCACTGCACAACACTCAGACTGTAGGGGGGAATTAAGGGCTGTCCGAATAACTCCTGTAATACTCCAGTAATACTTTTCGCCAACTCCTTCAGAAGACCCTATGTTCAAAATGGTATCTCAGTGACACTGGCTGAGGCACTGAGAAATTTAAAATATGATAGATTACATGGCAGAGCAAGACATGCAACATCAGAGAGAATTTAAAATCTAGGGCAAACAAGACCAGGTATGACAGAACACAAAGGGAGATAAAAAGAAATCCAAAAATGGACATAGAGAGATTTGAAAAGAGCTTGGTGTGAAGTGATGTAAGAAATCTCTCTCTGACGGTGCGTTGGATGAAAGCTCTGCAGGCGGCCATCCATGAGCGATGCCTAACGAGACTGCAGATGACTGCACTGTACACACACTCTCTTACACCTCTGGTTTGCCTTGTGAGACATGACAGCCTTTCACCAGTGCCATCACTCCTAACTGTCCTCTCCACGCATTTGATGTAATTTCTGTGTGGTCGGAAGGGTTTCTGAGTCATTAATGCGAAGGTAAAATTGAGCAGTCTTATTTGTCTGTGATTACAATTATTTGGTATATTTATTTCGGATCATTCATGAAACTGAAACAGTTTTGTTTGCCTTCATGCACATGCATTCAAATAGGCTTAATAGTTTGCTTTGTCAATAAATTATACCATACAGAGGAGTTTTAGTTTGTTTTGTTTGGAGAACAGACAAGAGACTTGAGCCGACCAATTGATTTCCAAGGACGAGAAGGCGGGAAAACGAGACAAAGAGAGAGAGAGAGAATCAGAGAGTAGAGTGGGAAAGGTTCAAATGCAGATAGAGGCTTCAAGCACTTGGAGCAAAACAAAGGCTGTCTCAAGGAATTGCTCCACACAGCTACCCTCCTGACCCCAGCAACACCCACCAGTCTCACTCGTGCGCACGCGCACGCGCACGCACACACACACACACACACACACACACACACACACACACACACACACACACACACACAAGCTGCCTTCTGTCTCCACAGCAACCAACTAGTCAGTTCCCATCCAGCCAAGAGCCCACCTTCCTCCAAGTTCCTTGGTCTCTCTCATCTCTCCAACAACCTCCTGCAGTGTGCATATGGCAAAACACATTCTCCACCACCTTCTCTGCCTCTTATTTTCCACAAATAATAACAAACTATTCCAGGCAGTCAAACAGAGCTTTTCTATGGACAAGGGAGCAGAGCTGAAGCCAATTATCAAACTACATCCTGAACCATTCCATTCATTTTCTGAGAAACTGGTTCACAGCCAAAAAAAACAAACAAGAGAAATTGGTGGACAACTCAATAACGAGTAATGTCATGTGAGTAGGAGTTATGTCACAGTGTAAAGCTTAATTCATTCAACAGCCGTTACAAGTAATGCAAGCAGCAAGTAGAGTTTCAAGTTTGATTTGATGAAAAATAACCAAATTAAAAAGAAACTGTGGAAGTTTCATTATCGAGCACATGGAAGGTGTGCTGCTCATAAAAAAAATGATTTGGTTCACCGGCACCGTTCACTTCAGCCTTCAAACTCCACAATGATGAAAAAGCCTTCAGAGTATCTTACAGACCTCATTCAACTCCAGTGAAATAGCTTTCTTGCGAGCGCAACACTGCAAGTTACATATATGGTAAATACAACATAAAATCACCGAAGGAAAACTGATCATGCAAAATAAATATCTAAAAAAAGCCAGTATCATGAAGGCTCCATGTCATACTAATCTATCTGTTCAATTATTAAAAATTAATTTCCCCCTGCTGGTAAAGAGGAACAGAAGACTTCTGTGTTGTTGTTTTTTTTAAATCAAGGATTGAAAACATTGTGAATCTTGCACATACTTGAAGATTTTGAAAAACGGCTGTATTAGCAAACATAGTTCTCACTGTGTTGGAGGCAGCAAGCAATAAAAAAAGCTTTTGCATTTATATTGTTGTAGCTAGAATGGATGCAGAAAGTAGGGGTGCTGATGATGGGATATTTCAAATATCCTCTATGAAATATCAGTATCCGGTGTTCAAGTTTGCTGTCTACTGAAGTGTAAAATATTCTCAAATTGTTGTAAATTGTTAAAAACTAATAGACATAATTTATCCTGGCTATTCAAATTAATAAGAGCTTCTCTTAGCACCCCCAACTGACTGACTGACCTCCAGCGTCCCTGGCTGTGAGGCCATATTGTAGCCCTGAGATGCCATCGCAGCAAAACAAATGCAAGGTAGCGCTTGGCTCTCACCATCAATGTTAAGCATCATCTTCCACATGGCAGGGCGCACAGATTGATGGAAACCGAACCAAACCTCTCTTCCACCTCCCAGGGGATGGTCGTAGCCCTCTGGAGCCGAGAAGAAGGATCGACCCACTGGAGTGTACCTAAATGGACGAAAAAACATTGCAATTATGAAAAGACCAAAGCGACTGAAAGAATGAAAGCTAATGCAGAGGTAAACACGATCAAAGGCTGTGAAAAAAAGGACAAGGTGAAAAGGAAAGGGCACACGAGATGACAGGAAGTGTAAGATAAGTTCACACGACCTGCATTGAGAATGTGGGTTAATATGTGTTTATATGGTGTCACATTCAGCTGCTCTCCAATTTGGCCTGAAACTACATCAGTGAAATGAGAGGGTGGTGACACTGCCTGGACCCATCAACCTCATATTACCCTGCCCAGGAGACACTCGGTGACTCCTGGACTGACAATGTGTCATGATGCCACTGCAATACCAGCCCCCCGGTGGCTGCAAACAGAGCTAAATGAAAAGTGTCGATATAACCACTTTTTAATAATGCTTTGAAAGAGATTTTCATTAAAGCAGCGGTGATATTGTACTCAACTGTGCTCTTGCTGGGGCTTAGGAAATAGATATGGAGTGGAAGATCGTATGAGGTCAAGCAGGGCTCTCCATGAGCCCACATAAGCTGTGTTTGATTTCCGGTGGGATCAGAGTGCTGATGTTGGTGCCACTATGACAAGACAAATATATAATATTTGCTATAAGTATCAGAGGGGTTATGTGTTCTCTATCTTTTGACTTTGTTTGCTGAATGAAGAGGACTGAGGCAGGTAATTAGGTAAGGATAAATGAACTGTTTCCTTAAAACTGGATCCGCTGTTCAAGGATCTTAAAGATCATTCTTTAACATTATCTCCCAAGTATCTAATAACAGCAATAAATGATCTATTTAGACATCCAGTTGCCATTTAAAGACTGAACACAGGAGTCTTTAACGTTTTTGAAATAACAGGCAACATAAAAACATCAGCAGCTCACTTCATGGAGGGCAGGTGTCGCAGCACCACATCCACTGCGTGGACGGGGTTGGTGCTGATGGGTTTGTCCAGCTCCAGGGGCTCAGGCATGCTGCGGCCGGTCAGCACCTCGTGGAGCATGTGCCAGCTGACCAGGGACACGAACTTAATGGAAACTTTGAAGGGGCGATCTTTCCCTCCCTCACCTGGTAGAGTGACATCCAGGTCCACCTGAGGGGGGAAAAGAAAGGAGGAAGGCGAGAAGGACAAACAAGTTCACATCAAAGCAGACTGCATTTGGTGAGGGTACGTTTCAAGTGGTAGTTGTCAAGATTGAGTGTATGTATGTATGCATGGGCGGTGTGTGATATACTGGAGGTATACAGAATGTCTTGCTTCAGGTAATGGTGAGTTGTTGAGATTGGGCGCCTGCATGTTATCCAGGTTACACTGAAGAGAAATGTTTGTGTGAATTTTAGTATGTGCCTTTGTCTTTTTTCCAGCTCACCCCTGTGGGTGCCACAGGCAGTGGGTTAGCAGTGTACAGGCTCTTCTTTCCATCATAGACTGGCCTGCGATCCCCGAAGATTGTCACCTTAAAGTGCTGCACCATTGAGTCAACCACCTCCCTGCACAACACACAAACAGATTTCAGTTACACCGTAGAAAGCATGTTTAAGACTCTGCAACGCGTACTCGTACACTTCCTCTCTGCAAGATGCCCTACAATAGATATCATGTTAAATGCCTATTTCTAAATGTAAGAGGTCAGTTTTAAAGATACTATTCAGATGGTCCAGCCTACCTGTTGACTCGCCGTGGGCACTTGTCAGGCTTGATATCCACCTCGTAGAGGTAGACATCCATCTTGGGGATCTCCACCTGGAAGCAGTTGGCCAGCAGCTTGATGGGCTTCCCCATGGTGCCATAGCCAGGCCGCCGAGGCATGGAGAACAGGGACTGGGCCCCAACGGCTCCTAAGACAAGAAAAAGGAGGGGAGGATAAATGTTCAATAACTTAGTCTACTGATCTGATTTAGGCGTGTTATATAAAATCAAAAACAGTAAAGCTCAGCTGATCCATCAGCATGCTGACATGGTCAGATACAGGTTTACCACAGACACTGTAATGGTCTGTGTGTTACTTTAAAAGTGCCTGATTTGAGGTAATATCTCGCCTCTGTAAATATCTTTGTCACATATCTAATATCTTTGCATATCTTATTTGTTTATGTAGGCAATGAACATGTGAATATTGAAAAACATATATTTGTTGGGGTGTAGAGACAAAAAAGGTAAACTATGAAAAGGTTAGAACGAAACAAAGCCAGCTGATTTAAAAGGTACTTTACTATTTCTGTCTTTAAAATACCCGGTCCACGGTTTGTCATACCAGCTGGCAAAAACACACCCTGTAACAAGGTAACGGAAAAAAAACATTAACAGTGAATTTCCAAATGTCGAGATAAGGAAGGGTGTAGGGGAAACACCAAAAATAAACACATCTCACTTCAACATGTTAAACATTATACAACACAAACGCACACCCACCCACTACACTCCCAATAAAACCATACTGTCCCACTTTAAATCTTATCTGACCTACAGAGAAACAGAGATGATATAGATGCATCAGTGGAATAAAACTACTTTCAAAATGAACAACACACGTCCACGACGAAAAAAAAACCACAGGATGGTAAACACTCGCCTGACACGTGCACGAGTGTGTCATGGGGCACCAACTCTAAAGCAAACAACGGCGCACGGGCCTTACACATGGACCGACATGTACACTGAAAACACACACGTGACTCGGGTGCAATGACCATATATGCAGAATCTAAACCAGGAAGTCCACTGATGAAGCACATTTCATGGGTTAAAAGAAATTCATGATGCAGGACAGATGCTCGCAATGTGGCCATATAGCAAAGCTGCCTTTTATATATATAAAAAAAAAACTACAAGGGCTGAATAATGCAACTTTGTCGGAAAGGATTTCCATTAAAACTATTTAATTAAGTTTTAAAAAATGTGGCTTTCTACGGTGACAGATGTGAAAATGACTCACATTTCAGATGATGTAACATCTTCAACTGTGTGTTGTATTTTATTTAGAATTTTTCACAATAAGATGTTACTACTAGCAGGCAAAAATCAATGCATAAAGATTAAACTAGAAAATAAACTGCTTCACACTTGCCCTTGGAATTGGTCTACAATAGACCAATACAGGGCAACATAAATGACTGTAGTGCTACTCACAACAGAGCATGTGTTTGACTTACTGGGTTACAGCTTTCACATATGTTCACACAGAGACCATGAGATGTCTCAGACATGAGTCACTTTGATCCAGAAACAGCGAGTTCTGCTCAACTTAATGTGCCACACTCATGTTAGTGCTATTTTTGGGTCTGCTGAGGCTTGCCTTCCACATCACACTTGACAAAACAAAAGGCTTTGCTGACGTGCCAGTGTAATGTTTGGGTTAAAGTTCTGTTATCATATGTTTTGTCATGCAATAGCCATTTTTACACTAAAACTCAGATGAGAGTCCTCCATTTGCCTGGCAAGTGTTACTTTGTTTATACCATCCTCCACCCCCATGGCCTTTTTTTTTTTTCAATGGCTGCCTCATTGTGTCTCCACAGCACTCTCCAATTTCTACCCAAAAAAAAAACCTGCCCCAAATGTGTCATTGATAAATGAGAGTCATAGCTGAGTGTGATTCATCACCGATTTGACTCATAGGCTCACATCTGTGGGTTGAGGGCCCTGCTGAGGGGAAGTTCATAAAAACCTCCCAACACCAGAACAGAAACCTTCTGTGAGGTAACAGCAGACAACATGAGCAACCTTGTTTGTTTACAGTCGGGCTTTGGAAGTATGCGCCTTGTGCCCGGCTCTCTTACTCTGTTTCTCCTTTGGTGGACTGCAGAGTTGGGGCTAACAGGGTTGACGGAGGGTGAAGGCCTGTTTGAAATAGCCTGCTGGGCTAAAATGATGAAAGGGAAGAAAGTCTGGAATTCCTGCCACGGCTGTCCCTCTCACACTAAACTATGTGCACACAAACTTTTGTCATGGTAATTCCCTTGGAGCCCTCAGTATTACTTGTGAGGTAAGTCCAATTTCACACACAAGCGTGACAAATAGAGAGAAGACATATATTCCAGTAAATCTTCATTAACGCTACATAAATTATCTACTAGGGCTGGATGAAAAAATAAAATAAAATAAAAATCGATTCACATTAGAATCTCAATTCTTTTCTCCTAAGATCTGGAACTGACTCACAAATGCCAAAAATTGATTTCCTTAATCTTAGTTAATAAGGTGATGTTAGATTACCCAGCACCTCAGTCCATTTAACCTCAAAAACTCTGTGACCGCTGTACAGAACAGGGGCTGCTCTCCACTGCCGGAGATGTAACGTAAATAACAGAGCATATTCACAAACAGGCAGGAGACTGTAAGATGCTGTCAGATTAATTAATCATTTAATGCTGTTAACTATCCTAAATGGAAAGTCTGTGGATCATTTATCTGCATTGCCAGTTATGTTTTATATTGTATTTCAGTGGACTACGGACACCAATGAATGGTTTGGTACACACTATACTGCAGGAAGAGGCTGAAGCTAGGTCTCCCTTTTCCATTCATTCAATCAAGAATTGGTTTTGGATCAAATTCAACACACAAGAATTTTAACCGAATGCAACTGTGATATTCCCAAAGATTCACACCCTGTCTAGCACAGATTGAGATCTGTCCTAATTCCATTTCAGGACAGACCTCATTCACGAAGTCCTTCATACAAACTTCAGGAGGGTTTTCTGTAACAGAGAGCACTTTTTTTCTGTCCTGCGATGGTCCTGGTGAAGTAGGCAAGTAGGAGGAGGATAGCAGGGAGTGGCAGGCTTAGAGAGTGGGCAGGGTTGGTGTTTTCCGGCTTTCATCTGCCTCTCGGAACTGGCTTCCATTCAGTATGAGTCACAGAGCCACCACAGGCAGAGAAACACACAGTGGAGCATCCTTGAATCCATGCTTCTGGATTCAGCAGTGGATGAACTATAGTAGCAATGACAGGGTCTTATGGTGAGAAATAAAAAAAAATTGAAGCAAACAAAAAACAAACCACACAGGCTTAAGTTTTGGTATTCCACCCACTTGCACACACACACACAAACGCATGCAGCCAGTTGGTTTAGTTTCAGTATGAAACCCACACACAGACGCACAGTAAGTAGCTGTGGTTTTGCACAGACACACTCATAGAATGGGTTTATATTTCCCATATTACATTGAGAGTTTTTGCACAATCCCTGATGGTTTTCCAAACAGATGCACAGACATTGACAAACTGCTATAAATTCTCACATTCACACAAATTATTCCTGACACAGCGCAATCGCCAAGGCCAAACCTCCAAAAAAAAAAAAAAGTGTCAGATCACACAGACTAACCCACCACCCACAGTCATGACTTGTGTTTGACTGGCGGTAATCTGACAAGATGCAAACAGGCATCAAAACAAACAAGTTGTGTGGGTCTAATCAAAAGCCTGGCCCCATCACCGCAATATTTGGCTGGCCTGCCTCTGCATTCTTCGGCTTCCTGTGATCATGACAGACCTCTGGGTGATTCTATCCTTTGCAGAAATGCTTTCAGAAATTCAGATGTTTTATATTTAGGTTCTCTCTGCAAGCAAAGAAACTGTTCATATTTCAAGGGCAAATGTATTTCCATGTGGTGAAACGTTATAGAAATGTAATTGGTTAAAATTGACTAATATGCGCCTTGTGCTTTCTTTACTGGTAAAAAACAGACCCAAACTTCCTGTGCGGGTTTGGAGGATTTTTTGTTTCATGTAGTACAGTTTGGCTCTCTTTATTAGTCCAGCATATAGCAACCAGTGGAGCAACCTGTTGTTAAAGAAAATTCATAATGGCCTCAGGATTCATCTGCGATGATTACTGCTGGCTGTGAACACAGATGGGACCTTACAACATCACGCACATGGCAGGCAACATGTTGTGATGTTAAAAAATCAATGACGCATGTCTTTTTGCAGGATTTTTTTCAATAGTCAACCTTATCCTGATCATTCAGCAACACATCAGATACCTCCCTCCTATCTGCCCTTCTTGGAAACTGTGTGTCTCTGTTCCCTCCACAAACAGACATAACAAACGTGCTTGTCCAGAACTGCAGCGAGGGGGTCAGAGAGGGAGGTTTAACTGAACAGAGTACTTCAGTCTCAAGCTTCAACAGATTTAAGTAGGTCTGTCCAATAGTTACCAACTGCCACCAGTAATAAAAGTGGTTCAAAGGCAACTTGAGTAGTAATTCTTGAAAACTGAATGTTCAGCAGTGTTATTGTTATGCAACTGAAACCTTGACTGTCAAAACGGCCGTTCTCGGGGGTTGGTAGAAATGCTGGAAGCTGTACAACCCCTAACACACAAATACGCTTGCATGAGTTTACCGGAACACCCAAATTCTGCACGACTAAATACAGAATACTAATCAAGAACACGTCAAGAATACAATGACCTCCGCTGTTGGAAGGTGACATGTTATATTTGGCAATGACAAATAGTGAAAACCACAAATCTACACAGACACATCAAAGGCTTTTCGGATCTTTGTACGCTGAGTGTAAGGGTTCAAGGAAACCGTACTGAGTGTGTGTGTGAGCTTTCAGATAATTACAGGAAGGACATGCTTTAACAAACAGAGATTTTATCCTCCCCTTGTCTATCAGTATGATTCTCATTTCCTGAGCATGTACATACAGATGATGAGCAATGACAAAGGAGGGCAAACCCTTCTTGAACATGAATAAAATAAGTGCGTTTTAGTGAAATTGCAAAAATTCGGTGTCATCGTGTGAATGGAAATTGCCACTCAAGCTCTGGGCCTATTGGATCCCGCTGAAACAGTATCTTAACCGTCCTTATTATCCTTTATTGTGGAAGCAGCAAGCCATTCATTCGATAACCCAAGTCTGGTGCTGGCTTATCATTATACACGCTGTTTTAATGAAGACATTCATTAGCATTTTAAGATTCTGTCAACAAGATACCCTTCAGAGGTTCTTTCTTTAAATGAACATTATGTATTCATAGTTCTTTTGACTTACTCCAACTGAAAAACAAACTTAGTAAAATAAATCTCACGCCTAAAAGCAGTGTGGGGTTTGCATTTAGACAGGATTATCACTTAATATGAGGGATGCACAATCACAGGTGAAGTAATCCATGTAAATCTGCATGAAACTGTGTTAGTTATGTTCTTTATTTAGTATTTAGCAGGATTAGAAGAATTTGGAAGCAGATAGTCATAATGTGATAAAATGAAATATCTTACTGCTACCAATATTCTACAAACTTTAAAGGGATGTGCCAACTAAAAAGCTTCGATATGTTTAAAGCCTGCAGGCTTGAAAGGGGGCTGTTAAACACTGGTGGTTTCCTCTTTCAGAGAACAGCTGCTACGTCAGCTTGATTTTATGTCACACACACCACTCCAATAGTAACATAGTTTCATAGCAGAAAAACAGTATCAAAACATTGATAGGAACGTCTCAAATTACTCCTACAAGTCCTGCAACATAATCTATTTTCCCACTGTCCAACAGCATGCCCAATATGCTCCAAACACAAGATTAGCAGGCAACCCTACTTATGTTACATTTTGTTGCCAGATAGGGTTTTACACAAGTCAACTGGCTAGGTGAAGAGTTGCTAGTGTCTTTTTCAGTTTAAGCAAGCCTCAAACCAAACATACACACACACATAACATACTTTTCAAGGTTGGAAATGCTTTTTTTGGCGGCGTTCTAACTCTGGCAATTTGTTCATTTTGATACACGTGTGGCTCTGATGTAACTTTCTAAACGCTAATATTAAAAGCAGTTGGAAAGTCTCATTCTCTTCCCTAAGATTGATATATTCCTCATTGTTCATATCAGGACCAAACAGTCACATAATTGACATGCAAATCCATCCTATGTGGAGCCAGTAACATTAGATAAGTTGCATTGGTGGTCTTTGTATCAATGGAACATGTGTGGCGAGCACAAGGGTTTAATTTAGTCAATTAATTGTAACCACAGCTGAGTGACACCATTCAGCAAGTGAGGCACCAGTGCTCCAATGCAATAGTGCACATGGAATAAATAAACCAACCACTATGTAAACACACCAATAATTGTAATGCCTTTCTTATCATGTGAATATTTTGAAGAAACATCTCAGAAAAAGTGAACTCATTCCACTCTCTAGTGAGAAGCTAGGCTGACATACAGTCCCTGCTAACCCCCTCCGCCACGTCCCTCCAGTATACAAACGCACACGCTGCCAAAGAGTGCACGTCCACACATATACAGGCCCGCTCACCAACACACACATACACACACAATACAGCTGTTGTGTTTCTAATCCAGAGAGGCCTGAGCTGTGGGAACAGGGCGAGTGCTCAGTGGCGAGGCACAATGGCGTCAGTCACAGCAGGCAGAACCTAGAAACACGCACGTGCGCACACACATGCACACTAACACACGCACACACACAGAAAGGCTGATCGCTGGCGAGGAAGGACTGATGCACATCACACACAGGCAGACTCCTCCCTCCTGTTCCCCGTCATCAGCCTCAAGAGTGTTGCATCTGGCACCCGTGGAACTCAATGCCGCTCTCTGCCACAGATAAACACCAACAGGCAGCCACACACTGACAGGCTGACGAGGGCAAAAGATGTTCAAATCCCCCTCACGACAAACCTGAGGCACAGTGATAGAGTGCATGTGTGAGAATGAAGAGAGTGAAGAAAAGTACATGGCAGAGAAATATTTTCAGAGAGCAGGAGTGAAGCGAGTGCGGGTTACGAATCAGCTGTAGTGAGATGCAAGTTATGACTCAAAGGCATGATGGAAGGCTTACCAGTCTTACTGACACAAGTAGGTGATGGATGGACACACACGTATATATTCACACACACAAAGTACCGGCTCTGTTAAACTGGCCGGGAGATTCTACTCGAGCAGGTTAAATGGAGCCCTCTGTCCTCACAGTCCTGCTAGTCCGGCCTGAGTGGAACAGTGGACAGGGGCCAGGGGTTGTTGACTTTTTATGTTGACTTGGGCAGGATGACTGCTCTGTTGCTCTGAGAGTTTACATGCGCCCTCATAAATTAATTACAACCAAAAACAAGTAATACTCAGATTATTGCAACTGTCATGTGAACGTCTTAACAGGACTATCTTACTTGCATTACCTTGCCCAAATCAGAAAAGGTGGAAATTAGCAATGACGATATATTTGCAGAGGCTTTGCTGACCTCTCTGTCGCCACCCTGATGCGATGGAGGCACCTTTTCATTTGTGATGCTCATAATACTGAAAATGAGCAGCAACACGTCTTTCCAGAGACAATGACCCTGTTTAGCTGGACAGTCCTCATCCCTGGCTGCATACAGTTTAATTGGGACAGAGGTCGACACAGTGCTGTGTAAAGCAAACTTACTTAAAACTTCATGGAAGTATGGTAGTAACTTCGTCTTTAGGTTAAACGGTTGATGGTCTTGACAAAATCAAGGTGTGTGCTCAGTGCTTAGTGAAGTGCACCTGTTTATTGGCAGCCTCTCATTTTGTCTGAGTAACGTATTGGTAGATGGATGGAGGGAAGACAATTGCTAGACCCTTAAATATTTTCCTTCTGTTTTTTTTGTTTGCTGCTGTTTAAACTTAACACAGGAGTAAAAATAGGGCGACACTTTTAACTACAATCAGAACACTTAAGTCAAACTATCTACAAACACACCTTTAATTCATCTGGTAGAAAAATGCTGATTGTCTCTTTTAAATGTGAGAAAATGTAGTTGCTATTGACTTCTCTTAACAATGCTCATTTCAAGACTGTACAGAATTATTAAGTAGCAATCAAGCAATATTTCTTTAGGACTGAATAACAGACAGACTTTTGTCTGTTCTCTAGTGAGCCCCCCAACAAAACACACAGACATCTCCTTCCAATTCTCTTTCTTCCTGTCCATAACCTCCCCCTAAAATGAGCCCCTTGCAGTTCCCCCAAAAAACAGATCTCAGGAAGGGGAAAAGCAGGAAGAGCAGGAGGAGGAGGAGGAGGAGGAGGAGGAGGAGGAGGAGGTGGTAGTGGTGGAAAAGAAGTGTGGTCTGGCTGCTCTGGCTTCTAATCTCTGTGACACATCACAACCTTCAGCCCTCCTACTCCTCCTCACACTCCCCCCACCACCACCACCACTACCACCTCCATACACACACTCCATCCCTTGATTTTCCCCTCTGTCTACCCAGCCCACTTGCAGGAGTTTGCTGTCTACCCCACACTCTAACAACAGCATGTGTCAGCCCGAAGAGTTGCCTCTCAGTCTACTTTACCAACACATGATTAAGACTTTCTAGTGAACATGAGAAAAACAAAAACATGCTACAAGGGGCCAGAGGATTCTAAAATCACAGAAAATGCATTTAGACAGCAAATTTGAAGCATGTACTTGTTGGTATTTTGAACCACTAGCCTGAAAGTACTGAGCTGAAACAATGCTTTTTCTTTTTATTTAGGTCAGAACGCAGAAAAAACAAGACTAATGATACATCAGTGTAGATTTAATGTCAAGCAGCACCTGCCCAGGTTAAATTCTGGCACCATTCTGCTTTTCAAATAAAAAAAGCAAACAAAAGGAAGCTTGATTATCTAAGCCATTTGTAAAGGCTGTCATAGCAAAGTCACATTTTGTGGTACAACTAGCAGATCTAGCTCAAAATCAGATGAACTGAGGATGGCAAACACAAGCACCCTGCTACTTTCTGCCCAAGAAAGTCTCTAATTATTCAGAAATGCATACAATTAAATACTTGAAGAAACACTGTCTTTGCTGTTCATCTTATGATACTGAATATCACGGGCAGTATTGTTGCATTGCAGCATTGTTCAACAAAAGTAAAAAAAAATGACCAAAATGTACAAAACACACCGTGTCATGTTGGAGAAGTGTTATACTTACAATAATAGCCTATGATTTACGCGATGCAGAAAACACAGGGGTGAACGGGGAATTTGATAATGAAAAGGGAATAAACTGTGAAGCACAGAATTTTGTGGAAACTGCCACACACAGTCATGTCGAGAAGAGCTTCTGAGAGAGAGAGAGATGCAGAGCTCATCATTTCGACACTCTCAGAAGTGCAACCACATCGGCAGACGCGAGACATGACCTTGTTGAAGACACTGTGGCTGCATGCACAGCGTCAGATATTCTGCAGGAAAACATCCATTTATGGTCAAGCATTGTAAACAAGGAGCAGCGTCGCCCGAACCTGAGAGTAGCCTCCGTCAGACCCACTTACTCCTTTGTTTGTTTGAGCTGCATATGGAGGCTAACCTGCAGAAGATCATAGTGATAAAAAAATAGTGCAATGTTGTGTTACATCAAATTAATTGATATTCATTACATTTTGAATATTTGTCTTATTGAATTATTGGAATATTATTTTTTTTAAACACAGAAATATTGGAAGAAATATTGGAAGAAATCATCAAAATTTGGAAAAAAAAATTAGAACGGGCCTACTTAAAATGATTGCAAATTGAGACTTGAGTATTGTATCAGCAGCCCCCCGTAGCTTCTGGTCCCTCATATTTTTGATTGATAAACTATAATAATAATAAACTATATTAAACATGAAAATCTAAACAATTATACACATGAAAAAATTCTAAATAGGAAGGGTTTTTAATTTTCTTACGTAAAATAAAAGCAAGGGTAAATCTTTCTAATACAATGTGCCTCAAGAGCAACGGAAAACTGCATTCTCCATAGAAACCTACAACAATATACCAATGGTTAGCCTTATGGGTGGCTGGGGTTGCGAATGGGGGTTGTCTATTGTCAGCGGGTTGCTTGAATGAACTGAGCATTATGGGGAGAGACTGCAAATCAAGCAAGCCCTCCCTCAAAGCCAACCCCACTGTCTGTACAAAATCCACAGAGAACCAACCTACAAGGAGAATGACAGGGAAGGCAGAGTTTCCCACTGAGGCACAGAGAGGGAAACAGAAGCAGTAACCAAGGAAGGGGGGGGGCTGTGTGACTGTCTGTGAATCAAAAAAGAGCGGGAAATACAGGAGTGTGAGAAAGAATGGGGGTATGAAAGAGAGGGGGACCGGCTAAAGAACATGAGTAAGACATCAACAGGACAAACAACAGAAAATAAGCTAATTTCAGATGTTCTCAAAAAAAAACCCACAGAGACTTAGACTTAGACTCAGTTTAACCAGCAGCAGTGTTGTGTTAGGCCTTCCATTCATACCAAGCTGAGTCATCTCTAGCCAACTCATATCCCACCTGGTTACAAAGTGTAGCATGACAGGTGGAGGGTAGGGGAAGACCCCCTGCTGTATTCTATCTGCCATCTCATTGTCTTCCAGTAAGCTGCATCTCTCAATATGCAAAACACAGCTCAGAACAGTCTGGACAGTTTCAATCATGATAAAAGAAAGAAAAATAGTTTGACAACTGCACATCGTGTTGCTTTCTTTCCAAGAGTTAGGTGAGAGGATCAACATCATTCTTTTGTCTGTGAGAATAAGAAGCTACAGCCAGCTGGTGGTCAGCTTATTGTATCATACAGAGTGGAGACAGGGGGAAACAGCAATTTTCAATATGATTTCAATCTGCTGATTTAATGACGTCACACCGTTACGCACAGCAACAACAAGCATGGCTGAGAGTTCTGGTAACATTAGCTAGCAGTTCCATGGCGGAGGAGTTAGTTCCCTTGGTTACGAGAGATCAGGGCCCGTATTCACAAGCATTCTGAGAATACTCTCACAGAGCTCCTAACTTAGCCTAAAAATTTCTGGCAAGGAGTCCTAGCTTAGGAGTGATTTAGGAAAATTCTTAGAGCAACTCTGAGCAAGGAAGGGACGGGTACTTAGTGAGGAGGTGTGGTTGACCCCATTGCTAAGTATGATGACACATTCTTTCAAAACGTGTGATTGGTTGATAAATGAAAATCCACCCTTAGTGATAATGGGCATAGAATGGGCAATGAACATCTCTATTGAATGAATTGCGAGCCGTCCTTTACAAGCAGCCAACAAAATGTTTGAAACACAGGCCTACTTGCACAGTAACCTATTCACAAACTGATAGTTGTTATATTTATTTGTTTATGTTCACTTGCAATGCTGTTAATTTTACTACTTAATCTATTTAATAGGCCGAGAAACAGTGAAAAAGTGGCTCAGCTTTCATCAGTTTCCACGAATGCTGGTGTTATAGCGTCACTCCGTTGGGTTGGAGATATGAGCGCATCACTAATCAAATCGACCACAAACATTATCACTGCACAATCTAATCTGTAGCATTTCATTAACTCACTGCCATTCAGCGTTTGGAGAATATTTCTCCGATCTCTTTGTCTTTCTGCCATTTTCTCCTCTGCTTCAGTAAATCTTAAGCCTCTTAAAAGTCCTCCTCCCAGCAGTTTTTCACCTTAAGAGCTCTCCAGAGGGCTAAGATGGTTTGTAGATAAATGTTGTCTTTGCCAGGATCTAGTCATAACCATAAGGGGAAATTCTTAGATAATCTCATATTTCTATCAATTTTCTTTGTACTAGGAAGCTTAATGAATACAGCCCCCGATGTACAACAAACCACGGTAAAATGTAATGAGTGCACGAAGACTGTATCAACAGAAGGGGCAAATACAATTAACTTATTTCACCACCTCAAGCAGAAGCACTGGGCTAAGTAAGAGGGAAGCCAAAAATCCCACAAGGAGTGCTCAACAAAGCAGAGGAACTACACTGGCTCAGCATGGCATCAACCAATCATTGTAAAGTTCTAGCCCCTCACCCTGTATTTTGTCATATAGTCAAGAGTACCATTATCAAAGAAATACACTGAAATATCAAGATATTATTTTGGGACTATATCACCCACCCCTACTCCAGAGGTAACAAAATCTTCTTACCGGCAGCTCAAAAACGTACTAATTAACATGTTATATCTTGTTTATCATCACCTTGAGATTGCCAGATACTGGCAGAGACTCTGGCCAAGCAATAGTGCACCACATAACCCCGCCTTAAAACCACAACTTGACATTTTCATATATTTGTACAGATTAAAGAAACAACCTATAAAATGTTAATTATTGAACATTAGAGGTGCCAGATTCTTTTACCTATAGTCAGAATCAGGCAAGCTGCTTTCCCCATTTTCAGTCTTTATGATAAGCTACGACAACTGGCTGCTGGTTTAATCTTAATACTAAACGGACAGATTTAAGAGCGATCGATCTTCTCATTTAACCTGCGGCAACAAAACAAATAAGCATATTTGTTTTGTCAAAGATTCCTTTAAAGGCTGGCCTGCCACTGAAACCAGCATTTTTTTATACATGTTAAAAATGTTATGTAGAATATTTATCTCTCCATTTGTGGTTATGTTTAATTACAAGGCCTCCAGTACAATTAACTAGGTTAAACCAATAATTTGACATTCCTGACTAGTTCTTGCTTTGCAACTCAGCCATAACGCAACATCACATCAATATCAAGTGACAGGCTGTTTGTGGGCATACCTCGGGGTTAGCACATCAAAATGGATTTGATTTGCTTAAGGCTCGAAAGCCTTGCACTCATTATATCCCAAGCGCTAAGCCCGCCAAAGCCATGGTTTCCATGCCACATGCTGATGCTTAGACTACTACCAGAGAGAAGGGTGAGTCAGTTTCTAAGTACGCTCTCCGGGCCACTGACTGACCGATGGAGAGCCCCCTTTTAATCACTCACCCAGGCATAGGACTCACTGGTTGGCCTGTAGTGGTTAGTGATATGTGACTGTGAACCAATATACACAATATCAAGAGCCTGCGGCAACCTACATGGACAAGCCACAAAATGAAACATTAAAATGTGCCTCTGTCTGACTATATTCATGTGTTAATGTCTTCCAAACTGAAAGCATCAACCACGCTCCTTAGCACACTCAATGCAGGGCTAGCTCGAAGTACATTCTGCATGAAACTGCATTTGCTGTGCTCTCAGCCTGCTGTGGAATACTGTGCTGCAAAGCAAACACCATTAAACTCATGGCAAGTCCCAAGGTCTGTTTTCTATGGTCAGTGCGTACTGAGGAGCTTATGGCAAAAGCAGACACAACTCATGTCCCTTGAAAGAAGTAGTAAACACAGAATTGCCAGAAAGCTAGAATACTGTAGCTATAGATGTAAAATCAACATAACTGATTGAATCTAATCCAGCCAGAGTGTTGGAGGGTCAGCAAACAAAGCTATGCCAAATGTTTGAGTTTCAGACATCTTTTTCACACTTGGAAATCGCAAACTTTGTCATTCTGTCTGAAAACACACCAAATTTAATGTTCATTCGATACTGGAAACTAAACTCACACACCTGCCCCAACTACAACACATAACTGTTTTAGTCTGTTTGACGTTACTCTGGGTGCTTGGTTCCTGGGAAAATACCTTGTGTTCCCTTATGATACCGAAGCTGGGAAGTGTCCCACCTGAGAGGAGCAGAGAGGCTAATGAGACAGTAGGCAGCAGAGAGGCATCTCCTCTTGAGAAGGAGGGGGTGGGTTAAGAACCAACTGCTGTATCGTGTGTCACGGGCTGATCAGGAGTACCTGGCATTCAGTTTATGGTCACATAAGTGGAAAGCTTCCGTTACAGCTGAGACAAAGCCAGGCAGTCCAGACAGTTTAACTGCCACTATGACCAAGAAAGAAGCAGTTTACTGGCCCTGGCCTAGGCTGACAATTTGTATCACCAAGACAAGACAGCAGTTTACAAGGTTACATGAGGTTACTGCTGGGGAAAAACATGCTCACAAGCAAGGTTTCACAGTTTTGTTTTTAACATAGACTGTGTGTAGGTGGAAAAACAAACATGTATGCTAAACGGTTAAACAGCTAAATTTATTCCAAAAACAACCAAATACCCTGTAAATGTTCTGCCTACCTCTGCCCGCCCCAAGGGAATTAGAAAACAGCATGGGCTAAATTTTCCATTCACATAGCATGTGCAGGGCAAAACTGGTTAAATCTCCAACTGGACATGCCACAGGAGAAGGCCATTGCTAAATATGTTAAGGTCAGTTTGGGGTCAGTGGGTGACCATGACCTGGGGGCCTCCAAAGGACAGAATATACCCACTGTCATAAGTTCTCAGGTGACTGGCCATGCAGGGTTTGAGTTGAACACATCTCACCCTGCACCATGACCACTAAAACCATGTAATAACTTAATATTGTGGGAACCTCACTGACAACGCAGTGGAATACCAAGCTCAACCTGAGCACCTGTTCGGTGAAGCCCACACACACCTGGCTGATGATGCTACCCAGTTTACAGTGAGTGGGACTGAACTAAATGCTCAATATCCTTGGAGGATGATTTATAAAATGATTACAACAGCCAAATACTTTACTTTTGAGTTCAAAGAAGTTTAATTCAGTCTCACATGACCGGGGTTAGTAATTGAAACTATTTCAGCTGGCACTAATGGCAAAATAACAGCAGAGGCTGCGAGACTGCCTGGTTACAGATAAACACCTTCAAGCTTAACCCGCGGCTCTCCCTCATCATCCCGGTGTTTCATCTCACTAGCTAATGCAATCCTCCAGGAATTACAACGTTAACTTCCACTGACACTTGTACTATAAGACGGTCAACAACTTGGTAAAGAGACGATAAGGAATGATTTACCTGTAGTTCCGATTTCCATTCATGAGGTCCCTGCCCGGTTCACTTCCCGGATCACAGTTGTCAAACGTTTGGACTCTTCCTCCGTTCAATCCGGTGTCTCCTTCAGCAGTGCACCGCCTCTGCAGCGCGGAATGGCCAAGTACCCTGGTCTCTGCTAGCTCCTCTCCCTGCGGACTGTCAAAGGGGCCCTTCGGTACGGTTGTGTCGCCGGCCGGGGGTCTCCGGCGTCCGCGCACACAGTCAACGTATCCAATAAGGTTTCACCAAAACGGCGAAAACTACTGGTTGCTCAACGCGACCCTGTGGCAGTGAAAACCTGCTAGTTAGCCAAGTTAGCTCGCTAGCCGGGCTTAGGAAAGTGGCTGGAACGGATGAGAGGAGCTGTCAGGATATCATCACAGCGGGGTCACCGAGTCCAAATGAATTCCTACCGATAGCTGAATATTAACAAAGACGACATAAAGTCGTATCTACGGCACAGCGAGCGTCGGGGTAGCCACAGTAATTAGCTAGCTGGCTAGCTCGTCTGTTGGATAGTTGGAATTCTGACAGACGACGACTACTTTTATCGCGTTAAAAACAGCCGCTGACACGGCCCCCGTTCCCAAGCGCCATATCCCCACGACGTCGTCTTCTGTAGTTTGTATCCCGGTGCTAAAATAAAGCTGTCATCGCCGGGCGGCATTCGCCGAGAAGTGTCAAGATTTTCAGCCTGCTTGACAGATCAACTCTGCGGGGCTTCGGCAAGCCAGCTAAATATGGTGAAGTTGCCGTTCTGACACCGACAGGAAGAGGTGGGCTCTGTGTCACCAGACGTCAGAAGAACCAACTCCGCCTTCACCCAAAGGTAACCTTACGTTCACAATACTATGAATAAATTAATGAATGAATTATGTATTTTTTAAGCCTGTCGTACATTAGATTATATGAATATTTGCCAACATGTGTGTTAAGACTGATCGCTCAGGCCTGGTACATGTTGCAATGTAAAAATGTGCAAAAGAAAAAGCTTCATTTTATCTTCTGCTCTGAGCTGATCAGTATAGTATCTAAGTGTAGATTAAACTAAAATCCATTCCAAGTAGGCAGTGCAGTATTACACACACACAAAGAATAAACAACAGGCATAATAAAAAACAATTTTATTTTCTTTAAAAAATAACCCGCCCCAACAGAGTTCCCATACTATCACATACAGAGCCAAAATAATATGCTTCCATGTCCTTTCATTCAAATCTATTGGGAAGTGCTATGACAAGGACTGTTCTTGATCAGTGGCTTCAATATTGCTTAGTCAGACAGTGAGGCTGTGTGGAGAGGAGTGAACTCTCCGGTGTCCACATGATGCATTTCCAGGGTGACTGCCATTTCGTCTCCCCCCTTTGCAAGGTGCTTTGTGGCTTCAGTGAGTGAAGAACTGCATCTGGTTTCAGTGGTGCCCCAAAATGCCCCCAGACTGATTTTTTTTTTGTTTGTTTGTTTTTGTTCTTTTTTTTTTTTTTTTGATGCACAGAATGAGGGATAGAACACTGACCCCAACTGTGAAAGGCCCGGCAACTGGTGAGCCAAAATACCTAACAGGTTAATATTATATATTTATATATACAAATCACCTTGGACACAATGAAGGATCAGTAAAACGGTGTACAAAGGCATACTGATTATGCAAGTTAATAAACATGATTTAAAAATCAAGCTCATCTGATCTCTTATCTTTTGATCCCTTTCAGTTCAAAGGGGCTCTGACCATCAGACAAGATTTGAGGCGCTTAAAGGGCAACTGAGGTGGAATTTTGAGACAGTCTCTACAGTGCCCTCTTGAGGATACACTCTGACACTAGTCACAATATTCATAATAATAATGACAAAGGAAAAAGCAGTCTTTATAACCATTACACAATCGAGGCAAAACGACTGACAGGCAGTGGTGAGCGCAAGGCTCCTACCGCTAAGGAAACCAAAATAAGGTGGCTCAGAATATCCAGTCATAAAAAATAATTACATGCATTTTTTTCATAAATCCAGAAAGTGACTAGATGTAAAGGCAGGGCATGTTTAGTAGAAGTAATAGTGGCCCACCCTGTCCAATGTAGCAATCCCCTATCTGTGCCGCCCATGCACACAGAGCACCAATGGGGATTGGCTAACACAAGCTAGGGGACTGGGGCAGGGGATGCTGCAGGTATGTGACATTAAAAGTGAGACAGCAAGGGTAGAAGGTGATGATGGAAAGGGTAATGTGTGACAGTTCGGCTTTGAGGGAAATAAGGGGACAAGTGCATTTGAAAAAGTTGGTCTCTGCATGCTAAGAAAGAGACTGAGAGGGCAGAGATGTGTGTGCTTCTGCTATCCAGGCTGAGTTGTAAATGCCTGCAGAGGGAAGAGCTTTGTGTAAAAATGGGGTTAGGTGTGTATAGGTACGCAAAGAAGTGCGTGGGTGGAAGTTAGAGTGCACTGTGTGGCGTCAACTCCACTGATACATGTTGGAATGTGCAGAACGATTGGAGCAAGGTCAATTGCTGAATGAGAGTTCAGCTTTGCAGCACTTGAGTGATCACAGACTTTATATTTGCCTGCATTCAAATCTACAGAGGAGTGTTGACCTTGCCTATTGCCTTAGTTACTTCTTGTTCTGAAAGCTATGTGAGTGCGGATGTGAAAACTTCAAAGTGGTCTGTGTCAAGCCTCAGGACAGACAAGTCTCACCATTCTGAAGTAAAATAAATCAATAAGTAAATAAAATAAAAAAGTGCCTCATATATCCTAAAAGAGCAATACAGAAATAAAAGATTATCTTCCTGTTTAAGTGCCCCTTTTCCATTGGTTGGCATCACTTTTGGCTGGTTAATAATGCTGGTTTAGGTGCATGGGGTGCAAGTATATTTGATACACTCTATGCAAATGGTCCCTCTATTGTTATGCTAAGCTTGCCTCTATAGGCTAAATCTCTAAGGGACTGGCCAACCAGCACAGAGAGTGCGGCAGGGCTTCTCTCCTGTATCTACGATATGCTACACCTGCTCTTCTGTCTGCTAATATAAAGACCAGAGGGCTAGCCTCATAAGTACTAACAAACTCTTATGTGCAGGACTGGTGGCACCTACATGCTATCACTAAGTGCTAATGTACCATACCTCAGACTCCTCAATGCTGTTTAGAAAAATAACATCATTCAAAAACATTAAAAACATGAATGTCGTTCATGACAACGTTAAAATGATACATGTAAGTGTGCGTGCCCAGTACCACCCCTCTGGAGGGTCCCCATACTAAGGGGCTTTGAACACTGGCATCCGGCATTCGGATGGGTAAAGAGGCAGCATCGTGGTGGCAGTTAAAAAAGTTTTTTGTGATTTTTTTTTCTTTTTATCGCCTATTTTCTTCCCATCCGTATTGCATACTTACATACACAGGAGTGTGAAGGTAGCGTACAATACAATAACATAATAATACCCAAGTTTTAAAAATTCAACATAAAAAGAGCAATAGTCCTGGTAAAGTAAAAACAATAACATGACAATAATAATAATAATATTCATAACCTTTTGAGTGCATGAGGCTGTAGAGTCTGCCTGTATTTTACAGGTGAAGGGCCTTATGTTTCTTGGATTTGGGTGAATGACTGGCAGGTCTGTGGCGTATGTGTGGTGGGCAGTCATTGGGAATAAGGGATGGGGATGAGGTGGTAGTGGTGGGCCGTGTGCCCACTCAGGTAGAAATGAGGTGGGAGGGATCGATGGTGGTGATGGTTGGTGTAGCTCAGGCGAAGTACATGGTCCTCAGGGTGTCATGGTGAATCTGAACAGCTTTAGCCAGTGCCTGGGGGTCCCGACCGTTACTCTGACCAGACACATGGCTGCCCTCTCCACTGCAGCGAGACGAAAGGGAGAGGAGTTGCAGAACAATGATCAGTGACACATCGTGTGTTATCATTACAATAAAGTCACAAATAAATAAAGAGTCATAAAGTCATAAAGTCATGAATAAAGACTGATGTACTTTATGTCCGATATATTTATAAAAAGGAAAATAAATGTGTTTTAAATATTTCACACCTTCTAAAAACAGAATTAAGAAGAAGGCCTAGGCCACACATAAATTTACGTTAGAAAAGAACATTTTCCAATTGCTGTGCTGGCAGTCCTAAGAGTCATGAACTATCAAAGTTTGAGTAACCCTGTATTAAATCTTTCATAACTACACTAACCTGTCATGTTCTTTGTCCACCAGATGGTAGCGGGCACGGAAGGCCACAAGACGAGCATAATAGGCTGGCGCAGGGATGGAGACTGAGCGGGTACAACGCACATAAGTGTGGCACAACTGGTAAGTTAGAATCTGCAACTCATCAGCCGTGAAACGATTGTCGTCCCACAAGACGTAGTAATGAGACGGTCGGCTGGTACCCTGGAGACACAGAGAAGGCGAAAACAACAAGATGAAACATGTGCGCAAAAAAAAAGACAATGTAAAACAACCAGATGCGATATGCAGGGTTTTGGGCTCAAAGGTATTCAATCAATAACTGAATTATAAACAAATTGTGTTGCTGTTATTATCACCTGTATGCCTGCATGGCTGCACAGGTAGAAGTCAAACTCAAAGGGATGAGTGATGCTGGTGTCCACTGTAGTCCCTGCAGGAATATTCCCACTCTTCCCAATCTGTGGAAAGAAAACACAAGATGATAATCATCAAACATATGAAAACAAGTAAGAATGAAAAGAGAACTTTAAAAAAACGTGTCAGAAAATAGAAAGCTCACCCTTTCAGACTTGTCAGCACAGAACAGGCGTGTGTGGTGGCGTTTCTGCACCACAATATAGGTGATGCCTGGCTGATAGTCTTTCTCCAACTTGATGCATGCATCTCTGATGGCCAGGAGCTCGTAGTGGAGAATCTACACACAAGAACAGTCTATATTAGCACACAAGCTGACAGTTTTTGTTTTACAGAAAAATGCTAAAATGCCAACATCACATCATTATGCAAATAAAGTAATGAGAAATAATTCATTTTTACATTATTTTGAACAATCCAGTGGAGTCTAGTATATCTACCATCAAAGAACTCCCATCATTTTCAACCACTATGACGCCATCTTACCTGCGGCAACTGTCCCTCAGGAACACCATCTCTGTAGAAAATTATCCTGGTGGGCTTGAACCGGGTCGATTTGTAGAACTGAATCAGCAGTTCGCGCACCATGTAAGACAAATCTTCAATGATCTCCTGTCTGGGCCTCTGGACTCGCACTGTGGCACAGTATCTGCTGGGATGAGCATCCATACTGCCTACCACCTGGAAGGCAGGGGAGGAAGAGAGTGACAGAGTTGAACAGGTGATTTGATTCCCACTGGCAACACATATGCAGACAAAAGTGTGTCACTGGGTATGATACTTTGCATATTGCATGTGTGATGGAGAAACAAAGAAAATCATGTTAATAGACTACATCTCAATCTACTTAGTGTCACAGTGGTTGTTAGTAGGGCTTCAAAAGGACTTTTCACTTGCTTGAAAATCTATGCACTAGATGTAGCGTTGTCTAATCAGACAAACTGAGCGATCCTTCAAAAAGTTCTGTTCTGTATGATTATTCTAAATGCAGCAAATGAACAATCAGTTTGCACAGACTGAAGAACATGAAAAGAGGCATAAGAAACAACAAAACATGCTGGAGAGAAAAAAATATAAAAATGCAAAATACTTATCTATTGTGCAATAACAGCATTCATAGTGCAACAGCTTCTTTGCCCACCACTGTTATCAGTGGTTTGTCCCAATGTGCATATTTGTACACACTATCCACACGGGCAGCCTCTAGAAGATGCCTCTAGCATCCCCTACAGGCTGCTACTGGGAATTGTGGGAGGCTCAACATCCACCTTTTATTTTCTCTTGCCTCAAATCTTTACCCTTCAATACAATCACAATTTTTCACCAGTTTTCTCCTCATTCAGGAAGATCAAGACAGACCCACTCTCCTCTCCCACCCTCTGTGTGTGTGTATGTGACTCAAGCGTTTGTCATAATTGCCAGGCAACACCGCAGCCAACCACAGCCGAGCTGAGGTCAAGGGCGGACGAGAGTTGACGTCATTTCCTGTTTGAGCGTGAGTCAGTGATGAGCCATTTGTTTCCCTTCATACCTCACTAACTCCTCTCTTACTACTCTTTTCTTTGTTCAGCCTCATTTAGTGTGTATCCGAGTCAAAAAGTCAGACTGACTGCAGACGTTTCTCATACAACTGACTTCGTGTAGGTGAAATGTTCTGATCACCCAAGACATCGCCAAAGTTCTTTAGATTAAATTGCTTGATAAGTGTTATGATTGGTCTGACAGTACGCAATACTTACTAAAGCCGTAAACAATCGTTGCAACTAATGATGGTTTTAATGGAAATGCCAGAATGAATTATAAATGCCTACCCCAAGTTACCAGAGCCCAAAGTGATAAATACATCTCATCTATCCAACAGAATTAATAGTCCAACATAAATAATTAAACATAAATAATACAGCATGTCATAATTTACTGATCCTTTTTGTCATATACTCAATTATAAACTAGACAAAGGGAATATACTTAATGTCTGACCTGATCAACTCCGGTGATTTTGGTAAACATCTTCTTTTTCTGAATTTAACGCCAGCAACATGTTTCAAACAAGTTGGGACAGGAGCAACCAAAGACTGGGAAAGTTGTGGAATGCTCCAAAAACACCTGTTTGGAACATTCCACAGGTAAACAGGTTGATTGGTAACAGGTGATAGCATCATGATTGGGTATAAAAAGGAGCATCCTGGAAAGGCTCAGCCATTCACAAGTAAGGATGGAGCGAGGTTCACCACTTTGTGAACACATGATTGTATAAAGGATGTTACCGCCTGAGCTCAGAAACACACTGTAAAACACAGTCTGTTTATTGCATGAACCCAATGTAATGACATGTGGTCTAAGGTGTTTTGATTCACGTTTTGCCTGTGTTAAAGATTAAAGATGTTAAAGTGCTTCTGCCTTAAACATACTATTTGTGGAGGGTGGATTCTTCTCTTACCAGCCTTGCTGTACGCAGTGACCCAGTGATGCTGTCGCCAAGAAACCGTGACCATGTGGCGTTTGCTTTTCTATGACATCTTGAGGTCATTCACAATATTTACATGCCCCTGTTGTTTTTGATCTGCCTATAAAAAGGAGCTCTCCTGCCAACTTAGCATCTGGACAACCACCGGAGAAGCCACACTATCACTGTGACAATTGAACTGCTTTCATATAACAAGCTAACAAAAAGTTTTTATGGCTTTCAAAGGGACTGAAAAAGAGAAACCTAGGTTGAAATGCCTGTGTAGGCCACCATCTGTTATTTTTTAAGGCGACCAGTCCCCAGATGTAGGTTTGATCCACTTTTAGCCATCTGTGCATCGGAGCTGACACAGAGCTGCTGTATTTGGTGCTGCTGTAGCCAACACAAACAACAGCAGTGAACAGAACCTGCCTTACATTCATGCTGATCAGTTCTGTGAACTGTATAACTGCATTGTTCTGTCTTGACATGGTACATCTGCTATATTTACTAAGCCAATTGCCTTTAGTTGCTGTTCCTCTACCAATGATCACTACTATAGATGATGATTTTAAGCAAACCCTGACTGTGTTGAAGTCAAAGAAAAATACTTCTCTTTTGAGCAATGTAATAAGAAATAACAAGAATTTAGGGTCTTAAAAGCTGATTTCTCTTCTTTTGATCTGTTTCTTGGTGGTAGATTTACAGTTATACTAAAACATAACAAGAAGTATGTCTGAAAATGTTTCTCTTAGACCAGGCATGGGCAAACTACGGCCCGGGGGCCATATGCGGCCCGTTACAAGTTTTAATCCGGCCCGCCGAACTTGGAAGAAATTATATCAATAAACCTTGTTAATGTTTTATTTTCCCTGCAATTCTGCCTTTTCCCCAATAGATGGCGCACTCTAGATACATTGAGCTGTGTTGAGGTGTGGCGTATTACTCCACGTTTGCGCTTTACTCTTCGACCCTCAGCCCTTCTGCAAAGATGAGCGCAACTAAGAAAAGAAAAGTGGACAGAGAATGTCCAGTTCTTAATAAGGAGTGGACAACTAAAAATTTTTACTGAACACAGATCAGCTGCTGTCTGCCCGACATGCCAAGAGACTGTGGCGGTGTTTAAAGACGATGATACAGCAAGAAAACTGACTCCAGGCTTTGATGCGCCGGATAAAAAGGGAGACCAACAACACTGTTCCCCCTGAAATTAAAAGGACGATTCTCTGTTGTGTTATGTAAAAAATGCATCTGAAAATAATTTCTTCAATCAGCCTGACATGTTACATGTCTGTCTGTTAAGGGATGCACATATGTGGCGCTCAGGTGTACGTGCACAAAACCAAGTGCGCAAATATAACGTGATCAAATATAACGCGCTCCACATACTGGCGTGTTGTCCCTGTTCGTCCTCGCGCTGCTCGTTGTTGAGTTTTGGCTTTAGGGATGATTGAATAGAAGGAGAGGACAGTTTGTTAAATAAAGACAGTCAGGAGGAGACTGATGAACTTTCAGTGCTTTAAAATAATGAAAAATATTTTATTCATTTAATTTTCAGTGTTTTAAGAGTCATTTCAATAAATCGCTCAGTTCTGTGGGACTTCAAAGACAGATATTTAGTTGTAATGCTTTTGTTCATTTATTTTCTCTTATGAGGTGGATTACCAAAACCCTCCATCCATCTGCTCCTGGTCCGGCCCCCCAGTCAAATTTTAGAACCCTTTGTGGCCCACAAGTGAAAAAGTTTGCCCACCCCTGTCTTAGACCAATTCTTAATTTTGTGGCAACCAGAAAACCAAACCCAGCCTTCAGAAGCATCCCTTCAGAAACCTCCAGGTACTGTCAACCCTGTTGTTTTTCTACAGCCTGTGATCTTTAAACAATGAATATGACAAGCAGCTAGACGGTTATGTACATACTCATAGAACTGGAGTTACATCCGCTTTCTGCTATATTCCTATTTTGCTGGTCAGCTTGTTGAATTTCATGTTAGCATGTTTAGTAGCAAGTTGGATGTGGGGAAGTCTTTTCAAGTTGCTTTTGTGCCTCAATACTGCCACGCAAGCTCAGCTGGTTTTTGCTGTTACAAGAAAGCCCCCTCTGCTGCATGCTGCATCAGGGTGTGTGTCTGTTGCTACTATATGCAAATATACTTGATAGACATGCCCCATAGTACACTGACTGTTGTATTCATATAATATACTTTGTTTTTTCTGCCAAATAAATGCTGTTGAGTTGCCTATTCCTACCCCTTGTCTAACTCTGAGAATGAATCACAATACATTCACTAATTAACCTACATTATAGGGATGCTGCTCCTTTCATGTGGATATAGGCCATTACCATTCCTATTTAGAGCTAATAAACACATCTTTTTTAAAATCTTTCTTAAGATATGTTCCCTTACTTTGCTAATAGAGTGAAAAGAGGTAGAATTGTGTTTCCATTATATATTTTTAATACTGATATAAACAATACTTTTTAAACCTAAGTTTGAGGCCATATCGTCAGTCCCTGTTTTTGATTAATAACCATTTGGTCTCTAAATAGCAAGTAACAATGAGAAATGCCCTTCACAATTCACCAGAGCCAAAAGCACTTTGTGTGACTCATAGCAGTTGTACATTCCCTTCCTTTTCCTGAGACTGTGGTCAAGGTCAACAAGTGTTGTCTAATGAAGGCGTTATTTTTGAGACTTACAGCAGTAATGGAGGGCTTCTTGCCATCTCCAGCAGGGGGGTGCGTGACATCTGCTCCCAGGAAGATAACCGGCTGCTGAAACACTGCTGACCTAAGAGAGCGAATGGAGGAGGAGATGCAAATTACACTTGCTCATAAAGGAAGAGCAAGTTTTAGGAGCTGTATCATTACAGGCTGAGGTGGGTCAATATACAGTATGTAATCCTGCAGGACTCAGCCGATTCATTAATACAATATGGAGGGTATAATTCCATGGTTTAACAGGGACATATATGGAAAAGTTGCAGTACCAAGTCTTTTATGGACAGCACTGTCTGGCATGAATGGGTTGCACAAGGATCAAACCCGTTTATATGTGACAGTGTTATTATTAAAACTCTTACTGTTGTCCTCCAAAATTGTGTACAACTAATTCAAAAGCAGCCCAAACAAAAGCTCACCGTTGGTGAGGCACCAGAATGTTGTTGATGCCTCCCAGCTTCACATTGATCTTGAGGCAGAGGTTAGAGAGGGTCTGAGGTGACGTCTTCACCACGTTCTTCACCTGGACACACTGCGTGGCCATGCCCAAGAGGGTGTCTCCCACACGCTTTACCTCCGCTACAGGAGACAGTTTGGAAATAGGACTTGAAGAACACCATGATGCTGAAGAACTGAGGTGGTATTTTGAGAAGCTTTTCACCTATTTTGATGCTTCTGGACGATGATGCTTTAACAGCAGAATATGTCTTTTTTTGGTTTTGTGGTTTGAAGACTATTGAAGATACTTTTTTTTCCTATTTATTTGTCTGTGCAAAAACAATAACAGACTTCCATCATGACTTCAATATGGCCTACCATAGACAGGAGTCTTTCCTGGCAGGATGACGATGATGAGCTGCAGTCCAGAGTAGGTGTTCTTCAGGTGTCTGAACATGGGCTCCACGCTGTCCGCTCCCTGGGCGTATTTACAGAAACATGGCTGGCCCTGGATGGGCATCCCAGCATCCTTAGAGATTTTGCGCAGTTGGTCTGTGAAATTCCTGCGAGAAAACCAGAGTAGCTGAGACAAGATTCAGCAGATTTCTCATACTTCATTGCTGTCTTGCACTGTATCCCTGCCCTGTCATTAAGAAATATTATTGATTCTATCGTAAAGAATGTAATCACTGGTTTTGAGACAGCAAATGTAGGCTAAATATGGCGTTGTGGTTGTACATTTTTCTCTTGCCAGCAGCTACATTAAAAGTGGATCTAATGACTTACCAATATAAAATGTGCAGCAGCCAAAGAGTGTTATGGGAAAATGATTTAATTCCCTGCAAAAACTACTCATTAGTACTTACTTGAGAACCTCTTCTCTGCACTGTTTCTGGGGGGCAAAGCAGGCAATCGCCCACACTTTGATCTCAATGCCGTTATAGAACTGCTTCCCTCTCATGTCCCACACTCCCTGGTTCGGAGTAGCTATGGCGCGGTTCTGTGGAAGAGAGGACCAGAGAAGATTGAACCAAATCAGGTCAGAAGTACAGCAAAAATGTGTACACTACTGAGCATGTTGGGAGTGTCCCTACTCATTAAAAAAAAATGTGTTACCCGTCCTCCATACTGCAGGATAGGGGCTGGAAGCACCCTGCCCGTCACCTCAGCCATGTCATCTTTCACCTTGATCCCAAACTCCTGAATGTACGGGTCCAGGTTGAAGTTAGCGTTCTTCATCTGTGGAGAGTAAAGAAATTTCCTCCTTTAGAAAAGACAATTCCTGTACACTGTTGCTCCATCAGTTGCATGGCCTCCACCCACCAGTTGTCTGCACAACTCACCAGCCGGCTGATCTCCTCTTGTCTGTCGGGTGCGGAGCGAGCTGTGGCTTTGATCATAGTGGAGGTCTGATTATCAGTCAGTTTCTTGATGCATCGTTGCCCTGCTACAATGTTACACACCTGGAATGAGCAAACCCAGAGTCATTAGGTCGTAAACATCGGTTATTCACATTCACAAATCCTGAACATTTATCAAAAAATAGTCAGTGTTCATGGTGCTGTGACATATGAACACTAATTTATCTTTAAACGGCAAACTGAGTTATAGTACCGCATTTAAATTATCCTTGAACCCTTCCTCACCTCCAGAGGCAGGTAGGTGTGCTTCTGCTCCTGCCCCACCTGTAGACAGGGTAGGTGGGGGTATTTTAGCTGCAGGTTGTACTTCTGCTTGAAGTACTGGGCCACTGTACATTCTACTGTCTGCCCACTTTCGAGCTGGAGGGGAAACCTGATTTAAAAGAAAAAAGACAACAAACGTGAACTATTACATGATCTGGTGAACTGTAGAAAGAGGCATTCTGTTTTCTTCTGAGTTCTCACTACCCTTTTCTCTCTGCATGTCTCCCTTTTATTTATTCATCCAATGATCAGAATCATGCAACAGTGATTCCGTGTTGTTTTTTCGTCAAAAAGAGGGACCAAGTGTGCGCACATCCTGGTAAAAATATTCAGGTGCGAAACAAAAAGACAACTGTAGGCACAAAGGACAAAGGTCTGGACACTCCAAATAAATAATTCATCTGTCTTTCAGAGACAGGTAATGTTTCGATCTGTAAGATTTTCCTCTGGCCTGTGTGCGTCTGTACAGCCTTAGAGATCATAACATTACCAGAGAGTACAGCACCTGTCTCTGAAAGAGAAAAAAATTATTTATTTGAAGCCTAACAGTGTCTGGATCTTTCTCCTGGGTGTCCTTGTGTGTGCTAAATGCATTTAAAATGCCACAATAGTTTTTTTAATCCAGACTGTTGTAATTGGTCTTATCTTCATGGTTCTTCAGACAGTGGAAATGCAAACAGTGCAAAGAGGGATTTCAAGTTCGCAGTTTAGTTCCTGAAATTAGTTTCAGTGGCTTCTTGTTATCTGGCACTATTTGGTTGAAACCAAATGACAACGACACACACTCAGTGGAAAGCGTAAATCATTCAGTTCCATACAGCCAATTTGGGGATCCGAATACTTGTAACAGGTATGAACAAAGATAAAAACTGAGTGTATTTGATCTCGTCAAAAGCAATCATTAATGTGTTTGTCTGCTCATTGTAAGTCGCTGACAAAAGCAGCTGCCAAATGATCATAATATTATGGAATTTACTGCTGTCTGCATACTTACGTCTGGTGGCTGGCAGGTCGTCGGGTGACATTGCATACACGATACTTCCTCTTCATTTGGCCACAGTGGGTCACCTCCACCTTCAGGCCTGGTTAACACAAACAGACACAGCAAGACAGACATGGTCATTAAAAGCAAAGTCATTAATAAATAACAAAACACAGTAAAAGTTAAAACGGAAATGTCTCTGATAACAAATGGCAGTAACTTATGTATAAGGTCCAGGAAGACTTTTGAAATGCATCTGCCTGGTGTACGTGAGCAAAGAATCTTTAGACAGGTGTGTTGTGGCGTGTTTGGAGAGCACTTTCCCACTGGCCAGTAGCCCACCTTTAATCTCCTTGGTGAAGCGGACCCTTTGCGAGTCAGTAAGAGTCTTGGGCTGCTCATCAATATTGCGAATGTCCAAAACCTCACACATGAACTCAATTACAGGCTGGGCTTTGTAGAAGGCCGTGGCGGACACTAGAGGGAGACAGAGAGCAGCAGTGAGTCCATGAGAGACAGAGAGGGGCAACGTAACAAAAGGCACATGGAAGGCCAACAACTTTTACGAGCCTGACACCATTTAAAGCATTTATCAGAGCTAAATTAATGTTAGAATAAAAGGTCAAATTAAAGCAGCCAACAGAAAGGACAGCAGCAGCCTACATTTATGATATCATGATTATAAATCACATAGACGGTGGTTCAAATCCTCTTTGAGCAAATTTTACTTTTCACCTTTTCTGTCTCATTGTTTTTGCCAAGTCATGCAATGTCGGTAAAAAACACTGAGCTCACTGACTGACTACACACTCTCTGGTGGGCATGTCTTCAGTGACTCACCGTCAATGTTAAGCATCATCTTCCACATGGCGGGGCGCACAGACTGGTGGAAGCCAAACCAGACTTCCCTCCCCCCACCCAGCGGGTGGTAGTATCCTTCAGGTGGGGAGAAAAATGAACGGCCCACTGGAGTGTACCTAATCACAGGAGGTGGGAAGACGAAAATGATGAATGTGCAAAATGACTTCACTGAACACAAAGCATGAACTCAGCATGACTTCATGTCCAGTAAAGTTGTCGTCTCATGTACGAGGTTTCAGAGTGACTCTGTTGCATGGACCTGAGTGGAAAAACACCTAAATGGGAGTTATGAGGAACAGTGCTGAGCTTTTTATCTAGAACAGACACAAAATGGGGAAAACATTATCACTGAACTGACTGCTTTTCCGCAAACATCTCTGGCTTAAAGACTTCCTTTTGGACCATTTTCAGGTCAAGTCCTCAAGCCAGTTATCATTATTCCCCTGCTCAGCATTGTTCAGTAGACACTTTCACACAGGTCTCAGCTAACAAGCATCTTTTGTTTAGTGACTCTGACCCCTGGAGCTATGGATGGCCTGGTGTAAGTGAACAGAACAACCTATTTAACCTTGCTAGGCTGCAGTTATAATGTCAGTAAGAATGAACCTGACTTTAAATCTGCTTTTAAGATGTAAACACATATAACTCTGATTATTTAACCAAACAGACAATTCAAAAGGAATGAGTGTGCTTCAGTATGTGTATGTATATGTCTTTTGGTCTCTACTGGCTAACAGAGAAAAGTTTCCTATGGTGTACCTCATAGAGGCCAGGTGGCGCATGGCCACGTCCAGGGCTTGAACCGAGTCGAGGGGGACCTGCAGCCGGCCGCTGACCAGAGTCTCCTGCAGCAGGCGCCATGACACTTTGGCCAGCCAACGGATGGACACCTTAAAGATTCGGTCCTTACCCTCACCTGGGATAGTTACCTCAAAATCCACCTGGAGAAAGAGAGCAGAAAGGACAGAAATGGAGAGGAGAGGTAAAGAACAAGGCTGCAGCAGAAGGAGAGCAATAACCAGAAGTTGAATGAAGATGGACCATTAGCAAGAAAAGCTAATTATCAGGTTGTACAGCATACGAGAAACCCTCCGTACAGGATTCATTATTAAGAAGGTATTTCACATTACAGATAGCAGCACCTTCTCGACTAAACGTAACTCGCAAGATGCTCGTTTATAGCCTGATTACTTGTAGATGACATTACAACAGCCTGGGAGTTTGCACAGTTTGGCTTTCCTAATGTTTTTGTTTGCATTGCTGTATGGGCCCCATACATGACAGTATGGAAGCAAATGGGTCTGAATCCTTAAAGAAAATGTTTAAAAACCACTGCAAACATCTACCTTCTCACTCCCAATCGGAAGTGCTAGCACCGTGTAGATGTTCTTCTTGCCGTCGTACACTGGCTTCCTGTCACCGAAGAGCTGGGGCTTGAAGTGTTGCACCATGTATTCCACCACCTCCCTGTAGGTAGTGACACAATATGGGATTAACATGCACCAGAAACGGAAAGAGACTCTGTTCTGCCAATTAAACGCATCGCCTCATCAGGATGCTCCACTGTGATCAGGAGGGGGAAGCAGGTCTCAAGATGATAGAATATTGATCAAGCAGGATACAGCTGGTGGGTGCAATATTTCATGGTCACAGTGTGAGAGGCAAGGACAAAAAGAGTGAGGGGGTGTTTTGGGGGGGCACCTTTCAATGCCTTGGCCTTCATATATGTGTGGGGGATGAGGATTTGTTCTGAAAAGAAAAGGTCAAAGGGCTTGGCCTTTGCATGCCTTCTTGGAACCTTTGTCTGAAACCCTAAAAGCAAAAGAGACTGATGCTCAAAGACCCTCTCTGGACGTTAGAGGCGGTGCGACGTACACACGCAATTTTCAAGGATTCTCCTTTAGAATTTCAAGTTTTCTGAGTAAACAGCTCTGTGTAATTACAATTAGATTGTGCTCATTTGCTTCTGTTTCTGTTCACATCCTTGGTAATTAGGAAGACAACAAAAAAGCTCAAGTACTGGAGTGGAGTGTTCCATGGATAACCTTCATCTTTCTGCTGAGGTCTTCCAGGATTTTAACAAAAGATTGTTTGTTTAATCAGAAACAGAATGCTGTGTGAGGACACTAGTATTGGGTCAGGGCTGTTTTAATAGACAAAAATCATGTTATTCCTTTTAGTTTAAGGGAACAGTAATTCATTGGTGTTGTGGAAACATGCAAAATTATAATTCATTAAAGCTGCACAAGTCCAATTAAAATTGTCAATAATAATGGCTACCTAATCATTGTATAGCAATTTTTGCAATTATAGGCATTTTTGTCCAGAAAAACAGAATATATATCATGGTTTTATGGATTGAAAAACAGATTCTCACCATTTTACACCCATATTTCTAAATGATTATTGACAATGACCCAAAGGCACACTGTTAGTACAACACGCTGGGACAGTGACACAGATTGGGCTCCTGCCAAGAAACTGCCAAAAAGTTAGCTTATATATATTGTATTACTGCTTCTAGCCTGTCCCTGACACATGACTCCACACAAAGGACAACTGTGCAACATGATAGCCAATCATATCGTCTTGTCACAGTCACAAGTGTGATGCTAAAATTTTATTCAGGAATTGGAAGCAGAGGAAGCTGAGTGAAAGAGAAACTGACATTCATGCCTTCATAGAAGGATAAATTCTCCTGGATCAAACATGACGAGACATATATTGTGTGGCGTGTTGCCATCTCCCCTCAAAGACAGACAAGACAGTCTTTTTTTCTTTTAAAGAAACTGGCTCTCTGAAGTGACATGACAAAGGTCGGCAAGGCAGACAGACAGCACATTTCCCCCCTGAATTTTGTAATTTATGTTTATGTGCTGTTTGCTGTTTGGATTAAAGTAATAAACATGACAAATCACAGTTGTGGCGGCTCTTTTTGTTTCTTATTTGTTACAGCTGAAAAGAATGTTTGGAGGGGGCCACGAAAAACTGTCTACAGACTAAAAGCTCCATTAAAAAAGTTGATATTGAATGAAGTTCATAGAAACCAACACAGCAATCCATGCTAACCTGTATGAATACTGAATGAACCAAAAGAAATCTTTTCACTCTCTTCACCATAAATAGAAAACTACTGATCAATGGGAGATTTTCAATATCTCGTCTGAAAACATAAGGGTTTTTTTTGTTGAACAAACAGTATTATAATTTCACAAAATATTATTTTTAATGGCTCTTTAATAACACTAATATATTGTAGAATCCAATACCACAGATAACCAACTGTACATAGCATGATAACTGTCAATTTTCATAGCACAACCAGTATACCCCTGCAACCCTACTGATCAATTACCTTTGCCGCACTAAACCTCTTTTTAATACAGGGAACAGATGCCTAATTCTGCTCCTGGGTTATATCACAAGGTTGCTTCATTATTATGTGATAATATTCTCAGGCTCCTCCCTCATATTAGTGACTTCATCTAGATTTTAAAAATTATTCGCATTTAACCTGAATTATACAGCCAGCGGTTCAAGTATCCAATGAAAGGGCTTCTTCAAGCATGCATAAACACCAGCCAAGGTGAAAGGGTTAGTTAAGTTAGATTCACTTTTGACTCCACCATCTGTCCGGTCTGGTCTCTCTGGCACAGCTACTGCAGGGAGAGAAGGCTTCCTACTGCTTAATGTGACCTGAATGTGTTTCATTTTTGCCTAATTCTGCACAGACGCAGGGACTTTTCTCAAATTGCTTTTTGCTCTTCAAGGCCTCATGAGGAGTCAGACTAGGTATGATTTTCACAGAGGCATTGCCTTCCATATAAAGCAAAGCAATAATTTAATCTTAGTTTGGGAAATGTGTTTCCTTTGCTGACAATATCAGAAGCAGGTCATAAGGTTGAGGATTTTTTGCACGCCATTTATGACTGAATATCTATTTATACTGCACCATACTCAAATATTCTTTCTCCTAGAGTGCATGGTGCAAACATAAAGCATGTTTAAGCTACCAAGACCAACCTAGGTAAGACATAACAGAGTTGAAGAGCTCTGCTTTAGCTACAAAAGATTGTTTTATTATTTTCCCCACTCTAAAACATGGTAATCAGCATGTTAAAATAAATAAATAGTTGTTACAAAGAACTACATTGAAATCTCAGTTGCATTGTTCATGTTGAAAGTAGCTCTTTTTGCTGCCTCCTGAAAGACTGACAACATAGTGATTACGAGTGACTGTTGGGCTTTCATTATCCAATTTCAAATGGTTCCACACTGCAGGCCTTTCAGCTGCTTGTTGACTTCTTAAAATGCACGCTGCCACAAATTTTTAACCGCTTATGACAAATTACAACTGACAAGTACAGACAGTACTTGCAGATTAGTGTGGGACATCACAGACAAGAACAATAAGAAACACTGACTGTGATCAGATGAAGGTGTAACCACAGTCTTCACATGTCTTACTACCTGTTGACTCTTCGTGGGCACTTGTCGGGCTTAATGTCCACCTCATAGTGATAGACATCCATCTTTGGGATCTCCACCTCGAAGTAGTTGGCCAGCAGCTTGATGGGCTTGCCCACTGTACCCATGCCTGGCCGGCGGGGGGCATGGAACACCTGCTGAAGGGGTGGGGGGAAGACCCCCATGGGCACTGGACAGACAAGGGGTAAGGAGCCATTGACGGGGACAGGTAACAGAGGGGAGGAGATTCGGAGCAAAGAGAGTAGGAATGAGGAAAGTGGATGTGCGCAAAACAACAGCGAGAACAGAAGAAGAACAAGTCAAAGCAAAGGAAGGGCATAAGCAAAGCAGGCAGACAAGAGATAAAGAACGGTCAAGTGAGGAGGAGGCAAAGGAAGCGTTTGTGAGCAGCAGGGTGAAGAGGGCAAGAAATGTGGCATAAGGCGGGAAGGAAGCGTAGGCAGAGGCCAAAAGGATATGATAGGTGGAAACCAGAGTGAGGGGCAGTAACAGGAAGACGGGAAAGGGGAAGATAGGAAAACAGGGAAACAATGAGAATGGAACAGTTAAGCGGCAAAATGTGCATTTGTGGGCAGGGAAAGGGAGGAAGGTATGTTATATAAGTGTTAAGACAAAGGACGATGGAGGAGGATATTGACAAGGCATAAAGAAGAGCAGGAGGAACAACCAGATTAGGTCAAATGAGGTGGGACAAGGGAGAGAAGGGGGAGGACAACAGAAAGAGAAATTATGGAGGAGGAAGAAAAAAATGCTTGTTTATTGAGCAAAGTGTGATTTTTTTCATAATTCAGCTCCATTTATTTATCACATGAACTTCTGTTTCGTTGTGCTTCCTTTCTGATCACACGCCTGCTACACAGATTTCTAACAACTACGGCAATCGATTGATTGTTGAAGCTATTTATCAACAAATCAACGAAAATGGCAAATGTCTGCTGGTTCCAGCTTATGAAATTCGAGGATGTTGCTGATCTGACAAAACAATTACTTTCAGGACGTCACAGATGGCTCTTGGATCATATGATGACGATTTCTTTCATCAGTTCACATTTTGTAGAACAACTGATCTACCAATTAATTGACAAAATAATTTACAGATTATGTTGATAATAAAAACAATCATAAGTTGCAGCCCTCAACACATTTTACACTTTCAAAATGAGTCGAACATCTGATCTTATTCCATCCAACATGCACTTCATACGTCAGTCATTACATCACATCAGTAGGCCACAGAAAACAACTGAAATCTCACTGATTAGTGACTATCTGTGTGCACACTAGCATCATGTCTTAAAAACAAGTCTGAGCCAGTCAGGATGTCTAATATAGAGGGGGTCCACGCCTGGGTGCTAGATGTGAGGCTAGCTGTGACTCCTGCCTGAGAGGGGCCCAGTGCCTTAACCTCTTGGTCCCCAGAGACCAGCCCTCCTCCACCACAACAAAGACCCCAGCTGCCCTGCTCCTCCGTCTCACACTCACACACAAATACACGGGTGTATGACAGAGGGAGCGCCCTTGCTACAGCGAACACACACACACACACACACACACACACACACACACACACACACACACACACACACACACACACACACAGGGGGCCCCCTCTACATTCCCAGCCTCACCATGGAGACACCACGGCAACACAGCATTGTCATGGATATCAGGGGACCAGTGTGTGTGTGTGTGCGTGTGTCAGGCTGTCGGAGAAGATGGGAGGAGGCAGGGTGCTTCTGTGGTCATGCCGAAGAGACCTTGGCCTTTTTGGTCCTGCACTGAGCATGTTCCCACATCGGGCCAAGGCGCCCGTGTATCCCAAACTGGAAAAGCCCTGCTTTAAATAGCTGCTGTGGAAATCCTTAGGTCAAACAAACCACTCGATCATATGTTCACTAAGCCTTCAGAAGATGCCAAACTGACAGGAAGAGTAACATTACCCATAAAACACACAAAAAGATGCTCTGCTCACAGTGCGTATTGTGTGTGTGTGTATCAATGTTTGAATCACACTTCACTACAACACATCTGACAAACACCATAAACACAGACATCAGACATGTGTTGACCGCACATACTCCATGTGCAAGAAAGCATGCATGTTTGTGAATATGCGGGCGTCTAGAGTGCGTTGCGATCGCTGCACACTCACACAATGACACACACTTCGCCCTTGTGCCAGTAAAGGCAGATGGTGAGAAGCGGAGCCAGCGCTCTCACATATCCCAAGACAATAGCAGTCTTTCCTGGGCGGTAAGACTTAAAGCAGAGCTTTGGTGCTGCATCACAACATGAAGACGCTCACTACTTACTGTCTTTACAATGACGTAACAAGCAATAAGCCCAAGTCACATGGGAATGACTACTTTAAAGTTATATCTAGGAGGACAAACATTTTGTACACACTTTTGGTTGATTAATGGCCTTGGTCATGGCCTAAATGCAAGCCTTTAAAATCTCAAAACAAGGAACAGTAGTGGATGTTTACTAGGAGACCCCTTCCCTCGTCAGGAGATCACATGAATGAGAAGGATCAGCCAATTACGCATCAATTGTTTTGGCCAAACTAGTTGGCTCTCTGAATAATTGGCTGTTGACCACGAGCTAAACATGGCAATCAGCTCAATCTTGGAAAATAGCACATTGAATAATCACACTTCAAACACAAAAGCAGACTTTGAGATGAGGGGCCCCAGGGGCCTTTCACCCATACTAAAAAAAAATCATATTCAACTGAATTCAAGGTTCAGTATCTAGACTGACAAGGTAACTTCAAATCTCAGGCCTACTTGTGCAAACAGCCTGAATATATCCAAAGATGATTAAGAAGTAGTTAACTGGGTGTATGAGTTCACAACCCCACCACCCTAAAAAAGACAGCATTCAATATATAAACCCTGGCTTCCACACGTACAGATTCAAGGTTGTTTATCAAAGCCAGGGTGCAAAATTTTCCGCAATAAGTGGACTTCAGACCCGGGCATAAAGTTAAACACCACCCAGTTTGTGTTCTAATTGGCTGCCTCTACACCTCAGTGTCATGCAAGAACACTGCCAAATAAAGATCATCACTGGCACTGATTAGCACACGCTGTAAATCTGAAGTGAAGCATGCAGAGCAAAAAAAAAAACAAAAAAAAAAACCCACATACAAATGCAATGCACTGCATATGCTCCTCACTCATTCCAAACCTGAAACAGATTCTGTCAACTCTAACTGCAGATTAGCAGATATCACAATCGAGGATTATTTTTGGCACCATGATAAATAATTCATCTGCAGATGTTAGGCCTGTGCCCGTCATGTGCGCATGTAACGTATTGGTGTTAAACACTCCTCAGACACCCTGAGCAGTGGGAGCAACCGTAACCTGTCAGTGAAAAGGGAGGCTTGTCTCTGTGTGGGGTGCAGCCAGCTGCTGTGCCGCTGCTGCTGCTGCTGCTAGAAGGCGGGCTTCACCTCGTCCCTCCTCACCGAGATTCCCACGACCTCCCTGCCCCCGCGCATGGTTGAAGATATTGTCAGCGCTCCAAACGACTTGTCTCTACCTATAAATCTGGATAAATACTAATGTTCTCTGCGAAGTGTTGTGGATGCAGACTGCAAGAGAGCCCCGTCCAGCTCCCACTCCCTCTTCTGTAAACGTTGCGATGCAACAGACGGGGTTGTCACCAAGCCTCCTTGTACATCCCCCTTACGCTAAGGCCAGGCTACGGTGCCCCGTTTCTGCAACTGCGGTCTATATCTGCAACCCACGACTCGGGTATCCGGACTGATAGCATGATAAACCACTATCGTTAAAGTAAAAATAAACCTACCAGCGCCAGACGGTCCCGGCTCCATCCCATTCACTTAGCCGCGCGGGTACAAGCTAGCTAGTCCGGGGTGCTGTGGCCAAACCGCCGGCCCCTTCAGGCTGGAAGCGTCTCAGACTTCCAGCCCCCTCCTCTCGGCGTGTAGTCTTCTCCTTTCTCGGTGTACCCCCGCCCCCTGCCCCTACCAGAACCCCCCAGACCCACAGAGGAGTTGAGGCTAACGGCGATAGCTGCCAGTTGCCTGTCTGCCCGTTGACCCTGGAGCTGGTAACGGCAGAGCTGGAGGGAGATAGCGTCTTATTTCTAGACACTCTTCCTTCGCGGGGCAGTGTGGTCCCTCCCGGCGCCGTGATCTCGCCGATTGTCCGCGGCGCTGTGATTTCTTGTCGGTCTGTTGTGTTCAAGCAGGATTCTCCAGCGGAACAAAAAAGGCCAGCCCCTCACCCCCGAAAAATCTGAAACTTCTTCTCTGCCATTAAAAAGTGCAAAAGGAAGTGTTGATGAACTTGCTGTCACACCCCAGAGGTTGAAGGCGGAACTACATTGCAGATATGCAAATATGGACAACTGTCAGGACAGGCTCATTGTCACGACCCTGTGTGTTCAAAACGTGATAAAGAAACAAGAGAATATGTAAGCATACGAAACAATTTAGAATATTTAAAAACTAGTTTAATAATATAATATTTAACTCATGTTTGTTGTTTATACAATTATTTAATGATGTTTCAGAATTATTTTATCGTTGTCTCCACGTTGATAAAATCAAATTTTAGTTGTTGTTGTTTTATTTCTCTTTTTGGTCAGATTTTAGATGACAACATTTCTTTATTTGTATGTTTTGTGGGGAAATTCTCACTAGCACAGTCCTTAGATCCTTTATTGCATAACATTTTTTCTGTTTTACTTGTGCAAATAAATAACTTATTAGTAGTAGTTATTTATTTACTTTTCATCCATGCGTGTTGTTCACTTTTGTGAAATCACAAAAGAAAACAAGCACATTCAAAATTAATTTGGAAAAAATAACATTGTGAAATAAATGCAAAAAACTATTTTATTGTAAAAAACAAAAACAAAAAACATGCAGAATGAAAAAGTAATTTATAATGATGAGCTGGCTTTTCTAAACATATTGGATTGTTTCACAATTTTATGGTTATGTTATTTATATCCTATATTCATATTTCTTTAGCTATTAATGATGTGATTATTTTCTGGATTAATCTATCCGTTGTTTGGCCTATGAAATGTCAGAGAACAGTAAAAAATATATATTTGATTAATCAAGTAATCATCTCAGTACTAGTTCAAATCATTTTTTATTTCATAATGTCTAATTTATTGAGTTAGTTTTGAACACTTTAAGTCACCATAGACTGTCAGTACTTACACTTTAAATCCATCTGCACACTTTACTCATATATAAACGTTATCCACCCATTAAAACCTCATGATATCCATCCATGAAAGCCATCCAAGTAGTTTAAAAAGTAATCTGCAGACCTAGTAGGGTATAGATATAGTAAATAGTATGGTAGTGGAAGTACATTTACTGAACCATTGTATATAAGTACATTTGTTAAAGTAGCATTTCTATTTTTATGCTACTTTACACTTCAACTTACATATCAGAGGTAAATATTGTACCTTTTTTTACATGGCCAGGTATGGCCAGTAGTCGGTTTACTGATTAAAAAACTAGACAAAAAAAACATATAATCACTTCTAAAATATGATTTGTTTTAATACATGACACTACCCAGCTAAATAGAAAGTTTAAATTGCTTCAACCTCAGCTAGCTAACAGCAAAATGTCACTTGCTTATTAGTGCATCAGTAATAATAATTCAATAATACCGAATGATATAACATTCACAGGAGTTTTTCTCACCATCAGCACTTTTACTTTCGATACTTGAAGTACATTTTGCTGATAATACTTCTTTTACTTAAGTAGGATTTTAAATTCAGCACTTTGACAGTAAGATGACATTTTCTTTAGGGCGTCAGTGTCGTTTTTGGTCAAATAACTGAAATCCATCTAGGTCGCGCCCATCCACGTGCTTTAAAAATCTGCCGACCTCTGACAGGAAGTCGTCACCACGCTGCTACGTCACTTTACCCAATGCGGAAGAGATCGTCATCGTAAGAGCTGTGAGTTGGAAGGTCTGTGAGATGTGATAAGATTACAGTGATTTTGACGTGTGGGTCAATATTTTGAATGAGTGAAGCAGTTTCCATTAGCAGTAGGTGTTTTCTGGTCATGTGTGAGTAGATCTGTGCTTTTATAGCCTCGTAGCAGTTGAGTTCAGTGCATGTCTCGTGAGCCAGGCTGGCAGTTATCGGAGAAATCAATCACTTGCTGCATGGAAGATGAAATATTTCTTTAAATAACACATTAGATAAAACACTCAGATAATTCTCACGCCGTATAAGCAATAATGTGGTCATTCTCTTCTGTCTAGTGTAGGGTGGGTAAAGTTGACAGTCATAAACCTATTCACAGTCATTGAATCGCTCATTTTTAGACGGGTTTAAGTCCGAACATGTCGTGGATAAGGGAAGGTGAATTAAACCTGCTTGAAAAGATTTCAGCCAATATCCTGAAGGTAAGCCTAAAACTGCATATTCTTCTATAGCAGCTACCTGTTTGTCGAGGCACAGTTAGTGCCTCTCATGTGTTTCCATGTCATTTGAGTCACAGAGCTATGAATCAGTTTTCCGACAAAGAAATACACAGTAATGTCTGAAAGAAACAGATGGTCATTGAACATCTCTAACCGCAGTTATAGAGGCTTTTCAAAGAATTCTCAAAGAATCTTCTAACCATGTAGATGACAAAATATTCATTTCAACGCATAATGATAGCGATTTCTCAATTATTCAAATATCAGTGCGCCCTGAAAAAAAGTAAAATGCTCTTATTTCAGTTATATTTCTCTATACTAATGTTCCAATGTATTATTTTAGGTTTTCATGTAAAATAATGTGTTTATATTTTTTATGTGTCATGCCAATGAGTACTGCTGGCTATCTGCATAGGAAAATTGGGTTCATATTTTGTGTCTTCAATTATAGAGCAAATATTTTTTATCCAAATGGTCAGATGGGATTGAGGATGCTGAAAGTACCTCCAGAGCAGCGTTAAGTGTTTAACTTTTCAAAGTTGACTAGCTATTTAGTTTTCACAATTACGCATACTGAGCTCTGTGACTTGAACATAACGGTCATATAAGAGGCACAAACTTGGGCTAGCTTCTGTCACAAGACACAACTTCTGTCTAAAAGTAATCAGCACCACTGAAGGGCTGCAACTAAGGGTTATTAACATTAGTCATTATTTCATCTGCCGATCATGTTCTCGATTAATCAATGAATTATTTCCTCTCTAAAATGCTAGAACATGGTGCAAAATGTCCAAAGAGTCAGAGTTGATATTTTTGAGTAGCTTATTTTGTTTAGGAAAAAAACAGTCAAACGTTTTCCCCCAGTTTTTCATCTGCATTCACAGTCTTCATTAGCAGATTGAGGTCATCTCATCTGCTGATGAAACTGCAGTTGAAAGCCCTGAAAAAGCTTGCAAGTGGACCTTGAGTCAAGATTTTTTTTCAAAATACTAATTTTTAATGTCAAGAATAAAATCTAACAACCAAGATAACAAGATAACAAAGAAACTCAGTGTCCTATTGTGGAAGACATTTTCAGAAGCTAGAACCAGAGATTATTTGGCATTTTTTCCTGAAAAATTGATTAAAAGATGGATTACCAGAATCTTGCCATATTAAATTTCTCTTTAGCTACTAATCTTTTCAGCTCTGAACTGTATTATTAAAATGACTTAATGTCTCTGTCAGTACAACCCAAGCCTCTCCTGACATATTGTGTCTCCCAGGCTGGACCCATGCCTAAACATGTGGCCTTCATCATGGATGGTAACCGTCGCTTTGCACGTAAGAAAAGCATGGAGCGGCAGGAAGGGCATATGCAGGGCTTCAACAAGCTGGCCGAGGTGAGGTTGTGTTGGGATTAAAGTCTTCTCACATACACTTGCCATCTGCCATAAAATGCATTTCGCTCATGTATATGTGTAACCTTTGTCCCTTCCACACCAGACATTACGATGGTGCAAGCATCTGAACATCCAGGAGGTTACAGTGTACGCCTTCAGCATCGAGAACTTCAAGCGCACTAAAGACGAGGTGGATGGGCTGATGGAGCTGGCCAAGCAGAAATTTGAGAAGCTGTTGGAGGAACGGTGAGTTTCAAGTTGAGGATTCTGAAGGTCTGAAATAGCTTTTCACTTTGCTGTTGCTTGTTGGCCACTTTTTATACATCATGTGAGTCACAGCTTCCTTAAAGTAAAGTGGAGAGGAACAAAATGCAGTGCTCAAGCACTGCTGTGTACTTACAGTAAGTCCAACCTTCATGTTTCAGTTTCAAGCTTTGCAAATACGAACTGAAATGAACTGAAATGGGTAATAAGTAGCCAATTGTAACAAGAGCTTTTTCAAACAACCTGTTAACGGCTTTTAAATCAACAGATTTCACGGTTGCATTTCAAAGTATCCACACAGTGGAAGTATTGGAATTTTTTTGCTGCAGCAGTAATGACACCCCTGACACAGAAACACCAACCATTGCATTGGCCATTGAGTAAGCTACACTGTGGACTGATGCCAGAAAGGCCAAGAGGAACAAAGACTGACTTATAAGTAGGAGTGCACAATATATCAGTTATTTCCATTGCTATTTTGGCGGATGCTGACTTTTTCAATGCAATATGCCAGAATATCTGGTTTATAACTGTAGATGTTGCCTCCAATCATACTATACAGTGGCATACAAAGGTTTGGGCACCCCTGGTAAAAAATAATTTATGCTTTTTGAATAGCTAAGCAAGTAAAAAAAAAATGGCCTGATTTCCAAACGACGCAGAGTTAAAGATGACACATTTCTTTAAGATTTCAAGCAAGATTACTTTTGTATGTCGATCTTTTAGTTATAAAATAACAAAGAAGAAAAAGGCCCTGAAGCAAAGGTTTGGGCACCCTGCATGGTCAGTACTCAGTAACACCCCCTTTGATATCACAGCTTGTAAAGGCTTTTTGTAGCCAGCTCGAAGTCTTTCAGGTCTTGTTTGCTGGATTTTCTGGCATTTTTCCTTTCACAAGGCTTCTAGTTCTGTGAGATGTTGGGCCGTCTTGCATGCGCTGCTCTTTTGAGGTCTATCCACAGATGTTTGATGATGTTTAGGTCAGAGGACTGTGAGGGCCACTGCAAAACCTTCAGTTTGCGCCTCTTGAGGTAGTCCATTGTGGATTTTGAGATGTGTTTAGGATCATTATCCTGTTGTAGAAGCCATCCTCTTTTCATCTCCAGCTTTTAAACAGACAGTGTGATTTTTGCTTCCAGAATTTGTTGGTATTTAATTAAATCCATTCTTACTTCTACCCATGAAAAGTTCCCCATGCCACCAACTGCAGCACAAACCCAAAGCATGATCAATCCACCATCCACAGGTGTAGAGGTGTTTTTTTCATGAAATACTGCACCCCTTTTCCTCCAAACATAAATTTTCTCATTTTTGGCCAAAAATACCTATTTTAACTTCATCACTCTACAGGATTTATTAACAAATTGCAACAGGCTTGTTTAGATGTTCCTTTGCAAACTTCTGACGGTGAATTTTGAGGCGAGGATGCGGGAAAGGTTTCTTCTTATGTCTCTTCCATGAAGATCATATTTGTGCAGGTGTTGCTGAACAGTAGAACAGTGCAATGTGACAATGTGACAGTCCCAATGGTGATTGTGTACAAGCCATGACCCTATCAAGCTAATTAAGTTTAGAGACCTTTCCTTTTTTCACTCTAAAATTGTACAAAACAAAAATAATGCACTGATTTTGCTTAAAATTTTAAAGAGAATGTGCATCTTCTTCTTACTTAACTATTCACAGTAACATAAATTTTGACCAGGGGTGCTCAGAAACATTTATTCCAACTAATCACTTAACTATAACAGTGAAAGTTTAAGCTAATTTGGAGGCACATTAATCTGTTTTTCCACAAATGGCCACTGGAAGTTGGCCCAAGACAAATGGAATCTTGCATCACCAGACCTTTTTTTATGTTGCTCCACAATGGAGCATATTTGCTTGAATGACGGGTTTAACTTGTCACACTCGGCTTTGGTGCTTGCCACTTATTCGCCCCACCTCAACTCTGTTCTTCAGTAGTTACCAAAATCACATTTTTCCCTGCAGCAGTAACACTGTAGAAAGTGTGGTTGGTTAGTGCCTGTTAATCACCTTTACACAAGACAGTGGACTGCAAACGGCTTCAGGGGGTCTGTCCTCACTGGCTGCTCGGTGGAATTTCCAATGTGTAGGCACCTTTGTGTATCCCTTGGTGGGGAAATGCTGATGGACACGCTTCAGCAGCCTTGTAAACTAGTCTTCTTGTTCTTCCTGTTCCTCTTTAAGCTTAAGATTTTTCTCCTCCTCCACGCACCCCTTTTGTCAATCCCCTTCTTTAGGGACAACCTGGAGAAACATGGCGTGTGTATCCGCGTGCTGGGCGACTTGACTATGCTGCCGCTCGACCTCCAGCAACTTATTGCCAAAGCTGTGGTCACAACCAGGGCGCACAATAAGTATGTGTTTTATTAATTTACTCCTCTGCTTTTATGACCCCAACTCAACTTAACCGCCATACCAGCCATATAACAGATTTTATGTCATACATTATAAATGACCACGACTGAACAAATGCTTGTTTTGCAGATGTTTCCTGAATGTGTGTTTTGCCTACACGTCACGATATGAAATCACCAACGCGGTCAGAGAAATGGCTTGGGGAGTGGAGCAGGGCCTGATCAAAGCAAGGTAAACAACAACAACAACAGCAGCAAAGACCAGACTGAGCTGATGTTGATGTTGACATCATACCAGCGTCCATAATGCAACAGAGAATGTGAGAATGTTGAACCGGGGAGCTGTTGCTCTAACAAGCTGTGTTTGTGTTGTTCTGTCGTGCTCAGTGATGTTTCAGAGACGTTGCTCAGCGAGTGTTTGTACAGCAATAATTCTCCCAATCCTGATCTGCTCATCCGCACCTCTGGAGAGGTGCGCCTCAGCGACTTCCTTCTTTGGCAGGTGAGAATGAGAACGAGTGCATGGAAAAACGACAGCAATTGAAGATGAGAGTTGTCGTCTTTAATAAGCCCCTTGAGAGATCTCACTCAAGCTTAGAAAACCGCCAAAGTAAGATAGGAGATATGAGTTCCCAAGCTTGTTTGAGGGTTTAGTGGTCATTGCAAGTTTTTTTTCTGAACTGGCACCCTGGCAGTTAGGCTTGTATTTCAGGTTATGTTGCTCAAAGCATTCACCTCAAAACATGATTTTAAACAAGGCTTTCAGCTCATGTGGACGTTGCCCAACATTTGTCTTTGACGCCAACAAAAATATCTGCCAAATACGAGTTGGATGCAGCTTTTAAAGCAAAGCAGACATGATACAAGTCTGCTTTTTGTTTTCCGGTAGGACTTTGTGCTGATCTTCATGATTCAAGAGTTCGGGTAGAGTCACATTCTGCGTCTCGTTGGCTTCTTCTGTAATGTGGCAGCCATCAGAGACGAGACATGACACGTGGAGTTTACCAATAAAAATGTGATTTTAGATAAAGGATTATTTTATGATGCGTGCTTGCTACAGTACTGACTGACAGCCACACATGTTTAGGTCATAAGACACAGACTGTTTGTTTCTTCATATGATTTTTTTTTATAATAGCTTTTATGCCTGTAACAACAAACTATTATCCACCAAATTAAGAGTTCAATCCACAATAGACAGTATTAACCAAACATCCAAAGCTTTATAGCTTCTCTTATGAGACTTTTATTGATTGTCTGTTTATCTTCCGTTCTGCAGACTTCCCACTCCTGTATAGTGTTTCAGTCAGTCCTGTGGCCAGAGTACTCATTCTGGAACCTGTGTGAAGCCATCCTCCAATACCAATTAAATTACAAATCCATTCAGGTAAGGCTTATATTGAGACAGAGTTTTGTTGCTGTCACCAATATGGGACTCTATGGGACTGAAAAGGCTCATTGATTGGGTGTCATTGACTTATAAAGCTAATACTCTCACTGGTGTCTTTTCCGTCAGTGCAGGTGAGCATCTGTGTGTGACTTCAGCTGCCTGTTGCCAGTGCAGTGAGTCTATCGGCACTTTAGTGGGCTGCTATATTTTGATTTGAAAAATGACCAATGAAAACGGTCACTGTCAGATCTCCATTAAAATGGAACCACACTCCTGATTGGTATTAAATGGATTAGGACTCAGTTGTGTAGCAACCCATTGTAATAATGACTATGTGGGTATTGGCTGTGTGATCTGTTGGTTCATGACTTGAAAACTCTCACAAAATGAAGCAATAAGGTAGAGAGATAAGGTGATCAATCACTGCATGTCCATTACTCTGGTGCAAAACATGCATTATAAAAATGACATTAAAAGCTGTTGCATGTGTTGTCAGAAAGCAGCAAAGGCTGTGATACAGAAAATTTGTTACAAATAATATCAAAGACAGAGGAAATTTCTTGGGCCAGTGTTAGAGAAAAGCAGTCTGTGTTGCCTACCATCTGCCACATAATGTGCACTGTCTGATGTGCATGTCATGAGTATTGTGATTTTAATACTGTACATCTACATTATTGTCACCGAAACAAACAAGCACATACATTATTTGTCCTACTTGACATGACTGATTTGTATTTTAATGTTGTATTTTAGAAAGCCAGAGACCTCCATCGAGAGCATCAGGCCTTGCAGCAGCTAGAGGCGGATCGTGCCTGTGTAGCAGAGCACCTGCAGCATCATGGGAATGGAAAGCCTACAGACGCCCGGAGAAGACACGAGGCACTGCTGCAGTACGCCACCTGCCGGGAAGAACGGATTCAGGACTTCCTAGGAACACTGAAGCACAAGAGAGACTCTTACTTTAATGACTTACATGACAACGCTGTCTTGGCCTAAGAAGGCTCTGAAGAGCAAACCCCATGTTGAAGTGGGGGATTAAGCCTCTCCTGTCCTCTTCCCAAAAGGGCTTCTGTGGAAAAGGGAAGAGTGACCAGTATCCAGGAATGGTTTCATTGTTTTACTAGTTTGTACAAGTTGAGAGGGCAATTTTACCCCTATGGGGCTGTAGAATAAATGATATTTATGATTGTAGATTTAACAAAAAGTCTAATATGTAGAAATGTCTGGTCAAGATGTAGTTAAATAATTGTGTAAACTGTCTGTCAAATGCATGCCATTGGGAGATTAAGTTCTGTGAGTGCAAGCCAGGGGTCCTGTGTTTTGAAAATGTTTCTGAAGCAGCCATCCAGATTAATATAAATCAGTCCAGTTTTGCATTTTTGTTGAGAAGACAGTGTCATTTGATGTTTGTGATTAATGGCATAACTAGATTTTGACCAGCTTTCTAAAACAGAATAAAGTGATTGCTGTATGTCAGTTATGATTAAATGATGTGTGATTGACTTCTTTGTACTGAGATATCACATGTTAATGTTATGGCTGTCTTTGAGCAGTTGCTCAAGTTCTGGCCTCCTTCTGGTTTTTATACCACTTTTGTAAGGTATAATCTATAGTATCTCGAATACTTGGGCCTTCCTACAACTGGAAAGCTTTCAGCCCATACGGTCATATTAACTAAACATTAGCTTTCTACTCCTAGCTGCACCAAAAGAGAAGTAAATTGAACTATTTTATACTATTTACCTTGTACTTTTGGATAGTTTAATCTACCACATTGCATAATAATATAAGCTGATCACCTGTTGTGTGCGAAAAACGTTTTTTGTTTGGTTTTTTTTTGGGGGGGAAAAGCAACCATATAACTATCTGTGATTTAGTGGAATAAAAGTGAATTATCTTCCTCAGAAGGCACAATTCGTCAGCTCAAAATGTAGTTAACTGTACGAAGCGATGGATTGATCTGGATCGACTGTTCTATGCTCAGGTGCCTTTTTCCGATCACACCCCTAATCAGTCAGAGACCTTCGGCACAGCGCCTCCTCGCGCCATTGGTCAGTATCGTTCCAGGCTGCTTCCTGCCTCTTTAATAAATGGGTGGTGCCTGGAATCACGTGACATATTCTCATCCAATGACAGACATCGAAATACAAAACTGGTTCTAACCGGTTTCGTTCTTATATTTCGGCGTATAAACTACAAAAACATTCTTTTGCATTATACATTCGCCATTTTACTCGGTGAGTGGTCGGTTGTCGTCTGTTATCTCTCCGAAATAAAAGCCCGTTTTGCGCTTACATTTTTGTAAGCTTTCTGGTCATTTCCTGTCAACAACATGGGTAAAGCAAAGGTAAGATATTTATTATATTTTTTTATTTTTAACTCAGTGCATTAGGTTCTTGTTTTTAACTTGAGGTTACCGTTA